>NC_141596.1:35562523-35923356 GCF_047967505.1 Dipteris shenzhenensis
CACATGTTTAGTGAGGCAGCGGATCGGTGGTGGATTAAACAAATGAAAGATGGTATAGCATCCACTACCTGGGAGGGGTTTAAAAGAGAATTCAGGAAACACTTCTTACCTCCTGACGAAGCATCCCGAGCTTGGGATCAGTATAGAAACCTTCATCAAAGAAATTTGTCAGTGGCAGAATACACTAATAAGTTTCGAGAGAGCGTAATGAAGGTTGATGAACCCCTACCTCAATCAATCCAAGTGAAAGATTTCATATTTGGATTGAATGATCGGATTAAAATGGAAGTTCGGGCTAAGTATGCGAACACGTTGGATGATGCAATAGCCATAGCCCTGAACTATGAAGATGCCAAGGGCAGCAGGCCAAGTGGGTTTGCACAGGTCGGAACCCAGTATGGGTACCAGAAGAAATCTGGGTTTAAGAAGAAGTGGATTAGTAAAGGGAGTGGTTCTCAGCCGAGTGGTCAAGCCAAGCCGGCGAAACCAGTTGAAACTCCTAAATCAAGTACCACCATTGGAGTGAAGAGGAAAGTAACACCAATGGCAGCCCGGGCTTGGTCAAAGTCTCCCTTAAACCCAGAGCAAAGAGAAAAAGCGAGAAGAGAAGGCTTGTGTTTTGGTTGCCTTCAGCCTCATCAGTGGAAGGATTATCCACGGAATAAGGATCGTTAAATGGCTGAGATGGTAGCCTCAGAATGCGACGTGGAAATGGAGGGAAGTCCCAGAGCGGAACAGATGCAGATTCAGCTAGCGGAATCTTCTCAGAGGTCAGTACCTTGTTTGTTATGTGTGTCTGTTGCTAAGCTAGTAACAAGTGCACCTGATAACATCCTATCTAAGCCCGCAGCAACGGGATATACAGCCTTTAATGATACGGAGTTAATTAAAATGAAAGGGCAAGTGGCCAATCATGATATCATTGTGTTGTTTGACTCGGCGTCAACTCACAATGTAATTAACTCCAAGCTCGTGAAGAGGCTGAAGTTAAAGACTAACCCATCTGACTATGCGTATACAGTCAGGATGGCTTATGGAAGTTCAACTGAAGTATGGGACCAAAGGGTTACCCAGTTGGAGCTTCGTATTCAGGACTATGCTGAGAAGCTTGATTTTGAAATGACTAAGCTTGCTCATGCAGATATAGCCCTGGGTATGGCGTGGCATTCTAGGAAGAATCCAGCCATTGATTGGAAAAAGCACGTATATCAATTCAAGATGAATGATGTGCTTTATGTCTTACGAGGTGAAAAAGATGTACCTCAGGGACTGTTGGTTTCCGTGATGGAAATCCGAAAAGCTCAAGAAGAGTTTTTATTCCTTTGTACAGCATCGGTAGAGCCGGTAGATGATTCTTCGGCTAGCACTGAAGAGGCGGAGGTGCGTAGACAACTAGAAGAATACCTCAAGTTGGGGCAGATTCAACTAAGTTTCTCACCTTTTGCTTCGCCAGTGATATTAAAGAAGAAAAAGGATGATACGTTTCGCCTCTGTATAGATTACAGAGCATTGAATAATATCACTGTTAAGCACAGGTATCCGATGGCTCGGATTGATGATTTGCTAGATGCATTACATGAAGCCGTGATTTTCAGCAAGATAGATCTTAAGTGTGGCTACCATCAGATCCGGATTAGAGCCGAGGATGTGCACAAAACCGCTTTCACAAGCAAATTTGGTCATTATGAGTTTTTGGTAATGCCTTTCGGACTTACCAATGCTCCTGCTACATTCGTCATGCTTATGAACGATTTACTACGTCCGTATATCGGAAAGTTTGTAGTACATTTTATTGACGATATTCTAGTGTTCAGTAAAAGTATTACTGAGCATCGTGAACACTTAAGAATAGTGTTCAATACTTTGAGGAAAGCCAGTCTTTATGTAAATAAAAAGAAAACTATACTGTGTATGGTTAGGCTTGAATATTTAGGATTCATAATTACTCCAAAAGGGGGTAGAAATGGATCCAAAGAAAGTGGCTGCGATACTGACTTGGCCAATCCCTCAGAGTCTGACCGCTTTGCGATCATTCTTGGGATTTGTCCAATTTTATCGAAGGCATATCAAAGGATATTCCGAAATAGTATCCCCATTGACTGATCTGACCTCAAACAAAGTACCTTTTATATGGGGACAGAATCAACAGGAAAGTTTTAACACCATAAAACAAGCTGTGGTCACAGGACCGGTGTTGAAAATAGTTGATCCCCAGAAACCGTTGTTCCTGGAAACCGATGCAAGTGGCATTGCGGTAGGAGCAGTTTTCCTTCAAGAGGGAAGGCCAGTAGCCTTTGAAAGCAAGAAGCTTTCTCCCTCTCAAAGGGATTGGCCAACTCATGAATTGGAGTTGTATGCTGTTATCCATGCTTTGAAAACATGGAGGCATTATTTGTATGGTTCAGAGTTTTATGTGGATGTGGATCATGATACTCTGAAATATTTTTGTAAACAGCGTGACTTGAGGGGCCGCCAAGCTAGGTGGGCAGAGCTCATGCAGGAGTTTAATTTAACGATTCGGTACCGAAGGGGGAAAGATAATAAGGTTGCTCATGCGTTGTCTCGCATTATGCACAATATGAGTTTTACGGTATTAGAGAGTGCTCTAATGACCGAGATTAGAGAAACTCAAAAGGTGGACGAGTTTATCCAGAGCTTATGGCCTAAAGCTCATGTGTTTAGACCCGGGGAAGAAAAGGATGACCTGGCATCCAGAAAAGGCCAAACATATGCAAGATATACCATAAGGGATGGTATGCTAAAAAGAAATGGCAAGGCAGTAGTACCTAGTCAGAATGATCTGAGGCAGAGAGTCATTCAACAATGCCATGATAGCCCGTGTGTGGGACATCCAGGAGTCAAGAAGACATATGATCTCGTGAAGCGAGATTTCTTTTGGCCAAAGATGAAAAAGCATATTCATGAATATGTGACATGGTGTTTTTCGTGTCAGGTAAGTGAGGCCGAGCGGGTGAAGCCACCCGGACTTTTACAGCCCTTAGAAATACCACTAAGTAAGTGGGAGAGCATTTCCATGGACTTTATTGTAGGGCTGCCTACGACAAGGTGGATATGATTCTATCCTTGTGGTGCTTGATCGTCTAACCAAGATGGCTCGCTTCATTCCGACTAGAGAGTCTATTAGTGCCCCGCAAGAGGCGGATTTGTTTATTAGACATATATTTCGTCTGCATGGATTGCCTAGATCCATAGTGTCAGACAGAGATGTCAGATTTACCGGTCATTTTTGGACAGCGGTATTTGAGACATTAAAGACAGTTGGGAATGAGTAGTGGGGATCATCCTGAAACGGATGGTCAGACGGAGAGAGTCAACCAGATTTTATAAGATATGCTGAGGGCATATGTGTCATTGAGGCAACATACATGGGACAAGTGGTTGCCATTGTTAGAGCTTGCCTACAATGATAGAAAACATTCCTCTACAAGGTTCAGTCCGTTTGAGCTGAACTATGGTTATAGACCAGTAAATCCAACTATAGTTGGAGTACCTTAGAGAGTGCCTAGTGCCGCGAACTTCGTGGTTCAGATGCGGGAGATGCTAGCACTTGCGAGAGCTAATATCCGCCAAGCTATGGATAGAGCCAAGGCGTATGCGGATGAAAACCGGTCTATAAGAGAATTTAAGGAAGGAGAAAAAGTTTTTCTCATAGTTCCTTCGCACTCGAAGTCGTTAACTTCAGGAGAGTGTACTAAGTTATCACCTCGATATTGTGGGCCGTGGTTAATTCTAAAGAGAATAGGCAAGGTAGCCTATAAATTAGAATTGCCACAGGGTTGCAAGGTGCACCCAGTGTTTCATGTTTCTTGTTTAAAGAAATTTTTGCATACTGGTGATTCACTAATCAAAGGTGTGGTTTTGTTTCAGGAAATAGAGGATAATGCAAGGCGCAAACCAACAAGAATCCTGGACCGAGGAACAAAGCAAATACGAAATCAAAAGATACCCACGGTGTTGGTTGCATAGCATGGTCTGCCTCTATCAGAAGCTACCTGGGAATCCGTATACCAGTCGCGGAGAGTGTTCCCAGACTTTATCATCGAGGACGCTGATGTCTGAAGAGGGAAGGAATGTTACGCTCTAGCCGAGGTAGCATGACCTCGGAAGAATCGGTCGACATTTCCCTTAAGAGATCTCTATTTGTAATATATCTGTTTGCGCGTAAATGATCGGGAAGGAATTAATGTCAAGGTCCTAGGTGAGGGCTGATAGCACCAGACTAGGTGGATCTAAGGCTAAGGGCCTAATGCAAGAAATGTGCCTAGGGGCAATTGGAATTAAAGTATCCCAAGAGAGGGGTGAAAAGATGCATTAGGAAGGCCCTATGATGATGACATGTTGCATCTAGATCCATCTAGGGAGATGGGGCTTGTTGAAGTTAGTGAGAGAAGGAGAATGAACCTGCATGTATGTTGTTCTCGATTTTGATTTCTCTGAGTGCTCTCACACTTCAACAGGATTTGGCTGGGAGGTTACTCTGTGGTGCTACTCCCGTGATCTGCTGTAGTTAGTAGAATGTCTGTAATATAGCCTTTGTCATCGTGAAGGTGGACCTCGATGGGCCCCCAACTGATCAAATAATAGTCGCAGACAGCCCTAACCATGAGGATCGTGCAACAGTGAGTGAAGGACACCCAAGCTACGAGGGCATTTTCCCGCTAAGTTTTCCTTTCATGTTTTCACCTTGATCACTTTGCTTGTTCGTACCTGCTCTCTTTTGTTGCGGACAAGAGGCACACCCTCGCTCGCCTGGTAGAGGAGTTTGTTGACGAAGGTATTGTCATGTATGTGGCCAAAAATATTTCTTACATGCGCGCGAGGTATGCTTTGGGCATTTTCAATTTCACGATATTAGGAGCTGTTCTAGAAGGAAACTTGCGAATGACGTTGCACGACGCTTTCATCCGGCAAGTCTCTCAGCTAGTTATGGAAAAAAGGTACGGTGGTCCTTGGTATTAGAAAATTGTCCCCGCTCCTAAACAACTGCTTGGACCAAGCATGACCCACTCTTTTCTAGGTTATTGTTGTTCTCCATTTCATCAGCCTCAACAATCCACTTGTTGAATATCACTGTGACAACTGTGGAGGCGCCAGAGTCAGCCACGACCCAACACGTCCATATTGTTACAGCTGTGACAATGTACAGAGCATTTCGCAAGTACCTTGCTTGAAAGGTTGTGTTGTCTTACGGGACGGCACCAGGTTGCTGTTCAAGTTCGTGGATCCCATGTCGATGAGGTGCTTGGCCTCCACTGTCCTTTCCTGGAATTTCACTGCCATAGTGTTGTGGCAATGCGTTCGATGCTCCTCGACAAAAGGCCCACCGGTGAATTCACAGTGAACAGTTCTGGTTTTGTTATGACATTCACTGACAGTGTGTAGTTGCATTAGACATCCCACATTGCTATCCATTGTACAAACATCCCTACTTTTTACTCTACTTTGGCATGACATGCCTTCTATCAGTTTAGGGTTTACCTGCTTACTGTTTTCACTTCAATGTACATAGGCTTGCTATTGCTACTACAGAATACAAGCACCAGAAAAACTATGAGACCACTACCATTGTAAATAGTTCCGTCTTAACAATCTTTTGTACATAAACTTTGAGCTGTGTCATCATTTCTTTGCTTTCGGTTTGTGCGTTTCTCCACGTCTTGAACCAACACAAAGAATTTCCATTGCAGCTTCATGCTTTTGTGCAGCAGATTGGAGCAGCAGTAAGACCTACCTTGGGCCTATCTTTTGGAGGTGAAGGATCCGACTAGCTTCACTACACATACTGTACTCAAACCTCCACTCCTGGTTCAACAATGTGGACACCAGTCAACAAGCCCTGTGTCTGACCTCACAGCCTGCACCTGAATTTTGCCTCCTTGGCCCAATGCAACTTTCCTTGGCATTGGGGAACACTTGGCAAGCGGTACGCACTCGCAATAAGTTTTGCCCAAGTTTGCCATGGACCCGGGAATTAACTTGGACAACTTCAACGTCCAATGGGACATACACTTTATGGAGGACCATCCATCCAACACTAATTTGCTAGTTTGCTTGCTAGCTTTATATCCTCAGTGCACATATCAAGAGATGGTTGGGTTACTTGAAATGAGCAATGCCAAGCTCACTTACGAGCAAGACATTTTGGCCGAGAAGACACAACTTAGTCTACACCAAGAGAACAACAACCACGCCACAAACTCGGATGCAGCACACGCGCTCCATGGCACGCCCACTTACAGAGACTACGTTTGCAATTGCATCACTGCACTCCACAATGCTTTGGGTCATTCTTTCTCCATGTTGGTGTACGATGGCGCTACCCTTGCTCAGGCACTACTACTAAATAGTGCAACCAAGAAACACAAAAGCACATTGTTAATGAATGAGGCAACATGTCCAGCCACCATTGTCCCTCTATCACAAAAGAAGAAAAAACACGCATATCACATTTGGGCAAAAGAGGACCAAGGCGAACTCATGAAACTATTGCAAGAACATGTGGGTTTGCCAGCAAAATCTGTTGCCAAGCTTTATCGCAACAACCATCTCACATGCAAGCACGATGCCACCACAATCTGCAACAAGGTTTACAAGCTAAGAACCATCATGTACCACTCAAGCAATTCAGCTATTGGTCCGACAAGTCATGTCTTCAATCAGGGTACACATGCGTAAGGGGCAGCTGCAAGGGACGACCCTATGAGCACATAACGCAACTTTGGATACAAACATTGAGGAACTATTGCAATCAAAGATTGGTTTCCGAGACTTTGTTTGCCTAAGGACCTCGGCCGATTACAAGCAACGCTTGAAACAAAACGTCTTTGCAATGGTCAGACAACTAGGGCCACCGACATTCTTTTTCACGCTATCTGTTGCCGAGAGAAGGTGGGAACCTTTATTGAATTGCCTCTTCAAGCTTCAAAAAAAAACAAGACTAGAGAACACCATGCAGAACCAGGATAACAACCGTGAGCTTATCCGGATGGACCCAGTCATGACAACTCAGTACTACGTTCACAAATTCAAGGCTCTGAAAACACTATTGCGACAAGATAATACCATCCTTGGGCCAATATGTGACTTCTTCTTTGAAACAGAATTCCAAAATAGAGGAAGCCAGCATGACCACGGCCTGATATGGATAGAAGATGCGCCAACCGTGGAAACCGCGGCAATGACATTGTGGAAGAATTCATTGACAAATACATCTCCACAGACACCTTGCAGCTCGAAACCTCAAAGAAAGATTTGAAAAACCATAAACATTAAAAAACCTGCCAAAAAGGAGGGAAAAGCTTCCCTCAATGCAACGAATGAAAATACTCTTGCCACTACCTACCAAAACAAACATAACAATGCATAAAACAAAGAAGAAGAAGATAAACGAAGCTTTGCAAGACAAGGCAACAACTAGCTTGACATTCAAACAGTTCTTGCAAAAACCATCAATGAGCCATGAATACGAAATTGTAATTAGAAGTAGCATTTCACACCCGAAGATCTTTTTGAGACGGCAACCAAGGGATATCCACGTTAACAACTTCAACCCAGCATTGACAGAACTTTGGGGAGCCAATATTGATGTCCAATTCATTCTCAACCCACACGGGGCAGCATCTTACTGTACATTGTACATCACGAAGATTAACAAAGAGACCAACAACGCTGTCAAAGATGCAATTATGCAAAGTTTCCAAAAAAATGCCAATGCAGACGAGCGCGTCAAAAAAGTTGGAAATGCCATTTTCAACACACAACACATCAGTGCACAACACGCAGTTTTCCTATCTTTATCATCGCCTCTCACGAGCACAACAAGAGAGTTCATATACATAAACACAAGCCCTCCTGAGAATAGGACATTACTACTCAAAAGGTGTATGCAACTTGAGCAGCTACATCCAGATAGTACTGAAATCTTCTTCGATGACATTATTACGAAATATTGCAGCAGGAACATGCAACTACAAGCCATTTGCTTGGCGTCTTTTGCAAGTAACTATACAATAAAAAGAGGGACAACTAAAAGTTGGCACATCTTGGTTAACCGGAGTTAACCCTCTTGGCGTATGCCAAGTCTTGTTGACCGAAGTCAACACCTTCTGACCGTAGTCAGCTCTGTGGTTCTCTGGTTAACCGTAGTTAACCCTCTTGGTAATAAACCAAGTCTTCCCGACCGAAGTCAGGTTTACTTGACTAGAGTCAAGTATCTTTGACCGTAGTCAATCCTTTGACCATTAAAATAACTCTTTGATCATAATTAACACATATAAAACTCTTTAATTATGATCAAATAAATGGTCAACTGTACTTTGACTTAGGATATTTACAATGTGGTGACATCCCCTCGGCTTCTATTCAGTTGACCTCAACTGAAAAGCTTCCTTGTAAACATCCAAAAGCTGTGGATGATCGGATAACATGTCTTCGTCCATCCACTTGGCATCTAATGCCGTATAATTCTTGAATTTTACAAGATACCTGTAAAACTCCTTACCCTGAGGGCCTTTGCGCACAGTATGGTACACAATCTGCTCTAGCTGAAGGACCTCCTCCAGCTCATCCACTTCTGGTGGATCCTCTGATACTGGTTCTGTAGGCTCTGGTCCCTGGAATTTCTTTAGAAGACTCACATGGAATGCATTGTGAATCCTCCAATGCTCTGGCAATTCTAACCTGTATGCAACCTCATTTATTCTTTCCGTAACCCTGAAAGGGCCATAGTATCTAGGAGATAACTTTGCATACACTTTCTGTTTGCCTTTAAACTTGCGGAGCCTAGCTTTTTCAAACTTCAAAAGTATCCAGTCCCCTTCCTTGAGATCTAACTGTCTCCTATGCTTATCTGCAACTCTTTTATGTTTCTCTTGAGACCTTTCGATTGCTGTCCGGACTTGGCTGTAAGCTGTTTGGAGGTCTCTCACAAACTGATCAGCTGCAAATATTTCATCTTTGGTCAATATAGGTGGCAAAATCACCTTCCCATATATGACCTCAAAAGGGGCTTTCCCTATAGAGCTATGTACTGTATTATTGTAAGCAAACTCTACCAACAGTACTTTTCCTAGTCTGAACTTTGGTCACCCACGTAGCATTTCAGCATATCCAAAACTGTAGAATTTGCTACTTCACTTTGACCATCTGTCTGGGGTGGAAAGAAGAAGAAAAATTCAGATTCGTCCCCATGTTATCAAATAAAGCTCTCCAGAATAGACTGGTCATTCTGGGATCTCGATCACTAACAATGGACTTAGGCATACCATAATGCTTAAAAATCTGTACCATGAAAAACTTAGCCATATGATCTGCCTTTATGGTTTTGCGAACCGGAATGAAATGAGCTTGCTTGCTGAATCTATCAATGATAGTCCAAATCCCATCATTCCCTGACTTTGATCTTGGCAAATCAAAAATAAAGTCCATTGTAATACTTTCCCATGGTGCCTGAGGCACGGGAAGAGGCATAAGTAGGCCAGGTGCCTTCCGTCTATCATACTTGACTTTCTGACACGTAAGGCATTCAGTAACAAACTGATGTATATCTTTCCGCATCCCTGGCCAAAAGAAATACCTCTCTAGTGCTAAAGTGGTTGATGTAATTCCTCTGTGTCCAGCGTAGGGAGGTGCATGGCATTCCTCCAAAATCTTTTTCCTCATCTCTTGGGTGATGCATAGGCAATCATCTTTCATTAGATACCCATCTTTCAGGGAATAGTGACTGGTGGATTGCCCCTCTTGCATTTGCTGTAAAATTTCACCAAGATCTGCATCACTAGCATATTGCTCCCTCATGCCTTCTAGGTCCTGATGATAAGCAATAGTCACATTATTGACCTGGGGTCTTTGGGACAAGGCATCTGCCACTCTGTTCCGAATTCCTGGGGTATGGACAATCTGAAAATGATACATTGACAGCATGTTTGCCCATTTCATATGCTTCTCGGAAAGCTTGGTCTGAGTCAAAAAGTACCTCAGACTTTGGTGATCTGTCTTAACAATAAAATCTGCACCCAAAAGATAGTGCTTCCATGTATGGATGGCATGAATTACAGCCAATAACTCTTTCTCATAGATTCCTAGATATCTTTCTGCATCCCGAAGTCTCCTGCTTTCGTAGGCTACTACATGACCATTCTGATGCAATGCAGCCCCAACACATTCTCCATTAGCATCGCAATCAACATCAAAAGATTGATAAAGATCCGGGACTACAAGAATAGGCTCTGTAGTCAACTTCTCCTTGAGTGTATTGAATGCTTTCTTCTGTGATATTCCCCATGTGAAGGCTGCATTTTTCTTAGTAAGGTCATGTAATGGAGCTGCGATATCAGCAAAATGCCTGATAAACCTTCTGTAGTAAGAGCACAGGCCTAGGAAACTTCGAACTTCATGCACAGTTTTCAGCTCTGGCCATTCCTGAATGGCACGGATCTTTGCTAGATCCATCTGTAGCCCATTCTTGGATATTATATGCCCCAGATAATGGATTTCTTCCAAGAAGAATTCACTTTTCTTGCTGTTTGCATAGAGCTGATGATTTCTTAGCTCTTTAAACACTATAGCAAAATGTTTCCTGTGCTCTTCCTCTGTCTTTGAAAAGACTAGGATATCATCAAAAAAAGTACACGTGAAATGCCTGTACTTTCGCAAGATGCGATCCATCATTCTATTGAATGTGGCTGGAGCATTTGTCAACCCAAAAGGCATCACTAAGTATTCATACAACCCGAATGTAGTGCGGAACGCTGTCTTGTGCACATCCTAACGCTGTATCCTCACTTGGTGATAGCCACTCTTTAAGTCTATCCTGCTGAAAACTGAAGCTCCATTTAACTGATCCAGCACATCATCAATGCGCGGAATAGGGAATCTATTCTTGATGGTCATTTTGTTCAGTGCGCGATAATCGACGCACATACGGAATGAACCATCTTTCTTTTGTACTAGCAGTACAGGGGAACAAAAAGGAGACGAGCTGGGCTGAATCAATCCTTTGGACAGCAAGTCCTGTACCTGAGCCATAATCTCCTCTCTCTGAGTCGCACTTATAAGGTGGTCTGTTTGGTGGCTCACTACCAGGCATTAACTCTATCTGATGATCTTCTGGTCTCTCTGGGGGTAACTCCCCTGGCAAAGCATCGAAAAAGCAATTTTTAAAGTTTACAAGAAACTGAAACTTATCTTTGTCTGCATCATTCATTTCAGCATGCATATCATTCTCTTTTTCTTTTACAAAAACCATATACGCAGAAATTGCAGACTTTATTGCTTTACCACATGTAACATCAGATACAATGGGGATAGTGTCCCCTTTATTCCTCGCAACTAAACGCTGATTTTTCCCCCTATGCACAAACTCCAGCACTCTTTCAGGAAGAGTCAACTTCATTGCCTTGCAATGAAACCAAGGCATTCCCAAGACTACATCATGATGTTTCAGTGGAGAAATGAAGAAGTCTTCCTGATCCACATAACTCTGAACATGAAGACGAAGCTTCCCTATCAAGGGAGTGACTGGCACAGGATTCCCACAGAACATCTGATCGGCATCTAAAGCCCTGCCCAACTTCTCCGTCTTTATTCCCAGCCTCAGGGCTAGGTCCTCTGATATGAAATTATCAGTAGCCCCTGGATCAAATAAAATCAGTGCTTGCTGGTCTCTAACTTTTCCCCAAGATAGCAACAATTCTCGTTCCTCTGGGTTTGAAACATGACCCAGTATGTCAGGAATTCCTCCAGCCATTGGCTTTTGCGGTCCTCGTGGCTTCTCTGCCTCTTTTCCCTTCGAAGTTGAAGGCTTTTCTGGGCACTGGGCAGCCACATGCCCCTCTTTGCCGCACTTGAAGCATTTTCCATCTCTACGGAATTCAGCTATCTGTTCAGGGGTGAATAGAGATTTGCCTTTATAAGCCTTTGAAAACTGAGTACCCCTCGGCTTTTGAGGTTGAAACCCTTTCTTTTCAACCTTGGGGTACTCTTTTTTTTCTAATTTTGAAAAATCAGTTTTCTTTCTATCAGCACGTCCTGCATGCAAGGATAGCACTGTGGATGGATATTGTAACGGCACAAGACTAGCTACTGAAGCTGAATGCATAAGGTCTTGAATGTTCTTTGCCCCCAAAGCATTCACTACTGCCTGAATTCTTGGAGTGAGACCTGCTCTGTACTTTCTCATTTGGGTCCCTTTGGAGATCTTTTTGAAAGGTGCAACCTGCAAATAAGCATCCCAAAACTTTTGGTTGTACACATCCACTGTATCTCCTGCATCCATATGCAAACTGTCCCAATCTTGAAGAACATGGTCTCTAAACTATTTAGGCATAAACTGCTGGTAGAAGGCTTTCTTGAAGTCCTTCCACTTCTTTGGGGCTGACTCATCTATGGTCTGTGCACTCCACCATGCACTAGCTGTTGCTGTCAAGTGCAAACTGACCATTCTTAGCTTGGAGGATTCTGAAAACTTTTCTGTGCCGAATGCAGCATCAAACTGCCTAATGAACTGCAATGCTTTGTCTGTATGACCATACTGTCCATTGTAGGTCATAAACTTGACAGATTTACCTCCCTCTTTGAATTCCTTGGTCTCTCTGGAAGACTTTCTCTTCCTAGACTTCTTGTGTTTCCTTCTTTTCCTGGATGGTTTATCTGATAAGAAAGAAGAAGATACAGAAGTCGAACTCGAGGTAGACGGTGATGGACTAGGAGATCAGTGATGATGCCTCGATCTCTTCCTGCTATGAGACCGTCCCCTATGAGATCTCTCTTTCTCTGGCTGTACACGGGAGTGTGCCTCTGGCATTGGCACGTCATATACTGCATTAGGTATAGCTTCTGCTTGAAACAAATGCTGAGCCCTTGGATCCTTTTTGAGATTTTCCATCTCTTGTATACGAGTGCGTACCATCTGTTCAAATTCTTGTTGAGTTTGTTGCACACTTCTCTGATTTGGATGCACATCCCTACCTTGTGAATCCCACTGGATAGGTGATTGAGCCATCTTCTTACAACTTGTCTGAGATCTACAAGTTTCTCACACACACTATGTATGCAACTGATTCACGCTGCCTTTGCTTTTCAGAAAGAAAGTACCTCAACAAGAGGTGTCTTGCATTCACAATCTATGCCAGTACTGGCTGTAAATTCAAGGCATGTACCCACACAGTTGCCAAAGCATCAACAACTATATTGCCCCTTTTCTGGCTACTGCAAATGACTTCAAAAAGCATCTGTTTTTCCCTCTTTTCACTGCTCAAAGGCATGCATACTCTTTTTCTGCAAATCTCTGTTTTCTCTGCTTTTCTGCTGCTTTTCTGACAGTAAAAGTCTGCTCTCTCTGTTTTCTCTGTTTTCTCTGTTTTTCTGCTGCTTTTCTGACAGTAAAAGTCTGACTGGCAGGTGAAATCTGCTAGCAGAAACAGTCTCTGCAACTGTCCTTTTTTTTTTTTTTGGTGGAAAGAACAGTAACCAGATGGAGTAACTGGCTAGTTACTCTAACCAGACTGACTGGTTCTGGTCTGGTTAGTCTGCAACTAGACTAACTGGACTGGTCACAGTATAGTTACAGTAACCAGACTGGTCTGGTTGGGTCAACTAACTGGACCTCTAACCAGTCCACTAACCAAGGTTAGGCTAGATAAACCCAGGGTCTGCCACATCAGCTACCTGATCTGGCTGCCACATGTACTGCCACGTCAGCACCCCTCAGGCCTGCATGCCACGTCAGCAACTTGTCAAGACCTCTGCCACATGGGCGCCACGTCAGCTCGCACATGTGGCCGCCACGTCACCTGTGTGCCACGTGTGAGCACCACGTCAGCTCTGTGCACTGTCTGCCACGTGTCAGATCTGCTGAGCTGTCTGCCACGTCATCTGCTGCTTGGCTGCCACACCAATGCCTGTGCAAGCCACGTGTACTCCTAGCTGGCACCCTGGCCACGTCAGCAACAGCCAAAGGTTTCAGACCTTGGCAGCGTCGCACCGGCACCCTGCGTAAGGAAATGGTCGACGGAGCATACGAACCTCGTCGCTACTCGTCACGCGAACGCCATGCTACACTACGTCCTGCGTGGGGACCATGTGTGCCCGCGTGACAGCATCAGTAACCCCTCCTAGCCCTCCGCCCTGAGCGTCAAAAGCAATCGTCTGCTCCTCGTCTGCATACGATGCCTATCGTATCAGTTATCGCCGGCGTATTCTCCTTCCTCTGCTATCATCGGACCTATGGCAGTGGAGCTCATTTGCGCTATCAATAGCCACATCGTCGTCTGTTCGCTACTTGCATCAACTTCCAGACAGATAACTTTGTTGGCAGCTCTACACCAGCATGACGGAATTCATACACTATAACTTTAATCTTCCGTATGATGCCGCCCGCCTTAGATTCTCACGTGCTAGTGATCAACACTACACCTTCTTACGCTATGCCGTCACTTTTCTGCGCCAAAGCCTGCACTCTTCAACCTTACTTGGATCGTCACTTCCTAGGAAGGAAATGAGACCTTACGCTCTGATACCAATGAAATACATCTCGCTCTTCTGAGAGACAGCAATTACTCTTTGATTCACTACGAACCTCCTTCGTAAAAGACAGCAAGCACACTTCCCTTTTTGCTCTCCCTCTCTCTCTCTCTCAACAGAGACACTAGGGCCAACATGTCGGGCTGGACCCCCCCGAAGGTATTTTATTACTTGAGGAGAATCTGTTACAAAAGTTCAGCGTAGAGCTGTCTGATACACACTCTCATCCAAAAACGTGAAAATCCCTTCATTACAAGAGCTTCAAGCTCATTTCAAATTGGCAACATGCCACTTGTCTAAAATCTAGACTAAGTCCTATTACATGCCACTAAGGGCCATTCTGGAGTCTTCAAAGCACTTGGTCACATGAACCGCCTCCTAGATGCTTGTTAGGCTCCCGTAGCGCTTAGGAAAAATAACTCTTCCTAGTACCTGCAACAATTAATTAAAGCGCACCACCATGGCACCCATTAATTGTTAGCGCTTTGCATGCAAATAACACACTGTGGACTAATTCTAGTCACGGTGGGTGTCCCCACTAAATACATGTGCACACCTAAACAAATATAAAAATATATATTTATTCTCTTGTTGACCGGAGTCAACACTCTTGATTATAATTAAGGAGCTTTGACCAAGGGTCGAGGCGCCTTAATTATAGCCAAGTCTCTCCAACCGAAGTTGGCATAACTCTCCAACCGAAGTTGGCACATCTTGGTTAACCGGAGTTAACCCTCTTGGCGTATGCCAAGTCTTGTTGACCGAAGTCAACACTCTCTGACCGTAGTCAGCTCTGTGGTTCTCTGGTTAACCGTAGTTAACCCTCTTGGTAATAAACCAAGTCTTCCCGATCGAAGTCAGGTTTACTTGACTAGAGTCAAGTATCTTTGACCGTAGTCAATCCTTTGACCATTAAAACAACTCTTTGACCATAATTAACACATATAAAACTCTTTAATTATGATCAAATAAATGGTCAACTGTACTTTGACTTAGGATATTTACATTGTAGTGACATAAAAACAACACCAAGAAACCATTGTGCGGCAACAAATTTTATATAACAAAATGCAGGTGCACCCAGAAACATCGACCAACAATGACACAAGCAACCTCGCCGCCACAAGCTCTGGAGGGACAATAGAATCCGCAAGCAGATTTGACCTTGCAAATGAGATGAACAGAAACAAGAGAAAGGAGGACCTTCAAATCCACCGACACCACCATGAAACAAATTTGCCAAACGAAACTTACTACATGCTTTTCAAAAGAATGAATGCTAGCCAACGCCTGATCGTAGAAGACATTATGCTCAAAAAAAGAACACAACCACACAAACCGTTTTGGTTGTTTATCTCCCGGAACGCAAGCACTGGCAAGACGTTCGTAGCGCAGGTAATCACAGAGGCACTTCGACATCATTACTGACACAGACAAACATAGGACGTCGACCTCCCCAAAGCGCTATTATTGGCATACACAGGGAAAGCAGCCCGAACAATTGGCGGAAGCACAATGCATGCAGCACTCCATCTGCCGCTGGTAACAAGCACATACACGTGCCTTTCATCGGAAAAACTGCAAGCCTTGGCTGCGCAATACAAAGACGTGGGACTAATAATGATAGACAAAGTTTCCCTCCTCGGTCTGAACACTTTCCTAGCGGCAGATATGCGCATGCGAGAAATAAAACACAATCACGACGAACCCCTGTGCTGAGGTGGCAGAAGTGGTCACATGAAGTGACTGTGGAGCACTGTGAGTGCCCTCAGAGGTCCAAGACAATAGCAAGAAAGCACATGACACAAGGGAAAGAGGCTGCAGCAAGACAATAGCAATACCGGACGACCCCAGGAAAACCTCCGGGCTCCACTCCGAACTACGACTGAAGCCAAGCATGATTATCGAAGTGTGCTCCGGCAACCTCGACATACAAGATGGGATTGTCAACGGCGCAGACGGTGTATTCAAAGACTCGACCATCAACACAAAACCTTTCCTCATATGGGTTGAATTTAATGACAACAAGGCATGGACGAAAGCTCACTACGAAAATAGGCGCTTTTACGATGCAGGGAGGCTTGCGACATGGACACCGATCCAGCAAATCAGCCATGAGTTCCAGATAGGCAGCAACGAACAAAACACAATGACAAGGATGCAACTCCCCATCCAACCAGCTGCTGGAAGAACCATCCACCGTCTGCAAGGACTAACCATGGACGCTGTCGCGTTCGATCCCGCTGGGGTAAAAACACATGGCCTAATATACACAGCTCTTTCTCGAGTCCGGGATCCAACCAACCTTTACTTGCTCTCCAAACTGCAAAGTAAGCAAATCAAAGTGGATCCAGCAATCCTCCAAGAATTAAAACGATTGTGAGAACACTCCACTCGGACGTTCGACCAAGTGGACTGTGAAAAACCAGACTTTTCGAGAATGCAAATGTGTGCAATGCATGCAGAATTTGAATGCCAATTGGCCCTCCAATGGGGAAAAGCGCCCTCGTGAGAGTACTTGTTTCTATTTTTACCTACATGCAAGGTGGGAGAGAGATGGCGCATGAATGCAATGTGGTAGAGAGAATGCTACGTGAGATTCACAACCCTTTCATTAATGTCCCTTGAGATTACTCAAGTTCCATCTTCCCATTTACACCTACCCTTATCCTAAGACCCATGCAGCTACCATTCAATGCACTCTAAATGCATCCTTTCCCTTTCCTATTGCCCCTAGGACCTAGACACATGTGTGCACATCTTTATTACAATCATTGGCCAATGTTACATAGTTTTGGCAGTACTATTTACACCACTTTTACATAGTTTTGGCGGTACTATTTACACCGCTTGATCGATCATAAATACAAACATATAACCGCACCATCAAATTGGCGCCTAACAATAATAAGGTTCTAATGACTATCAATTAACTAAATAATCATTTCTCTTGTCATGACACTCCCTCCTGCTTGAATGAGCAGAAGTCCTCTTCTGGATATTGCTTGTCTCTTCCCCTTACGTGCACTTTCTCTTGTTACTTCTACAATTGCATCGCCTCTTTATAATCTGCTAGTATCTGTGGAAAATCTATAAAGAACTCTTCTTCCATCCATTGTGCATCACTAGCTGGCTGGTTTTTAAACTTCAGTAAATACATATATCTCTTCTTTCCACGAGTACTCTTCTCTTTATGGTACACGATATGTTCCAAAGTAAGACCTTCAGTCCCATCTTCAGTCCCATCTTCAAGTTTAGGTTCTTATTGATGCTGAGTATCCAAAAACGCAGAAGTATCACCATGGTATCTCTTCAAATTGCTCACATGAAAGATATTCTTCATACGCCAGTGGGCTGGTAATTTCAGCTCATACGCTCTAGATCCTTCTTCTGGATAAAAAGTTGCTGAAATCTGAAATGGACCATAAAACTTCGGTGCTAACTTGACATGTTTTGTACTTCCTCTCATTGACTTGATTCTTCTTTTATCAATCTTCAGTAAAACCCAATCATCCTCCTTGTAATAAACTTCTTTTCTTTTTTTATTGGCTGCCTTGGATTGTTGAATCTGGGCCTTCTTAATATGTTCTTTTACCTGCTCAATAACCTGTGACATATCCTCAGCAAACTGGTCAGCAACAAAAATTCGCTCCCCCAAGTGTGTTATTGGAGTAGGTAAACATTGCCCATAGATGATTTCAAATGGGGCTTTCTTGGTGGAAGTATGTACAATGTTATTATAAGCAAACTCTAACATGGGTAAGAACTCTGGCCACCTTCTAGGTTGGTCATGGACATGAGCTCGAAGTACAGTAATTATGGTTTGATTGGCATTCTCACTTTGTCCATCTCCTTGAGGATGGAAGGCTGTAGTAAATTTCAGTTTGGTTCCGAGATTCTCTAATAGGGCTGTCCAAAAGTTGCTAATAAAACAGTCATCATTATCAGATACAATAGATTTTGGTAACCCATGTAACCTAAAGGGAAACAGGAGCAGACAACTCCTTTTTATAGGGAATAAAATAAGCTTGTTTACTTAGCCTATCTATAACAGTGAGAATCTACTCAAACTGACCAACCTTGGGGAAACTTGACACAAAATCCATTGTAATGTGTTCCCACCTTTCCGAGGGAATAGGCAAAGGCTGCAAAAGACCAGCAGTCTTACTTGTGTCAGATTTAATGCGTTGACATACGTCACATTGTTGAACAAAGGTCGAAACTACTGGAAACTTCATTGCGAAGTATAGGCCAATGGAAATATCTCTCAATATTGTCAATGGTCCCTCTAATGCCTCTATGTCCAGAATATGGACTAGCATGAAACCGGCCTCTAATCACTCACAGGGCAGTGGAACTAAGCCTTTAATCACTTCAGCACTTATTTACAGCTCACAAAGCATATATCACAACCATTAACCGTTGCATGATCACCATTTGGCATTTACCCATTTGTTCACAAACAAAACCACTAAAAAAGGGATGGAGGCTAGAATGCCCCTACTCAACAGACATAGACAAGTGCACCCGATTGGCCCCAAACACCGTGGCGCCCCTTTCGGTATTTCTTTATATTTCACAGTGAAATGATTACAAGTTGCATCTGGGAGACCTTCCCTGCAACTGAGCACGCACCCCCAATTCACTAAGCCTTCGCAAGGCTTTCAAGCATAGAACACCATCACATAAGTGCACTTAACCCATAGGCTCAACCCAAAGGCATTCTCTTTTCCGAGTGCAATTCCATTGGCTGTCCAGATGCAATCACACTGCACCCCAGCTGCACTCTCTTTGAGTGGTTTCCAAATGGCATTCACAAAGCTTTTCAAAGCTCCAAAATAAAATCAGCAAAGTATCCAACCAAAGAATGACTCATGTAGCACTGCCTGGGCACCTGTGAGCCAAGAAAGAGGCGGCACACGAGGCCAACCAATAGCTTATGGCAAAAAGAAATTGCAGTAGCAAAATCACAACTCACCAACCCCTAAACACTCGAACCAAGTCCTCAATCCCCAAGAGGACATAGTAGCCAATGCCCAATTGCATTCTCAGCCAAAGAGGAGTGCAAAGGCATGAAGAAAGAGCATTTACAAGAGCCGACCAGCAAGAATTCCACTGAAAATGCGAAAAGAAGCACTTCTGTCGCGAAGAAGTGGGAGTTCTTGGGCTCAAAAGAAGCGTGCTTCAGAGAGGAATGCATTGAGAAGGTTTTGGAGAAGTTTCATCGCCGGAAAGTCCTCCAAAACTGAGAAAAACTAGTCAACCAGTGCGTGGGACCACTTGAAATTCAACAGAAAGCTGTAGCTTTGCAAGAGGAGAGGCCCACGAGGCAGTAGAAGCAAAAAGGTCCAAAAAAAGCCACTTTTGCAAATTCGACCAGCAAAAGAAGTGCTCAGCTCTGCTCGTTCTACCAAACGCACGGAGGGAAAAGCATATCACTACGAAGGGGAGGCAGAGGGGAAGCCATCGGGCCAAACGGAAGTCGAGGAATCCAAACGGGTGAGGAGTTATGAAGAAAAACGGAATTCAGCTGAAGGAGGCTGAAAAACCAGTCCAAAATCTCAACAAAGGGAGAAGATGAGAGAGAAAACCACACATGTGAAGTTTAGAAGGCCCAGGAAGGTCCAGGAATGGCAAAGGAGCATGTAGAAGGCACTAGAGCCACCTGGAACTCTAGGGGAGCCACTGAAGGTACATGGCCCTCTAGGGGGCCCATTAAAAATGCCACATCATCATTTCCCAACAACCACTCTTTTAATTCCTTGGAATGCCTTTGGGCCTAGGGATTAATTACGCTTATGTGCTAGGCACCATGCCGCGTTTAATTACACATTATTAAGCCCACGCTTGGACTTTTAAAACCAAAGTTGTCACGGTCTTGTAGTACATTAAAGTACTTAGAATTTCACGCCCCCGTGACAAGCATGTAACTCACTCATGACTAGATACCGAAATGTTTTGGGTACACATATGGCACGTCCCAATAATAAGTATCCATCCACGATGGAATAAGCCTCTAAACCCCCAACCTCATTACGCTGAATCTTCCCATAAATGTCAGCGAAGTCCTCATCTAAAGGATAAGCTTCAACCCTTGCTCCTAATGATTTCTCCTTAATCGCAGAAATGTGATTAACTTGGGGCCATCTACTCATTGCATCAGCTACTAAATTCTCCTTTCCTGGCTATTTGATTGCCCAAAGGATTGAATATATTCAGCCCATTTGATTTGCCTTGAAGAAACAATGGGTTGAGAAAACAAGTGCTTGATACTTTGATGGTCAGTCTTAATCTTGAAAGCAGAACCATATAAATAATGCTTCCATAACTTTAAAGCATGAATGACTACCAGTAACTTCTTCTCATACGTGATATATTTCAATTCAGCCCCTAGAAGTTTTCTACTCTCATAAGCAATGGGATGCCCTCCTTGCATCAACACTGCCCCAATCGAGGTACCACTCGCATCCGTACATACAACAAAGAACTCTTTGTCCATGTCTGGAAGTGTTAACACTGGTGCAGTGACCAATGTTCTCTTAAGCTCCTCAAAAGCTACTTGGTGAACCTCTCCCCACTCATACAAGGAATGCTTCTTCAACAAATCTATTAGTGGAGAAGCAAGACGTGCAAAATTCTTAATGAATCTGCGATAATAACTATACATCCCTGGGAAGGATCTCAACTCATGTATATTTTTGGGTATTGGCCATTCAATTATGGCCTTGACCTTTTTAGGGTCAACCCGAATTCCCTTAGCAGACACAATGTGTCCCAAATACTCTATTTTTGCATTGAGAGCGGCAGAGCGAAGCGACTACCCAGGGAGACGCGCATATGCACACTGTGTGACATGAAGGAGGTTGAGACAGAGGAGCATTTCATCTTCAGGTGTCCTGTGTACTATGAGATCCGAGGGTGTTTCCACTACCTCTTCAAGGATAGTTATGGGATTTTGGCCTGTTTCCTCTCCTACCTAGACCAGCGGTGTTTGGCAGGTTTCATTCATGAGGCACTTAGACACCGTGAGAGGATACTTCAAGCACGGAGACAGGAGCAGACTTCTTCCTCTTTCAGCTAGATCACATGGACCCCCACGAGATGAGGCCTCGACATGACCGTGACCCGGAGCCTGTGACCCGACAGCTTAGACAGAGGATCGACACACAGATCACACTTGGGGACATCCCCTCCTTTCGAGTCGGAGCCCGACCGACGAGGGTCACAGTAGCCCTGGTCAGACACAGAGCTACGACCAACAGACGTGCCAGGACCGCACCTCTGAGTGGCCGACAGCGCTCTATTGCCGACTTCATGCCTCCACTGCCATCCATCCTGATATCTTGCTGTTGCCGATGATGATGATGATATTGATGACGATGCTAAGACTGATATATAGTCGACCATCGACATGACTATGTTGTACTTAGGACTTAGCACTGCCATTCTGCATTTTGCATTGGTATGGACACTTGTTTAGTAGCTCCACTACCACAGCTTATTGTATCAGGATTTTCACACTCTCATAGACCCATCGGTCTTCCGAAGACTTTAATAAACTTTCTTTCTTTCTTTCTTCTTCTTGGTATTTAGGAACAATAGATCCTTCCTTAGGAGCTCCATCACCTTAGCAAGGTCATCCTTATGCTCTTTCTCATTCTGGCTAAAAACTAAAATGTCGTCAAAGAAGACTATGACAAATTTTCCTAAGTAGGGTTGCAAAACCCTTTTCTTCAGTCTACTAAAAGTGGCTGGAGCATTAGTTAGGCCAAAAGGCATGACCAAAAACTCATAATGTCCAGTCTTATGTTCATCCCTAGCTTTCATATGAAGTTGATGATAACCAGATTTCAAATCCAATTTGCTAAAAACTTTAGCACCTTTAAGCATATCCAATAAATCATCCACTCTTGGAATCGGATACTAGTTCTTAATCGTAAGTTTATTCAAAGCACGGTAATCTATACACATACGATATGATCCATCAAGAAAGGATGAATAGTAGGATTAAAATCATACTGCCATGGTTTACCTAGAATCATGTCAACGTCTTGTAAAGGAACTACTAGAAAATCCCTTCGATCTCTATGCCACCTTAGTTAGCTGAGTTTGGTTTGAGACCCATATATAGGGTTCACCTATTCTTTTGTACTACGAAAAGGAATATTCCGTACTATGGATGTGTCTTCTTCATTGTGTCCCCTAAAAGCTCCTGAGAGCGACATGTTTTTTATAGGTTCTGGTTTAAAATAGAGTAAATTTACCAATCTATCACTCACTAAGTCATAATTACATCCATCGTCTAGGAGCACCACTATTCTCTATCCATTCATGAATCCATACACCTTAAAAAGATCATGACGCCCAAAGGTATTGGCTGAATGGACAGCATTCACTATTGGCTCAATAGTCACGGTAGATTTCGAGGGTGACAAGGTAGAAGCCTCACCCTCCTGCTTGGATGCCCTCCTGCTTGGATGCCTTGGCTTTCCCTTTTACTGAATTCGTCTTGGCAATCTTAGCCAAGAGAACAGGACACTTATGCCATACGTGCCCTGGCTTATGTTTCTTACACCCAAAACATTTTCCTTCCTTAATCAACTTCCTCTTCTCTTCATCCGTCATAGAAGGAAATGACACCCATCCAGGACGTGATTGGCTGTTCACATTTCTTACAAGAGCTTTACCCTTCCCTTTATCATTCTTAAACCGGTTTGGTTTCCTGAAAGTGGTCTTAAATGATGACCCACCCTCCTTATTGAAGGGTTTACGAGGATTCAATTTCCTCTCGGCTATTTCAGCCAGCTTAGTGAGGTCCTTAAGCGTGGTCGGGTTAAACATTTCAACCTCGTACCTTACTTTTGGGCTTAAGGCTGCTAAATACTTCTTTCTCCTATCTTCCTCACTCTTTTCAAGTAACTCTAGAGAGAGTTTCCAAAATCTGGCTGTAAAATCTGCATTACTCTCATTATCGAACTGCCTAAACCTCTCCCAACGAAAGGTTAGGTTCTCTTCATGTCTCGGTGGCATGAAAGTGGCTTTCAGTTGCTCCACGAACTTAGCCCATTCATGAATAGGCTCTTTTTCTGTTTGTGACAAAGACCACCACATTAGAGCATCCTTCTGCGGATGCAATTTGGCAAGAGCAAGCTTCTCTTGCTCAGTCTTGTCTTGATGGGCAAAGTATAGCTCAAAATGGCAAATCCAATTGAGTATTTTGTCAGCCTTCCTTGCCCCATCATATTTGGGGAGCTCAATTCTCTCTCGCGGTTGGAATTTGGACCTCTTAGAAGGGGTACTCAACTCTTCATCCCCAAAGTTTAAAGTCCTCTTAGTCCCTAATCTTGTCATAATGGACTGCTCAATCATATTGCTAAGCTGGAAAATCAGCTTATCAACAAGAGTCTCCTCTCTTCCTCTTGCACTTGGATTATAATCCATTTGTGTTGGGTTTTAAGTTGAAGGCGTAAACTCATCATCTTGTTCTTGGCTAGTCTCATTTCTTCTTTCATTACGAAAGGAGAACTCCCTATCAAGAGGTTCTTGAAGGAGAGACTGCTATAAATCTATTTGTGGGTTATCTTACTCAAGATGTGTGTAACTCTCACCTAATCCATCCTCTTCAGAAGGGGGTGAAGGTGTTCTTTCTCTCTCTCCTTGGGGTAATGGAGGAAAAGGAATAAGTTCATTGTTATATCTCCCTTCCCCTTCCATTCTTTCCTTTTAGTAATACAAGAGAGAAAATGACTTGCTGTAATTTCAAAAAAGGGGTTTATTTTACAACAAAAGTCAAGTGTTGTAGAGTTGGTAGTACTTATCCGACTCCCGCTTCGTTTCTGTTGAGAAAACACTTAAAATGACCTCCTCTTCCTTCTCATTTAAGCTTTTCTTCTTGTATTTCTGCTGTTAACTGGTACACTCTGTTTGGGCTACTTGTTTTGAGCGTATTGGAGCTCTAGATACCGTCATAGGGGGTACTTAATGGGTGGATCACCTCCTTAAAATCTTGTTTCGATCCGACTTTCCGTTGGGAAGAACGGGGGCATCCCTTTTCCTCACGGTTTAAGGATTTTAAGGGTACATTCACACCCCCCCCGGGGGAGGGGGGGGGCACCGTTCAAGACCAAAAGTTTTCAGAAAAATCCCTTGAATCAGAACCTCAAGAATTCAGGGTTGGTCGAGAAGGAGGTGTTTGCCTCGAGAATTCAGGGTTGGTCGGGGAGGAGATGTTTGCAGTCTGGAGAGTTTGCTCAGTCTGGAGAGTTTGCTGCAATGATTTCGTCGTCGGGATTCATTGTTTCGTGTTCCCCGTCCGCGCCTTCTCCTGCGACTTCCGTGCCTTCTCCTGCCGTCCTTCGCGACAGTCACAGGCCGTGCCTTTCCCACACTAGTGCTTCCACCACAATTCTGCACGTTGCTCTCACCCTCTTCTCGTCCCGCTCGTGGACCGTTGCCGCTGTGATACCAAATGTGAAAAACCAGACTTTTCAAGAATGCAAATGTATGCAATGCATGCAAAATTTGAATGCCAGTTGGCCCTCGAATGGGGAAGAGCGCCCTCATGAGAGTACTTGTTTCTATTTCGACCTACATGCAAGGTGGGAGAGAGATGGCGGATGAATGCAATGTGGTAGAGAGAATGCTACGTGAGATTCACAATGAAAGGCTAATACCCTTTCATTAATGTCCCTTGAGATCACTCAAGTTCCATCTTCCCATTTACACCTACCCTTATCCTATGACCCATGCACCTACCATTCAATGCACTCTAATGCACCCTTTCCCTTTCCTATTGCCTCTAGGACCTAGACACGTGTGTGCACATCTTTATTGCTAATCATTGGCCAATGTTGCATAGTTTTGGCAGTACTATTTACACCGCTTGATCGATCATAAATACAAACATATAACCGCACCATCAAATTGGCGCCTGACAATAATAAGGTTCTAATGACTATTGATTAACTAAATAATCATTCCTCTTGTCATGACATGGACTTCACGAGCGATATAGCCTTCACCAAAACACTACATTACCAAAACAACCGAAATTACCACCCCAGCCACAATTTCACTGCAGACCTAAGACAAATAACATATTCTCCATGGGCAGGCCCCATGAAGTCACTTCACCTTGTTACTTCATGGAAACAATTCGAAGGAGCCAATAATGACTCATCTGAAGTCCGAGGATTGAACACACGAGGATCGAACACACGACAAACACAACGACAAGATGACAAAACAAACCGACAAGTCTACTTGCAGTGAGCAGTAGGAATGTTGGTCGTCGGGTGATTATACACAGTGGGAGAGGAGGGGCTTTTTACTTTGTGGAAACAATTCCAAGGAGCCAATAATGCATCATCTAAAGTTGATCCAAGGATCGAACACACAACACACACAACGACAAGATCACAACACAAACGAACAAGTCTGCTTGCAGTGAGCAGCAGAAATGTTGGTCGTGAAAGAGAGAGGGGGGGAGACACACAGAAACAGAGAGAGAATGTCAAGTTACTTACTATAACAACGATGCTAAGACTAAAAAACAAAAGAAGAATCAACGGAAGCACAAGAAAACAAATGAAACCCCAATGCTGCAAGGAAACGAGGTGTAAATATTACAATAGAATGTCAAACATCATCGTGGTTGATTGTAGTCTCTGAAAGGGACATAAACCTTGCTGAAATGGTGAAACCAATTGCTACTAATAAAATTCTGTCCGAGGTGAATGAAAGTTTTCACCTTCAGAAACTCTAGGTTTCTCATGATTCAGCTAAAGGGACTACTACTGCAGCCAGAAGGCCCTCACACGCATGGCACAGATGTGAAAAAACAATACAAAAATGGTGGGTGCATACACCTCTGCTCAACTGTGCCAAATCCCAGAATTAAAAAATATATAATGTCAATATCACCTGAAATATGCCAACTTGCAAGACTTCTTCCATATCTGTTACCGTTCGATCCAGAGATTCCACCTGTTCAGGTTCTACTGCAAACTTTGAAGGCTCGCTTCTTACTGTGTGAAGCATTCTACAATAACCACAATCCTTGCATTAAATGTGCTTATCTACCGAATGGTCGTATCGAAATTGAGTTTGCCAGGAATTTCCCATTTCAAACCTTATAAAAAGAGAGATAGCTTGCCCAATTGCCGGATTTTTGGTCACGATCTCATCCACCGTGATGAGTATGCAAAATCCATCTGCCAAGTTTAAAATCACGGTTTGCAAGTGCACATTTGCAAACGATGCATATCCCTTGTTTTTGCTGTCGCCTGGGTAGATAGCCTCTATTTGTCGCACGAGATTTCCCAAAACAGCTCGTAACCTTCCTAAAAACTCAGTAAGATCGTAAAAGAAGAGAAAAGAACGACCAAACATCTTCTGTGGCTCTCCTTCTAAGACCAACTCCTCCGGACCCGTCGAAAGACCGAATGCGAACAGCTGGGGATAAAAACGCTTGTGGGCCTGACGCAGGTAATCAAAAAAACAACCGTTGGAGAAGAAAAGTAGATGAGAACGATAGAGAGGCCTACAATTGACTTTGGCCTGTAAGCTGCTAGCTTAGCAAAATGAGCGTTTCTTTTAGAAAAATCAAAGGAGTCATATAAAAATACCTGGCGACGGAGGCGGTCTATCTCAAGGCAATCGTAAGACAACACAGTAATCAACTTGTTGAAAAGAACGTTGTTGGTGTTAACAAGGCTGAGGATGGTTGATGACTCCCTGGGCTCAGTAGAGATGTGTACAGGATCAGAATTTATGTTGCCCACATCACTACAAACTGCTTCCAACACGTCCCCCTGGATGTCCGTGAATTTCAAGGAGACCTGGCTCCGCCATTCATCGACAAATCTGCGCAGCTTCTCCTGCTGTTCTTCTACCGTAACTGGAAGCAACAAAAACAAGACGATTGGAGCAGAAACTAAAGCTGCGAAGCAAAAAAATTGGGAAGCTGGTGCGTGTTGACACTGTACGCGATGCCCAAAACAAACCCAAAAAGCCAGAAAATGGTAAGCTGATTGACCTGAAGCAGAGAAGGCCGATTCCATGACTCTGTGTTCTCTGAGGAAAGAGGATGAATGGTGAGTTCACACATCTGTGGGAAAAGAGTGTATCAACGAAATAGAATTGCCAGATGGCCGCCAATTGACGCAGGGGTTACACCCATTACCGGCCAGAGGTTGGCAGCCGGTTGCCCCAGTTTCCGACCAAGCATCGGCGGACAACCAAGGCATGGGGAGGCGGCTGGACTAATCGCGCACATCCGACGGCTTGGAGAACTATCTACGGCCACACGAAGTGCATCGGTTACCCATCATAGGACCTCGCTTTTCATCCAATCGAGCAGATGAGTATCGATCTTGGGCCATCAAATTCGAATGTGATCTCATGGCCTGCATTTGTTGCCACCGCCAAGCCCTACCAGAATGGCCATATATGTACTACGTTCCAGACATGGTGTTTGATTAGTCGGTCAAAGGTCTCTCCTCTTGTAGAGCAGCCAGTTATCTTATGGATCACTAGGGAGATTTTTTTTATCTAAGGATCGACTCTCCATCGACCCCCCGCCTTTGGTGGTACACAGCAGCGAACCACGAGTCAACAAGTTGCTAATTTATGTCACCAAAGTGATTGGCGTAGTGGTTGGAGGAGATGGAATGAGGAGTTGGTGGCCATGGAGTGGGCGGCCATCATGGGCACACACAAATCTTTTGTGTCACCTATCCAAGCCCGTGGATGGCCAGTGGGGGATAGCGTGAACCCAGCCTTAAATAACACTTTTTAACAACTCAGAAGGCAAGCACACTTGCTACATTGGCATTGTTCTACATTTGTTAAGGGAAGCTCCCACAATGTGCCCACCACGAGGCAAAACCAAGCTCACACCTAAAGGCTTCCTCGCATAGGCTAGTAGCGCTCAATTTGGCGTAGCATCGTCGTTTTGCAATGTCCCCACGAAATGCAATGTGGTACTTGTCTAGCGTTGCACCGCAAACCAAGAGTTTCCATATTCCACAATTCTAGCCCAGCAATCAACTACCGCTGGAGCATTTTGTCAAGATTTTGGCCAATGAAGATGGATTACATCATGTAGATCACAAAAAGGTTGGTAACAGTGTTTAAAATAAAGCTTCGTGTATATCAAAATGAGCCTATCACAATGGTGCTTAAAGTGTTATCTAGCATTAAGAATAGGTAGTCAACAATAACACTGGCATTGCTGATTCTAGTTATCACGCACTACAAAATCTCAAGTGCAAGTTAGAACTCACTAGTATCCAACCCGTGGCAAGCCACGAGCAACATCTATCTCAGAACATTATTCTTTCCAATAGTTTTGCTAATTCTTTTGTACTCTTATAAGTGGTATCTTTCTGAGATTGGAATTTGAGCAGGTATGAGAATTACCATAATATACGATAGAATTGAATTGACCTTTTTCAAAAAATCCATCCTCTCCTCTTCTTGAGATTCAATTATTTCCTCTGCCCTTGCTCTTTGCTTCAGCATTGAGTGCCTTATTAGTGTTCATGCCACCATACATCTTTATATATTGCTTTTGCTTAAAAATCATGGCAACCTCCTAGCTCATGTAATGGAGCGGCTCTCTAACTTGTTGTCAATGCCATGATGAAGCCCTATTAGCTTAGAGGTAGCTTGCTCAATACAAGCCTTGCTCACCTTCTGAGGCTAATTGATCCAGCATGGGCACTACGTGCTAGATGGATCAAGGGAATCACATTGTCCTTCGCGGTTTCTATGAGCATCACGCATGTTTGCATCTTGTTGTTCCCTAACAACGACGCTACCCATGTCCTCAAATTAGATTTCTCTCATCATCAAAGCCATTGGCCTCTTTCCCGTTACCATCTCTGGTAGCATGATTCCAAAACTATATATGTCTACTTTATCGCTCACCTTCTGCGAGTATTGACATTACCATTTTGAAGTTACAAGTGCTATTTAGCAGTCACAATGGTGCTTCAAGTGCCATTTAGTAGTAAAACAAACTTGTAACTAGTATTTAGCACTCTAAGTCGAGCAAACAACTAGTAGAGTCAGTAATAATAATAGTGTTGATAGTGCTAGTTATTAGTACTCACATTGGAGCATCTAGTGCTACTTAGCACCCACAATATGAATGAAAGTCATAGTTAGCACTTGTAATAGACTTTCAAGTGCTATTTCTAGTGGTGTTTCAAGTGCTATTTAGCAGTAAAAGCAGACATGTAATTGGTAGTTAGCACTCTCAATCTAGGAAGCAAATGTAAGTCTGTAATAGCAGTGGTTTTAGTAGTGCTAGTTATCACCTAGAGTGGAGTCTCAACTACAACTTAGCACACACAATAGAGTGCGAAGTACTATTTTAGCACCCCAAAACACAATGGTAAGTACTATTTAGCACTCTGAGTTAAGAACTTTAAGTGTTAATTAAAACTCACTGCATAGCCGTTAATGCTAGTTAGCACTCATAGTGGAGTCACAACTAGTACTTAGAACTCACAATAGAATTGAAAGTCCTACTAAGCACTCATAATGGTAATGAAAGAGCTAGTTCACACTCACAAAGGAGTTGCAATTGCTATTTATCAAAAGCAGTTGGATCTTCTAGTGCTACTTAGCACTCACAGTAGGAATGAAAGTGCTAGTTGGCACTCACAATAGAGTTTCAAGTGCTATTTAGCAGTACGGTGGTGCTAGTAGTGCTTATTAGTAGTAGAAAAGACTTGTAACTAGTTGTCAACACTCTAAATTAAAGAAGCCACTAGTAGTCAACCATAGCAATTGTGTTGCTAGTGCTAGTTATATCTCATATTCGAGCTTCTAGTGCTACTTAGAACTCACAATAGGAATGAAAGTGCTAGTTGGCACTCACAATAGTATTTAAAGTAGTATTTAGCACTCACAATAGTTCTTCAAGTGCTATTTAGCAGTGAGAGTTATCATGCACCCATATATCCTCACATGCACTTGTTGTAAGTGCCCTATATTCTACTTCTATTGAAGACAAAGAAACAGTTGGTTGCTTGTTTGACAACCATGATATAGCACCTTGACCAAGGAAAAATGCATATCCTTGTGTGGATCTGCTGGTCTCATGATCTCTTGCATAGTCATTGTCACAATATCCATGCAACCTTGGATGACTTTCTCTGTATTCTACTCCAAATTGTCTTGTACCTCTGATGTATCTCAAGACTCTCTTCGCTACATTCCAATGAGACTGTTTTGGATTTGCAATAAAATGTGCAAATGATAGTCAGATATATAAGAGATCCAATGAGCTGCTAATAGTACTTGTCATTAATTGTAGGCCTTTCTAATCTTTGATAAGTTTCAAACTCACTTCCATGGGAGTGGCAGCAGCAATCTTGCAATCTGCCATATGAAACTTCTTCAGGATAATGTCCACATATTTCTGTTGGCTCATGAAGGTGCTATCTGAGCCTTTCCAGAACTGAATTCCAAGACAATAGGGCATAAGTCCAAGATCTTTCATGTCGAACTCTGCAGATAAGTCTTGTTTGAGCTTGTTGATGAGGATGTCATTGCTTCATGTCACAATCATATCATCCACATACAAAAGTGCAATAGTGATGTCTTCCCCTTAAACTTTGTAGTAGAGCGTATGATCTGCATTGGACTTCATGTATCCCAGATTAGCAAAACACTTGTTAATCCTATTGTACCAACTTCTGGATGCTTCCTTTAAGCTGTAGAGACTTTTCAGAAAACCCGATGCTCTTTCCATGGTTCGACATAACCTGTGGTTGTTGCATGTAGACTTCTTCATCTAAATAACCATTGAGAAAAGCACTTTTGACATCTAGCTAGTATACATAATGCCATTTGCTGAGTGTTGCTGGTGATTCAAAAATCTTATGGAATCCATCTTTGCTACTTGGAGCATAAGTCTCATCATAGTCTTGACCATATTGTTGTGCAAAACCTTTTGCAACTAATCTAGCTTTGTATCTTTCAATACTTTCATTTGGATTGTACTTCACTTTGTAAACCCATTTGTATGATATGGCCTTCTTTCTTGGTGGAAGGTCGCATAATTCAGAAGTATTGTTTTTGTACAAAGCTTATATTTCTTCATTCACAGCAGTTTGCCATTCTAGCTTGTCAACTATGTCTTTGAGATACACTGCCTCTTTTCTAGCCATGATGTGAGTCATAAGAGCATAGTTGGTGGTTTCAATCTAAATTACTTTGCCTTTGTGAGCATATGTCAATCTAGCTGGTGGTCTGCTTTCTTTGGTAGACCATCTGAGTTGCTGCTCTTCTCGAGGTGTCTTTGGCAATTCTTGCTCTTCTTCCAACCTTTTCTGTCAGTGATTGAGTAATCATTGTGTCTATCTCCTATGTATTTGATGTTTTCCAATCTGATTCTTCATTAAAGATTACATCTCTAGAGATTATGGCTTTTCGATTGTTGGGATCATACAACTTGCATGCTTTGCTCTCTTCACTATAGCCAACCATGATGCATTTACATGACTTAACATCCAACTTTCAACGATGATCGTCGTGTATGTGGGCATATGTTATGCAACCAAATATGCTGAGATCGGTTTGGTCGAAAGTTGATTAAGCAAGAAATTTGCAATGGCAATTGCTTTTGCCCAATACTGATTTGGGAAGATGCTTCTCACCAAGCATTGCTCCAGCACTATCTTTCTGCCTGTCTGGTTCTCAACCATGGCTTTGAATTCTTGAAATATGGAAAAGACTTCAGATTTCTCTTTAAAAAAGTAGACCCAACAATATCTGTTGTAGTCGTCAATGAAAGGCAAGTAGTAAAGTGAACCATTTATGCTGTGGGTTCGTGCATAACCCCATACATCTATATGAATCAAATCAAGAAATTCTCTTGCTCGAGAGGTGCTTCTTCCAAAATTGATTCGCTTTTGTTTACCGAAGCAACATGCTTTCGCAAACTTTTCTAAGAAACTAAAGTTTTGGAATTCCAATTGCCATATTCTGATTTCTTAGTTGCATTAGACTTTTGAAATTGACATGTCCATATCTCTTGTGCCATACTGTGGAAAGTGGCATCGGTTGCTTTGCTGAGCAGACATGGCATGCAAATTTGGTACTGAAGCTAGCATTATGAACTGTAATTGCGTTCTATCATTTGCCCAACTGATAAGAGGTTCTTGTTGAGCTTTGGAACATATAGTACATCTTTCACCAATCCTTTTGTACTAATGAAATTGTTCATAAGGACAATGCCTTTCCCTTGAACTGGATTTGTTGTGTTATCTGTAGTGTAGATAACATTCTTATGTTCTTATAATGGTTTCACCTCTATGAACCATTCTTGATGCTTTATCATGTGAGATCATGCACTGCTGTTGATGTACCAACGATCATGATCACCTTAACAACTTGATGTTACATATTGCAATCAATGTCAAAGATACATTGTATCTGTTTTTTGCATATCGTCACTTGCAAGAAACATATTATGAGGTTCATTGGCATAATGACTATGAATTAAATGTCCATTGTGATGATTTCCTCTTACTCTGAAATTCCCTCGTTTGCACCTTGGTCGTATTGCTTCTTGTGACAATCTCTTTCATAGTGTCCAAACTTATGACAATAGTTCCACTGAATGTTTGACATATTGGTGGATGCATTTCCTCATCCTTGAAATCTTCCTCTGTTGGAATGATTTCCTCTTAGATGCCGATGTTGATGCTACTAAATGATGATGGTGATGCTGGTGCTGACTTTGATGTTGATGATGACTTCTCTAAGTTGCTCTATCTCTGCCTCTACTTCTATCTAAAGCTGTGATCATTAGAATGACCTTTGCATGCTTGAATGGCTTGAGTCCTGAGTTCTTCACCAAAAGAATGGCCCACCACTACTTGGATTCCAAAGGCACTCGTGGTAGTCCCGCAAGAACCTACTTTCCTTAAAGAAGTAACCCCACAAGAACCTACTACAAGAATGGCCCCAACCTCATCATTGACAACCTCTTAGTTCCCTAATCACCCCAATTTCTACGGAAGAACTTCAAGTGAGGGGAATCATATCAAGATCCCTCCCACTTTAGACTTAGTAGTCCCATAAGAACCTATTCCCATAATGGTGGTATCTCATAAGAACCTACTGCGGTTAAGGAGTTCTAGCAATTGGATATAATGTTGCTACCTCTAGGGCAACACAAAGTGACAAAATTCACCATCGACACACTCGAGGCATTTGTGACAAGACCTTCCCTACCAATGATAGCGGCTCAATTGACCAATCCATTTTTTCTTGGTTGGCAACAAGGTATGCTGCCCTATTATTTTCTCAAGGGTATGCATTCATCACTATGTAGCTTTAGGTGAGTGTCTAGGTTAGGCAACTTGCTGCATACTCACAAATCATAGGGACTTGTCCTTCAACATGAACTAGGTGAATATGGATCAAGGCAGTTCTAGGGTCCCTAGGTTCACACATGCAGGGTAGCATACATGGATTTTCTTCACACACTCGTAAATGGGAGCTAGGTCAAATCTAGTAGTGAGTGTCAAGGTTTGGATAAGAGAATCTTCAAGGTGTCACGATGATATGAAGGTTTGAATTCAAAACTAGGCTAGGTCAAGAGTAAAATTTGTCCAAAAAATATCAAGAAATATCAAGGTAATCCAAAAATCCAAAAAATCGTAACTATCCAAACTGAGAAAAAAATGATGAATTAGAGTTAATTTAGTGATGTTGAATTAACCCACTGTGCATTGAATTAAGTCTAATTTAGCACCACTAAATTATAGCTAATTCAATACATAAGACTCCCAACCATTGATGCATAAGGAACCTTGGCCATCATGGCCCTCTCCTCATCTCATTTGGGACTATTTTCCTAACTCAATTTCACATATGGAGGCAATGGAGTACTTATAGCCTTGCCCCCCTCCATATTGAAACACTCCAATACTTTTGTAACATACTCCTGTGAAAGCCAAAGGAGTTTCCTACTCCGGTCACACGTGATGCACATACCAACAATATGACTTGTGGGTCCCAAATCCTTCATGTCAAAGGCCTCATGCAACTTGGCCTTTAATGCATCTAGTTCATAAGTGTTCTTGCTACCCAATAGTATATCATCTACATAAAGTTCCAGGAGTATCAGGCTACTATCCTTAGCCCTTGTAGTGTAGAGGCAGTGATCAATCTCAATTCTTTTGAAACCCTGGGACTGAATGAAAGCATCAAACTTCTGATACCATTCTCTAGGCATTTGCTTAAGACCATAGAGGTTCTTTTTCAGCTTGCAAACCAAATGCTCTTTGCCCTTTTCTTCAAATCCTTCTGGCGGTACCATGTAGATTTCCTCATGTAGATCCCCATGCAAGAATGCTGTCTTGACATCCATCTGCATAAGCTCCATATCCTCTGCTGCCACAAGTCCAAGAACACATCTAACTGTGTTCATCTTCACAACCGGAGAGAAGATCTCATCAAAGTCCACACTCTTCTCTTGCTTTAACCCTTTAGCAACCAAATGGGCCTTGTACTTAGGCACCTCATAATTTGTGACTTTCATCTTGTAGACTCATTTACATGGCAATGCTTTCTTTCCATGTGGCAAAGAAACTAACTCCCAAGTCCTATTTTTCATGAGGGAATTCATCTCTGATTGCATACTCTGATTGCATAGCATACTCCCACTTGCATGGATCATGGCACATCATAGCCTTTCTATAGTAAGAAGGCTCCTCACAATCAGTAAGCATCACATAGTCTACCCTTGGAACAATCTCTCAGGTGGTCTAGACACTCTAGCTAATCTTCTCAAGGGAATTTCAGCTTGCTGTCATGCCTCCATATTAGCCTCATTGGGCTCATTATTTCCACCAATAGATGATCCATCATTTGCCCTTGATTGTGTACCTATGGGAGCACCATTTTTTGCACATTTGGTGCATGGATAACTTGCTGTCTATCAACATATTTGGCTGGATTCACATCTTGGAAAGTGATTCTCCTCATTTCCACATTCTTCATGACATCATGGCTTTGTATGATCTTCTTTGCTTTTTGATCCCAGAGATGATAGCCCATCTCTCCACTTTCACCATAACCCAGAAAGATGCATTTCCTAGACATAGGATCTAGCTTCTTCTGAAGCTCTTTTGACACATGTGCATATTCCTCACACCCAAATATACGCAAATTATGAGAGTAAGAGGGATTCTTACCACACCATGCCTCTTCAAGAATACCACCATCCAAACAAACTCTTACTAGGTGATCAGTGGATCACATGCACTGCAGTCTTCATTACCTCAGCCCAAAAACCACCAAAAAGGCTTGCATTGGAAAGCATACATTGCAAGCTTTCCTGAATGGTGTGGTTCATCTTTTATGCAATAAGATTTTCCTCTAGAGTATGAGGGGATGTGAGCTTGCTCTTGATCCCACACGTATCACAGAAAATGCTAAAAGTCATGAGAGAGATACTCTCCACCATTGTCTGTCTATAGGCATTTAAGCGTTCCACATGATTGATTTTCAATCAAAGCCAGCCGTTTTTATAATACCTGGAACACATCATTCTTCTGAGCCATAGCATAAGCCCACACTTTCCTAGTTGCATCATCAATGAATGCCACATAGTATTCAGCCCCGTGTAGGCATGGGACCACATACTCAAGCTTTTTAAGCTCTTTCTTTCCCCTTCTTCTATGGGTTGATTTAGACTGCTTCCCATAGAGTCAATGCTCACAAAATTCAAAGTTAGAAAAATTCAAATGCGGTACATAACCCAAACGGCATAAGAGTTTCATTCCATTTTGGCTCATATGGCCCAAGTGACATTGCCACAAAGAAGTACTTGGCTACTCGATTATTGCAACAACATGATCAGACACCCTTGATGTCACAATCTCAGAGGGATTTGCTATCCAATTACCACCCAGCCAACGGATTTCCCTTTTATGAGTTCGCCTCCTGCTATCCTTTTCTTTTTTGTGAGAACCATCTTTCTTGATCTCCTTTCCACTTAGAGCTCCTCTTTTGGAATCCTCCCACCTAGCCCAGTGTTTGCCATGTTGATTCCTCATGTTCTGCCATGTGTCCATATTGGACCCTTTAATAGACCCCTTTAAAGGGCATTCCCAAATTTAGTGATTCTCACTTCGTCTAACAAAAACCAGTGATTTAGGGAGTCATTAAATGCTTGCGTAACCTCAATAAACACGTCCTTCAAAAAGACAAAAATTTAATAGTTCTCATTTTGTCCAACAAAGACCAGAGATTAATGGAGTCATTAATGCTTGCTTATCACACCTCAATGAACAAGGCCATAGAGCCTCTAAGGCCTCAAGAAATTGAGTTTCTAAACTACCATGAAGCATTATAGAAGCTGATACCTTTAAACCACAAGACAGACAATGCGTATGCTAGAAAAAATTTAGCCTGTAGGTGATAGCAGAAAGAGGCATCAAGGATACTTGTTAGGTTTTCCTTACTTCAGAGTTTGAATCATCACCATTGATTTTGTTTCAATCTAAGGACATGTAACACCTACTCAAATACTGACCAAAATTGATCCTCTCCTGTAGACTCTACCATGGCTATTCAGAAGCTCCTACTCCATTAGACATAGGCATTGCAAGGGCTTGCTCAAGAAGAGAGTTTTTATCACCCTGCATTCAAAAAAGAGAACACCAGCATATAAGCAAGATGCATATAGCCATATTATGGAGACTTAAAATCTTCAAGTTGTGAACAAAGTGCCATATAGCTAGGTTAGGTTTATTATGCTTTTTGCCAAGTTAGATAGATATAAGACTTTTGTATTATAAAAATAACTAAATAAAATATTGAGGATATCGAATTACCATCAAATTTGGTGCTCTCCTTGCACTTGTAGTAATGCAACATTTCTAGCTTGTATAACTCTTTTTATAGCTGCCTCTTGTCTAGATTGCTCTTCTTCCATGGAAACATGCAGCGAAAGGGCAAGTTCTATATCCTAATTTGGATCCACACCAAACTCAAACTCGCCTGCACTACCAACAACAGCTACTATTGCAATAGAGGCAGTAGTACCAATTCCCCCTTCCCCATTGGGCCATCACCTGTGAAAATAGCTACAGAACCTTGTGAGCTGATTGCATATGACATAACGGGACCTTTTCCTACATTATCAAGACAAAATGCAACAAGCTATTGTCCAAGCTGAAATGGATGCTGCAAATCAAAATGTATAATTAGCAAGCAAGTTGATCGAGTTCAGCAATGACTGGGTTGTCAATGTAAACTAGTGTACAAACCAGGGCCAGCCATGGGCTACAATTATTGCAATAGTATAGCCAATTATAATATGTACTTGTAGTTAGTAGAGTCTTTTCCCTCCATGGAAGGTATTTGTTGTCAATAGACAGACTTTAGAACATTCGTAGTATTACATATCTCCTTCCAATTTTCTATGCAATAGTTGTGTTTTCTATTGTAATGAATATTATAAGCTACAGATTCTTATCTATTTATCATGGTTCCTTGTTACTTCTAGTGGTATGCTTCTGAAACTTTGAAGGCAAGTAGAGATCCTTGGAATTTGTGTGCCCTTCGAGAAGCATGAAATCTAGGTGCACAACATTCAAAACAATTGTGTAGTCTACGACTGATTGGATGATTATGCCATCCACGATTCCAACCTACATTCACCCTACACGCAACTCGCTATCCACAGAGCAAATTCATGCCCAACCTTCTAATGTAGGAAGAGCTAAAAAATATTCTTTGTAGTATTTAAAGAACGTGCACTTATTCTAGTATGCACATTTCAATCTGAGCAATCATGATTATTGCATGTAGGGGACATGTTTATCCAACGTGCATCCTCCCACCATAACATATTGGTCGGTTCTTGACATTTTATGACAAAAAGTAAGTTGGAAATTTATTTTTGTTGCATAGGGAAAACTCGGTATGGCTATCGGTATGCTCATCGAAAAAAGCACATTTGTATAGATGTCGATCCTCGATAATATCTAATAGCATTGGTATGAGCATCGGGCCCCAACACTCTGGTTTTTTAATAAAATATTTGTGGAGCAAAATGGGGCTTGTTTTAGCTCCACTATATATATTTTATTACAAAGTTTTTCTTCAAAGTAGGGTAATACCAAAACTAGGTTAGGTAGGCTGCCTTTAGACCAGAGTAAAAGACTAGACACAAAGAAGAAGAAGAAATTATGGTTTTCAAAATGTCTTTTTGACTCTATTTTTTTAATGGACACCTAACTACTAACTTGAAATTGAAGTTGAACCTTACTATTTTTGTGATTTTTAAAAAAAAAGGAGAAAAGCAATGAGTAAAAACATGGCCATGAGACATTATGTCCATTAGGATCCGATCCTCCCTGCAAATGTTAGAGGTGGTGTCTTATTACTCACTTGGTGATGTCCAAAGATTTGTGCCTTTTAGGAATTAAAGCCCAAAAAATACATAAATAAGGCTATGCATGCTCACAAGAGCTCATAATTCATCCTTGGGTATGCCTTATGCAATATCATGACATGGACTACAACCATATGAATTGCCATCCTTTGACCTTGCATCCAACTTGGTTCTCTCTTTGTTTACTCCAAATGTTCTGTTGACTCCAATTGTTCCCTCACATCATGAACATGCATCAAAAGAGAGAAATGTTATAAGAATTTAGAGTGAAGTTGGGCTGAAAAATCAAATAAAAATATTTATATAATATAATATATAGTATATCATATAATACATAATATATGGTATAATTTTTATAATATAATAATATATAGTATAATTTTTATAACCACATGTTGTGATGGTGGGGAGGCAGTACTCTTCCTTCCCCAAAGAACTATAATTGGAGGGAACGAGAGAAACTTTAGAGAAAGGAAGGGAAAGTGAAAGTAGAGGAAGGGAAACAAGAGGAGAGGTAGAAAGAAAGACAAAGAAACCAAACAAAAGGGGAAGAGAGGAATTCTTACCTTGACATGGAGAGGGAGTTGCAGCAAGTCTTGTAGGTGCAGAGGGACAATGTAGGAGAGGATGGAGAGGTGGGAGGGGGAGGGAGGAGGCAGGAAAGAGGAGGTAAGGGTTGCGGTCGATCGTAAGCTGAAAGCAGAAGCGAGGGAGAACACACGAAAAAATGAAAAGCGGTGCAGGACAAACAGTGTGCAATTTTGGATTCCCAAAAAATGTCAGTATGAGCATTGATATTACTATGGGTATATAAAAGCAGAGCGTCGGTATAGATGACGGTATGGTCGTCAGTATATACCAACGTCCATACCGACGAAACATGGGTTTTTTGGGGGTTTAGGGTTTTAAGGGGGCAATTTTAGGGGTGAGTGGGTGTTTGAAGGAATTTAGGCCCTGTTGTATTTGGTGAAAGAGAGGGGATATGAGGGTTTGAGGGAATTTGGGGGATTTGGGTGTTTAACTTGACTTGGGGGCATGGTTGTGGATGTGTGCAGGTGGAGAGGATTAGTGACAACTCATCGGATAGAAGGCCACCTCCCGGGAGTTTGGAGTGGCTTTGTGAGAGATTGCCTTGTCCTTGCACGCATTGTAGGCGAGGAGTTTGTCATTAGCATTGTATTGTCATGCGCCACTTGCAAATGTATGGAGAGGCACCATCAAAAGATGATGTTGGTCGACATGCTAGTGCATCATCAGTAAACCAATGATGTTAGAATGATTCATGGATATTTATATTGCTTGTCCTTGTTGCACACACTAACCTTGAATCATTATATTAGAAAGGATGAGGAGAGTAGCAAGGGAGCACATGCACCACCACACAGTTTTATCAAGATGATCTTGAGGATGATCCTCTAGAGGAGGATGAGGGTATGGCGAACATGATGGATTATTTTTTTGGAGGCCCACCATAGGAGATGGGGTTGAGATGTATGAGCATGAGACTGTGATGCAAGATTTGGCATCAACACTATCGTATGATGGTGCGAGCATGTCAAAACTACGAGCTTGCCTCTCGATCTTGAATTTGCAAGTAAAGTATGGATGGTCAGACACAAGTATCTCAGCCTTGATCTTAGTATCTCATTCCAAATTGTTTTAATTAGTTAGTATCTTATTCACGAGTTTCTTGGATATGCAAATTGTAATAGGTTGCTCCAGAAGATGTTGCCAGTCTCAAATATCCTTCCCAATTCCAGAGACAAAGCAAAGAAGATGTTAACAATGGTTGGGATGGATTATGACACCATCCACGCTTGCCCTAATGATTGTATTTTGTTTCGTCGCGAGTATGACGATTTGGTTAATTGCCCGGAGTGTGGAGCATAGTGCTACAGATAGGACTTGTTGGGGGAGGGGTCATTTTTTGCTTGGGTGTAGCCATTTTTGGTGAGGTTCAGAGACTTTTCTACCTATAGGTATCTTGCATGACCCATAACTTATGCATTGCTCAATGGAATTCGGCAAACTTTGTCTTCAAGTTGTAGTACACATTCCAAACTTGAATATGAGAGCAAAAAATTATGGAATAAGGATTTGAAATGAGACCATTAAAGCATTATAAGTGCTATGTTGCATGTGAAGCATGCATTCTTAACACTATAGCATATAGCAATTTATTCAAAAACATCAAAATGTTGTTCTATACATACATGCAACCAAGTAATCATTCTAAAGTACACTACGTGAGCTTCTCCTCAACCCAAGGACACACCTAAATGAGATCATTATGCATGGGTTAATGGGCCTCCAATGTTGTGCTAAAGTGATGCATACCCATTTGAGGGCACCCTCCATAACTTTTTTTTGATTTGTTGAAAACCAAAATGGATAGAAAATTTGGAATCCAAACTATTAGAACTAGTGCATGGTGGTTTGAAAACATTGATAGTTGTTGGTATTCGTATCTAGATTCACCCTAAAATGGAAGGAGTTGGAAAAGTGCAATTTGTGCATGTGAAAAGATATTTTAATAAATCCAACACTATTTACAAATTTGAATTGTTTCTTTTTCCATGCGCTTGCTTTCTATATGGCTCATAAGCATGCTAGGTCATTGCATTTAATAATACACAGCACCAAACATGCCCTTTGGCATATTTATGTTTTCAAGCATTTTAGGCCACATTGCACTTGTTTGGGACTCTCCAATTCTACTGACGTGTATCGTCGAAGGGGGGAAAAACCGGCAGTTGAAATTTCACTATTCCCATGAATTTTGAATTTTCATACCTCATGCCCATCAAATCTTGGAAGATTTAAGTACCTACAACCTGCCCCTGCCTTGTAAATGCCCTGCAACCTATACGCACCTTGATGTGACCTTGCACAGACTTTGGTTTGCCATTATCTTCTTTTGAGTAAGTTGTCTCCTATTCTTTGCTTGCCTCACTAGCGAGCTTCTCTCTATTTTGGTTTGGCATTATCGTCTTTCATTGATCATCACCATGGCAACATGCAGCTCGCCATGGCTTACAAGAGAAGCAAATGATAGAAAAGCTAAAAAGCTTGGTCAGGCCACAAGGAACAAAAGACTCCTTGCAGAGTCGCAACAAGAAACAGTTGTTGTAGATGCATGCATTCGATCATTGCCATCAGAGTGAAGAAAACAACTTGTGATGTCATGATTAGTGGTAGCATTCAAGGAAGCAACATCAGGCCATTCAGGTAAATACCATTCTCGAGCCTTCACAAGCTTTAGCCTGCACTCTAAAGTTCATAGAGTGACAACCCTACCAACACCTTGTATTTTTGTGCCAAAACATCACCACTATTGCAATGACTTCTGCACTTAGGCTATCTCTCATTTTCGTGCGTTCTATTGAAGCCCACAGACTACTCAGATCAGGACGATCGGGCATTGCTTAGGCTATCTCTCCTTTTCTTGTGTTCTATTGAAGCCCACAGACTACTTGGATCGGGATGATCAGGCATTGTTTCCACTCTTCGTGCATCTCTTGAGAGTTTCTACAAATAACAAGGACATCTGTAGAAAGCAGACAGGATACAAGATGTTTGACGAGCACATCATACATGCTTGATACAATGCAGGTTAGTGGTTGCCTAAACCATCCCGGTGGTTGCTTGTGATTGAGCTTTGGGATAGTTTACTTGCTTCATTTCTTGATACAATACAGGTCAGTGGTTGCCTAAACTAGCCCGGTGGTTGTTTGTGATTGAGCTTTGGGATAGTTTACTAGGATAGCCTAGACTTAACGTGATTGTCCTAAACTAGCCTGGTGATTGGAATATCATGCAACTGTGTGGCTGGTTCAGCTTAAACATTAGAACCAGGCTAGCTTAGACTTAATGTGATTGTCCTAAACCAGCTCAATGATTGGAACATCATGCAATCGTGGTTGGATCAGCTCAAATGCCAGTTCTATGATTGTCCTAAACCAGCCCAGTGGTTGGAATATCATGCAACCGTGTGGCTAGTTCAGCTCAAACACCATAACCAGGCTGGATTGGACTTAATGTGATTGTTCTAAACCAACTCGGTGGTTGGAACATCATGTAATCGTGGTTGGGTCAGCTCAAATACCAGTTATGTGATTGTCCTAAACTAGCCCGATGGTTGGAATATCATGCAACCATGTGGCTGGTTTAGCTCAAACACCAGAGCCAGGTCGCTGGCTTGGACTTAATGTGATTGTCCTAAACTAGCTCGGTGGTTGGAACATCATGCAATCATGATTAGGTCAGCTCAAACACCAGTTAAGGCTAGAGGAGGTAGGCACTAGCAATGAAATGCATTTTTGTTGATTTAGGATTACCTGCAACCCCCACAAAATATAACCTTTAGTAAATCCCAAACAACCACCGTGCTTATTTTAGTAAATCCCAATCAATAAATCCCAAACAAGGGAAAATGTAAATCCCAAACAACCATCGAGCTTATTTTAGTGACAATGACTGTGCATGAGGGACCATCTAATTCATAGGTTCATATTATCATTCAGTCGGAATCATACTGTAATAACAATGATTATGCACGAGGGACCATCTAATTCATAGGCTCAGATTAGCATTGAGTCGGAATCAGTCGGAATCAGACTGTAATAATAATGACTTTGCATCTAGTTCACAAGCTTAGATTAGCATTTAGTGGAATTATTAGGGTGTAATAATAATAGTTTAGAACGAGAACTAGCGTTAAACTGAGAAGACTGCAAGAACACATCACACAGTTAGAATTACCATCTAATTGCATGTCATGAGTGAAGCAGTCATGAGAAAATAGAACCTTCAAATCCAACTAAATGCAACATTTGCAAATTATAAGGTCCAGCTGAGTGAAGCAATTGTATCCAAGGATGTATAAATGGTGAATTATTGCTTTAAAACTCAAGTTATATAGAAAAGCCAAATGTATAGTCAGCCCCTAAAGTTATCTACCCAGGTAGTATACAACCAAGTTTTACTCTTCTACATTTTGAAAAGAGACCACCATCGTATCTAAGTATGGATAAATATAAAGACAATTTACTTTTTTTTTTTTCAAAGAAGACAGTTTACTACTTAAGCTCTATTGAAAAGCAGATTGTATTAGAGGGGTGGTCACCCCCTAAAAAAGTCCCGGGTAATATATATCCAAGGTTACAAGAGATAAAGTCTAAGATCTTTGAAGGACACTATATTTATGCAAGGATTCCAAGACGCAGGCTCGACACTTTGCACAATGGGAGCCTTCAGCAATATACTTTGTAAACTGTGGGTTCTTATAGTATTGAAGGCCTTCCCACAGTTCCTCATGCAATATGACCATCTTGTGTGAATGACACTCTTGGGAACTCTATGTTCTTCCTCCAAGCAATCAATCTCATCTACGACAGTCTTGGGTTATCGAGGGACCCCTTGTGAAATGGCTTCATCAAGCTCAGGACAAGAGGCAGGACTATGGCTTTCCATCTCTGTTTCTCCATTGTCCTTCACTCAAGACCTGTCGAGTTATTAAACTAGTTTGCTCTCCTACTATCCAAGATGTAATTGTTCACATATTCTAGAATCTATCAAATCAAGCTATCTTGACATGCTCAATGATGTAATCTGGTGAGATCTTTGCCATCTTTGAAGACCCGTGTACCGATAGATTCCCCACACATTACATTGATGAATATGATAGGTTAGTTGTATGATAGTTAAGGCTAGAGGAGGTAGGCACTGGCAACGAAATGCATTTTTGCTGGTTTAGGATTAACTGCAACCCCCACAAAATATAATCTTTAGTAAATCCCAAACAACCATCGCGCTTGTTTCAATAAATCCCAATCAATAAATCCCAAACAAGGGAAAATATAAAATACTAATCCTAAACAGCCACCGAGCTTGTTTTAGTGACAATGATCATGCATGAGGGACCGCCGACTAATTCATAGGTTTAGATTCGCTTTCAATGAGAATCAGAGTGTAATAACAATGATTGTGAAAGAGGGACCATCTAATTCACTGGCTCATATTAGCATTGAGCTGGAATCAGGCTGGAATCAGACTGTAATAACAATGACTTTGCATGGGGGACCATTGAGCTGACAAGCTTAGATTAGCATTCAATTGATGTATCAGGCTGTAATAACAATAGTTTAGAATGTAATAACCAAGAACTATGTTGTTATTATAGCCTGATGAACCAACTCAATGCTAATTTGATGTCCTATTTTGATCTTTCCTTTCTTCAGTTGACTATAAATAACAATGACTTTGCATGCGGGGCCATCTAGTTCACAGGCTGCTCAGATTAGCATTTTTTGATGATCAAGAAATTCTCCCATGGCAACCATCTAATTGCACATCATGGCTAGATGATGATGTATATGACTGCCTATGCTAGGTTGGGCTACCAGCAAAGCTAGGTGTATGTGCCACCGCTCCTCCCCCCTCATCCCATTGAATTATTATGATCTTGGCTCCGATGATCAAGAAATTCTCCCATGCCAACCATCTAATTGCACGTCATGGCTAGTCAATGATGTATATGACCACCTATGCTAGGCTGGGCTACCAGCAAAGCTGGGTCATGGGTGTATGTGCCACCGCTCCTCCCCCCTCATCCTATTGAATTACATGATCTTGGCTCCAATGACTAAGAAATTCTAGCTGATGTAGATGACTGCTTACGCTAGGCTGGGCTACCAGCAAAATCCAAGTGGTGGATTGTGTGCTCTTAGCAGTGATAGGCACCTAGAGTCGCACAACTGACACAAGATCTTGGCTCCTATGACCAAGAAATTCTAGCATGGCAACCATCGAATCGCATGTCATGGCTAGACGACGATGATGTAGATGACTACCTAGGCTGGGCTACCCGCAAAATCTAGCTGGTGGATTGTGTGCTCTTAGCAGTGATAGGCACCTAGAGTCGTACAACTGACACAAGAAACGAAGAGGGAAAGAGTGGGAGGGTGGCAAGTCTAGCTATATAAAGGCCTTAAGGGCAGAGAAATAATCCACCGCACCTAGGAAAATTTCTCTCATGCCCACTTCCATGCTCTCTCCAGGCCCCCTTCCACCCCTATGATGAATCTTCTACTGCAACCTCGATGCCTCTTCATAATGCTACCCAAGTAATGGGATCCATTGTTTGCCTTGACTCTCCATCTTGCAATACTCCACCAACCATAACCATGACCAAGGGAGTTGCAGGATGGGAAGCCAAGGAAAATGGGTCTTCGTTGAGTTCTCTCTGCCAGTGGGGCCTTGAAAGAAGCAATTCTTTGATAACCCCACTAGTGCCTCAAGAAAGAAGTTGCTATGACCAACCATCTTGCAGGTGGGGAGCTAATGGAAACGAGTCGTCGTTGTTCTGTGAGGCACTGGGAGCGAACTCAAATGGTGTTGAGCCTCTCGTAATTGTGCACAACCTTCCACACTAGTGAAGGAACTCAGCTTGGTGATAAGCTCTAACGCATTGAGAGCATGCGTCAGTGTGCTGGAGCTCACCACATATTGAGTTCCCTGTCCATTGTCAAATGTTGTGCTTGATTGAGCTCACCTCCAAGTTGAGTTCCCTTTTCCAATGCCTTGATTTTTGAAGTTGCTATGAAAAAGGTTATTTCAATCACGAGGTGCTCGTATTGTCCCCTGCATATGAGGAGTTCCAGGTCAAAATTGTAAGAAAGTCCTACCTACGATAGCACTATGAGGTGCTCGTATTGTCCCCTGCATACAAGGCACCAGGTCCTACTCCTACCACAGTGGTGGTGTTGACAAGTGCTTAAAGAAGTGTCACAAAAACAAAGTGCTAGCATCTTTGTATGTAATCTATTTTGTTAAATGTTTGCTTCGGATGTAATTTATTTTGTTTCAATTTCAACGTAATACTATTATCGCAAAAACTCTCATAATGTAATTTCTTTTGTTTCAATTTCAATGTAGTACCATTATCACCAAAACTATTGTTGGCTGTTACTTCGGTAGTGAAAGTGGCTCTAAAAAGAACAAATGGCATATTTTTGACCTCGTTTACATTTTATTACAACCATAGGGATTGTTGCACAAGAAATTGTTGAAAAATTTATTCTTACTGTAGTGAAAATGGTTCCAATAACCAACACGGTGCTTTAGAACTATGATAACTCCAATAACCAGTGCGGTGGTTGCAAGGAAACTATACTAAATTGTAAATGCTACATTTTCCTTACCTTGGAATTAAAATAGCTCCAAGAACATGTGCGATGGTTGAGAAATTATTGCACAAGGAGTAATACGACTAAAGTATCTCTAAAATAGAACTAAAATAGCTTCGACATCCAGCACAGTGACTGCAAATATGGACCTTGAGGGGTCCCATTAGAGATTGACATGCCATGGTGGTCGTCATGCCAACTTGGTAGTCTCTTCATGCCAACATCATTGCTTGAACTAGCACAGTGGTCAGCGCAGCAAAAGATTATGTTGCACAGCGATAGATGGCGAAGTTGCATAATGACATGTGGCAAGGCAAAAGTTTTGTGCTATTGTCAGGCCAATGTGCTTGTGCTCAAACCAACACAGTGGTCAATGCAGCAAAAGATTGTGTTGCACAGTGACATATGGCGAAGCTGCACAAGCAAACATGGCAAGGCAAAGGCTACGTGATGTAGTCAGGCCAGAGGCAACAGAGCAACAATCTCTGTGCTCATAAGTAAATGCTTATAATGCCATGTGTCGAGCTCTGCACTATTGACCATGATAAGATTGCATCTCATTATTACGCCAGTGCGTGTTCATGATGTCAGGAAAGTTTTTGATGAGAGCACAGGTTCGTGCAAAATTCAAATATTCACCCAAAAGTGCATCGCATTGTGGCCCCAAAATGGCCCCAAAAATAGTTCTGCGATTGGCTACACCCAAGCAAACATTGACCTGAAGACGATCCCAGTGAAGGTCTTGAGACATTTTCCCATCATTCCCAAAATACATCACATGTTCAGATGTAACTCCATTGCGCAACTGATGATGTGGCATGCTACACACCGGTCCACTGATGACACTTTGAGGATCCCAGTAGATTGTGCTGCTTGGAAGCACATAGACAACATGTGGCCTGACTTTGCGAGGGAGCCACATAATTTACATCTCAGCCTTGCAATGGATGGGGTGAACCATTTCGGGTTATGTTCCACATCTTGGTCGACATGGCCCATAGTCTTGGTGAACTACAATATCCTGCCATGGCTAACAAAAAAGAAGGGACACCTCATGCTTGCCCTACTTCTGTCGGGGAAGTACAAGGCTAAAAATATGGATGTGTACATGGCACCTAGGTGCTGCAGACCCTTTGGAGGGGCATACATGTCTTTGATATTTCTAGAGCCCCGAGGCAAGCCGCAAACATGTGCATCAGGGGAATTTTGATGTGGACCATGATGACTATCCTATCCAGGATTTGGGGAGTGCACAAGTATGTGCTTTTGCATGCCTATTGATACCTTTATGTTTCTATTATGGTGTGATCTATGCATGTCTAATGACCTATGTGTCCATGCATATATGTAGGACTTAAAACACAAGGGTACCATAGGCTTGTCCTATTTGTGGCCCTAGTTTGAATGTGTGACACTCCAAACATATGAGGAAGATGGTTTATGAAGGTCATGCTCAATATCTTTTGCTTGATCATCCTGCACGTGAAGGTCAACTTGATCCACCACCGGTCTGTAGGAAGGCAAGTGACTGGATTCAAGATTGGAGAGCTAATAGTGAGGAGCCTCCTTCAAGTATGGACTGGCTGTCTATCTTTCATGAGCTTCCATATTGGGGCAAGTTACAAATCAATCACCTCTTGGATCCCATGCATATCTTGGTCCCAAGAGCATGTGCATAGAACTCAAGAGCATGGTTCTACAACTCAAGACGGTGGTTCAGGAACCCAAGTGCGTCCACCATGAATTGCTCTCCCAAAGGCACCGTGAATCATTTCCAAGGTAGAGGAGGCAAGGGTCAAGGCAAATATTGTATCTTTGTGGACACCCATGGGAGATGCATTGCCTGAGGGGAGAAACATTGCCTAAGGGGATCATTTACAAGGGACAATATTGTTAGTGGCATCAAGTCCCATGATTAGCACAAGGTCTTACATGTATTCTACATGTTAGCTTAAAAGAAGAGTGTATGGAACTAGGATATTGATGCTTTTGTGTAATTAACTTATATGATTATGACACGTTGTTGGCCCTCCTTTGTTGCTTAGGTAGTTTATCCTCCCAATTATAGTGAGAGGATGCTTATCAAAAGACATTAGAACCACTATCTACAAGATTAGTGGAATTATCAGGTATGCTTACTATCATATCACCTTCGTTATATTTCATATAATTTTAAATGATGGATATAAAATATTGATTCTTACAAGTGCATTTGGAATAGGTGGATCTCACAAAAAGAGATCTCTGTATCGAGCATTGAGAGGGCTAAGGTGGACTCCATTGAAGTTGTGTCTGCTTGAGAATCACTTTCCCTCAAGCATTATGATGAATCAGGTGCACTTGCAATCCACTTGAGTGTTTTGAATGCTTGTTTACATTCGTAACTTATAAAGCAATCTTGCAATCATGGTATACCTAAGTACGAACCTGCTATAGTATCCAGCATGGTCCATGAATTCTTGGTCACCCTTAGCATTGTGTGTGTGTTGGGCGGGGGGGGGAGCTGTTTTATCCAGTGGTTGTTGCTATATCTAATACATTCTTGGATGTGGATGGAAATCAAGTACAAGAACAACCGCATGTAGCTCGAATGCATATGGGTTAGGAAGTGGAGTCACTACCATAGAAATAGTGAATCCATGGTCAGGCCGATTAAGGGAAAATGCAAGAAGCAAAAGCATGCTTTGAAACGATAGAAGTATGGCTAATATTACAACATCAAATCAGTCAAATTCATGGATTCAATAGCTCCAAATCAGCACCAACTAGTCTGGATTCCCATGCCCAAGGTAGCACCAATGTTTAGCCACATGATGATGAGTTTCACAGCCCAAATGTGACATCAGGGGCTGCTTCTTTTGCATAGCAAATTGGTCTAAAACCTTAGATTAGAGGTACATTGGAAGGCACTTTACGCAGGTCTACTCGGGTGAGATACCCTATTTTTGAGTAGCAAATTGTTCTAAAACCTCAAGTTAAAGGTACATTGGAAAGCACTTTACCTCACAGGTACTTGAGTGAGATACCCTATTTTTGAGCAGCAAATTGGTCTAAAACCTCAGGTTGGAGGTACATTGGAAAGCACTTTACCTCACAAGTCTACTCGAGTGAGATACCCTATTCAAAGACTTACCTATGAAGGATTTGCAGCAGTGCACCATGGATATATGACAAATGCTTTACAAGATAAGGAGCTAGAAAAGTTTGAGGATGCAGTAGAACATCCATTATGGATACAAGCCATGGATGAAGAGATTGAAGAAGCTGACAAGCAGGGATTATTGCATACAACTATGGTGGATATTGTAGAGAGAGAGAGATCGGATCAAGAGATACAAGAAGATATTGCAAGAACTAGATGCAGATATTGATTGATTGATGCTTCACCAAGTACATGCTTTTGTAGGCTAAAGCCTTATCTTTTGACACCATCGGTAAGGTCACTAGACCTCCACCTCACACACCTAGCTCACCTAACTCTAGGATTCTAGAACACCTTCACACCCACACAACTGTAGGACAGCTACTCTTGCACACTCCCAGCATAGGACTCCTCATACATCAATTTGACTCTACATACCCCCCACAAATTGATGACCTCATCCCTCGGCAATAGTACATGGGATGCTCCATGATGGCCCCTACCAATATCTCACTCCTCTCTCGGTAGTAGTACCTGGGATGCTCCAAGTCATGGCCCCAACCAGTACTCACTCCTAGGACTCTTGGTTTCTTATGTATCTTGGGGTTTTCTTAGTAAATTGACTAAGGGTATAGACCTGAGACCTAGACATCATTAAAAAAACACTCCAAACCCAATACAATCATTTTAGGAGGACTATCCATGGTAGAGTACCATTATTTGACTCAAGGACACAACACTCATTATTACAAGCATTTTTGGGGGGACTACCCAGGGCAGAGCACCCACTAACTCTCAAACATATAAATGAATACATAATGAATGTAAATCTCTCGAGATGAGAGATGTTCCCTAAGTAGCTGCCTGCACATAAGTGTGCACATCCTCCCTGTCGGTGATATGTTGATGAAGCTCATGGCAAAAATGCCCCTAAAGATGTCAGTGAAGTCCATGAGAGCAGCTACCAAGGGCAATCAGCCCATGACTCTCAAGGTGGCAAAGTGAGAGTCACCAATTGTAGGATAGAGGTCCAAATTTGAGTGAATGTTGCTTAATGTAGAAAAATTCCCAAATACATGTGCACCAAATAGTGATGAAATTACACGAGGACCGAAAAGTTTTACATGAACATTGAATGAGATCTGAGTCTTCTCAATCCAAGATTACGGGGAAAAGATGTTGTAGGTGGATTTCCTCTCTAGCTACCACTCATGCTGTTTGGCTTAGTTTCGTCACCTCAAAACTAGTTGCGTAGATTATCATGTCCACTTCCTTCTGACACTCCTCCTTCTCGTTGCAACACATGATGCTCTTCTGGTGATGAAATAATCTAAAAACATCGAGGTTGGTGCAGGCAGCTAGTAGAGAAGAAGCTCTCAAAATTGTGGTGATAGAAATTTTCCAAAAGATGGCAGTAGTTCTCTCAGAAATAGGGCATCACAAGATTCTTAGAAAATAAGAAGAAGGTGGCGCAGGTCTCTTAGGAATATGCTCTGATACCAATTGAAGAAGGTGACAAGCAGGGATTGTTGCATACAACTATGGTGGATTGAAGGTGACTCCCATATGGTAGAGAAAGAGAGCTCAGATCAAGAGATATAAGAAGATATTGCAAGAACTCGGTCGATCGATTGATGCTTCACCAAGTACATGCTTTTGTAGGCTAAAGCCTTATCTTTTGACATCATAGGTGAGGTCACTAGATCTCCACCTCACAGACCTAGCTCACCTAACTCTAGGATTCTAGAACACCTTCACACCCACACAACTGTAGGACACCCTAGGACTTTAAAACACCTACTCTCACACACTCCTAGCATAGGACTCCTAGCCCTTAGGCATACCCATAAATCAATTTGACTCTACAGAGATGATTGCTTTGGAGCAGCAAGGTACTTGGTCACTTGCAGATTTTCCTAAGGGCAAGGATGTCATAGGCTGCAAATAGGTTTACAATATAAAGCATAATGCAAATCACAATGTGACCAGGTAGAAGGCCCACTTGGTTTGAAGAGTATGTCGGTTGCAGAAGGCAATATATGGAGAGTTGTGTGATGTAGTCTTTTTATTATTATTAATGTTTGTTTTGTTTTATGTTTGAGACTGGCACTCATCTCTCCTGCGAGAGTTGTGTGTTGCACTTTCAGTTTCTATATAAAGGTATGTTTTTTATCCGAGGTTGGCACTTATCTCTCTTGAGAGAGTTGTGTGTTGCAGTCTCAGTTTTGATAGACATGTTTATTTGTAGGATCTCTTAGTCTGGCACTCATCTCTTTTATGAGAGATATGTGATGAAGTCTAAGCTTAGCGATGTTTTCATAGATGCTTATTCTAGCACTCATCTCTCTCTTGAGAGTTGTGTGATGCAGTCTAAGTTTGATATCATGTGATGTGCTCATAGACACTTAGTCTGGCACTCAACTGTCCCTTGATAGTTGTGTGTTGTAGTTGAAGCCTAGTGTTAGATGTGAAGAAATGGTTAGTCAGTGTTACACACTCAGTGTCACACAATATCTAGATTTTTTGTGATTTGATTTATAGTAGTCTATTACATGAGTTGAGTTTAAGTTGAGAGGTTATACCTAGGCCGTTTTTGGAATTTCTTGCATTGTTAATTGGCATTTCTTGCTCAGTTTTTTATCATATATCATAGATGTTTTTATCGAAGGTATATATATATATTAATAAAAAAACATGGCAAAAGTTTATCAAGCTAGTTTTTTTAGTTTTATAATATTGATAGAATGTAGTACACTTTTCTATATTTTCTTTTGAATTCTGGCATAAAATATGTGAATCCTGGTGAAACTTCAAAAATTTTCACACAAAAGTTTCAAATCCTGGTGAATGTTTCAAACATTTATTTTTATTAGGGCATAAAACTTTCAATACCAATATAAAATTTCCTTCCTTAACGAAACTAACATGAAAAAATCATCCCTGTCATACATGGCATTGAATTCTTTTTTGAATTTTGTGTTGCAGCTTGTTGCATATTAGATGGATCATGTGAGTGAGAAGAGAAAGTCTTAGCATCCTCAGTCAAAAGCTCATAAGAAGGTGCTGAAAAATGAGAATGTGCACTTCGTAATGAATGTGATCATGATAGCATTGAGATGACTTTCATCAATGGTGAAAGCAATGTACAAAATCTAGCTAGGACCATGGTAGAGCATGGAGTAAGGACCCTACGTTAATGATTTCCAAATGTTTTTCCAATAGAATGTGTAGATCAATTCATGCACCACTTCACCTTGGACACTCGACGATGTCTTGGTCAACTAGATCGAGAGATCACCTCTTGTGATACAAAGTGGGAGGGTCCCGCTTTAGAAGCCAAGGTCGCATACATTAAGAATGACTAGAGAGTTTCAAAGGCAAAGGAGTTGCCTTGTCCTCCCTTCCACCAATACACCCACTCCCCCAAGTACCACCACATCCACAAGCATCATTGCATCCACTATAGCCACAAGCATCACTGTAGCCACATTGTCCACATGCACTAATGCATACACCAAAACCCATCTTCTCTAGTATCCCTTTCCCTGAACTTCTTCTTGTACATGGTCTTCCCTATCTGACCCCCTCATATCCATACCCACAAGCAATTCCTCCACTTGTTCCACGTCTCATCACATTCACATCCAAATTTTGCAACTTGTTTTGCACGTCCGTTTGTGCTTCCTACCACACGTGCTGACCAGTTTCCCTCTCCTTCATACTCGCCTACACCAGGAATGAACAATCCTACTGCATGTGTTAATAGGCTTCCGTCTCGATCAATCTCGCCTTCATACTCACCTACACAAGCACCACCAACAACACTTACACCACATGGCCTGCATGGAGATGCACAAGTGACAACACCTGTGCAGCCCACACTACTTCAATGACATGATGTTTGATTAACACCTAATGTAGCTGTGGGCATAGGTACACGTGGAACTGTCAGCATGTGCAATATTCTTATCTCACCATTTGGTCCCCGTACAATTTATGCATGCAAGGTGCTGAAGCACTCTGTGTCTATTAATGAGTTGAAGGCAAAAGCCTTGGAGGAATCCTCATGCCTGGCTGATGTTGTACATCTAGGCATCATCTGAGCTATAGGTCTAGTACATGATGATAATCCAATGATAATATTTCCATTTTGGAATGGAAATCATTTGGAAATATGGCTGACCTACCTTGAACATGATGTGGAAAGCAACCATTTTCGATGGGACATAGAGATGATGCAGAAATGCCTGCTAGAGCTCCACGAGTCCCCTCACATGTTTTTGATATTTTAAGTGCACTTGTATGCACTATTCATTACATGCACCAACACAATGACCTACATAATGATTTGCATTCACAAAACATTATGCTACATTTTTGTGAGTCATCCAAGGAAGCGTATTTGGGCATTTGTGATTGGGGAATGATGACATGGATAAGCACTAGCGAGCATTATCTAGAATTACTTAGTAATATCCCACCACTGTGCAAACTTCCCATCAAATATTTTTCCATGTCACTACGGAGTGCCTGTGCACCAACCCCCCACCTTTCAACATTGCACAAGATGTGTATTAATAGCCGAATCAGAAATCAGGACTAGAGGCTAGAGGCTAAGCATGGCGACACTTGAGGGCCATAGAGAAAAGGAGAACGTGAGGGCGAAACGTTATCATGGGAGGGAAAAAGGAATTAGAAGGGGAGGGAATGAAGAGGGAGACTATGACACAAGGGAAAAGGGAGAGGGGGAAGAGAAGCATGTACATGATGGGAGGAGGAATGTAAAGACGCAGACATCAAGGGAAGAGGACCATGCTTTATTTTGAAAGGAAGGGGAAGGGAGAAATCAAAGTACTGGCTAGGTGGCTTTACAAGAATGAGCATGTCCCATCAAGGAATAGCCCCCTCCTTTTATAGCCAAGAGAGGGGGTCTCTCCCAATAATGCATCCTCCCACATGCATGGTGTGTGTGGAAAAGTCTCCCATGTGGGCTAGGCGGTTACACACTCTCAATTGTGTGCGACAACATTTTGCCTCATTTTTCCACATAAATCAAGCCCCATATCTCAAGTCTATGATACTCCCTTGGTCTCTTCCCAATTTTATAATACATTCAAACCTCTAGGAGGACAAGTGGAGGGTTGGCACAAGGAATCTTGCCACTTCATCCTACTTTCCCCATTATTTAACTTGCTCTCTTGGACCTTCTATACCTCCCCCACATGGGCCTATCCTATATGGAGGGAATAACCCAATATAATATCCATCTCCACCTATTTTATATTACTTCTCCCATGGACTTTGAGTACTTCTTCCATGGACTTTGAGCCATATCTCACTAAATGTAGCCTAGGTGGAGGGGTGGCACATGGAGGAGCCATGCCATCTTACATTTTATAAAATTACTACCATGGATCACACCTTATGGGTCCTCTTACGTGGAAGGGTGGCACATGGTCATGCTCTACCACCTCAACCCTGGGCCCTATGCATACCATATTTTATTATACTATTGCCACACATACAAACACACACACATATTAATGCCTTTTTCCTTATACAAATTTATCCATAACAGTTCCCTCCCAGGCATGGAATGCACATCATTTCCATGCCTGGGTCCATCACACACAAAGAAGGGCTTGAGGTAACGCTTGTTGATCACCTTCTTGCCATATGGTTCATGCAGCTCCTGAACTTGTACAGACCCATGGCTACGTTCCTTGATGACTTTGTATGGACCGATCCACAGTGGCAAAAACTTCTTATCCATTTGGTGGTCCAATCTGTTATCAAAGCATAGCATAACATCCCCCTCAGCAAAATATCTTTCCCATCCCTTGCGAATCTTAGCATCCAAGTGGGCCTTTTGTTGATTCTTTTGGATCCCTGTTTGGTGTAGTGCAAGGCATCGAGTTTCATCTAGCTTCTCAAGTTGTACCAATCTGGCCTCTACATGTTCATCTTCTGTCATCCTCTGTTCTTGTGCCAATCTCAAGGCCGGAATCTCTATCTCTAGTGGTAAAACTGCCTCAGTACCATACACCAACTCAAAAGGAGTGTGACCTGTAGACGTTTTATGAGTGATGTTGTAAGCCCACACGCTTCAATGACCTTTTGATCCCACTGGCTCCTGTTCCCTGCGGCCATTTTTCCCATGGTTTTACAAAGGAGGCCATTGGTCCACTCCGTTTGACCCATGGATGCTGGATAATAGATGCTAGAAGTGCGATGATCAATACCCATGCGATCCATAAGTAACTCCATTGCTTCATTTAAGAATGGACTCCCATGGTCAGAGACTATTTCCATGGGTGTCCCAAACCTTGTGTAGATACGTTCAAATATGAAATTTGAAACTGCCTTACCATTTGCAACAGGGAGGGCGATAGATTTAGCCCACTTAGTGACATACTGAGTGGCTACCAAAAGATACTTCTTTTTGTGGGCAGTCATGGGCAAGGGCCTGACAAAATCTATTCCCCACTTCTGAAATGGATGGATGGACATCACTGGGTGATTGCCCAAAACGCAAATCCTTCCTACCAAAGAATTGACATGGTTTATAGGTTTTGCAATACAAAGTGACATCCTTGAACAAGGTCGGCCAATAGTATCCAGCATGTAAAATCTTCTTAGCTGTATAGTCACTGGCATAGTGGCCTCCACAAAATCCATCATGATAATGCTTCAATACCTTAGGCACTTCATCTGCATCAATGGCCCGTCTTAGTATCCCATCCATGCCTTAACGGTACAACACCCCATCAAGGAGGGTGTAGTGCCTACTATCTCTGCGGATCTTCTTTCTCTCATAGCTAGTACTTTCTGGAGGAAAGGAGAAAGCAGTCAGAAACCTATAGATACCACCATACCATGGATCCCCAACTTCTATGGTCGCTACAAGGGTTACATCAAGACACTCCTCTATATCAATCAAAGCATTCTTCAAGTTGGAACAACCCCCTTTTACAATTTTGAAAGAAAAATCATATTCTTGTAAAAGTGCCAACCATTTGGCCAACCGGCCCATGGCGTTTGATGATTGAAGAACCTGCTTTGCAAGACCAGTGCTAGTGAGTATAATGAAGGACTTTCCAGCCACATAATGCCTAAATTTCTCAATGCAGAACACCAAAGACAAGGCATGCTTGTCAGCCTCTGAATAGCATCGCTCAGTGTCGAGCAATTGTCGAGAAGCAAATCGAATGGGATACATGAACCGATTCTCCCCTTGCTGGAGAAGAATACCTGCCAGAGTGTGCTCACCAAACCCAGGATTGATATAGAAAGTTTTTGACCAATCTGGATTGCGTAGAATGGGTTCTGAAGCCAGAGCATTCTTGATTTGTGCAAACCCATGATCACAATCCTCATCCCAAGAGAAATCAACCCCATCTTTTAATAGCATAGTCATGGGTCGTGTCAAAGCAGCATATTGATCAATGAAGCAGCGATAGTATCCTACTAGATTGACAAATGAGCGTATTTGACGTTTGGTTGTTGGTGGGGAGAGCTTGAGGATGGCTTCTACCTTCTCGGGGTCAGGCTTGACGCCCTCAGATGAGACAATATGTCCCAGTAACCTCCCTTGAGTAGCTCCAATGGTGCATTTCTCAGGGTTGAGACTGCCATTCGCATCATTGACCCTTTGGAAGGCCAACCTAACCTTCATGACGTGCTCTTTACGTGACGAGAATATACAAAAATCATCTAAAAACACCTCCAAGAAATCCCCCAAATAAGGAGCAAACACCATCTGCATAAATCTCTGAAATGTAGCAGGAGCATTGGTGAGGCCAAATGGCATTACTTTGAATGCAAATGTCCCCCAAGGTGTGGCAAATGTGGTTTTAAGCACATCCTCCTCAACAATCCCGATTTGATAAAACCTGGAGTAACCATCACAGAAAGTATACATCTCATGACCACTTACCTTCTCAAGAATGAGGTCTTGGAAGGGAAGAGGGTGATGGTCCCTCTTGATGGCTGCATTGAGTTTCTTATAGTCGATGCAGACCCGCCACTTGTTTTTCTTTGGGGTGACTACCAGTGGTGAAACCCATTCCGTATTGTGAACCGGAACAATAAACCCAGCTTCTACAAGTTTCTGCAACTCTAAGCGCGAAGCATCGATATGTAGGGGCCCTAATCTCCGATACTTCTGAGCCACAGGCTTCGCATCAGGCTTCAGCTCTATCTTGTGTTCTATGGCAGTCACATGGTGAAGGTGGCAGTAGCTAGTTGCGAAAAGGTCAAGGAAATCTTTGAACATATCTAGGAACTCATATTTCTCACTTGGAGTGAGGTCTGGGGAAAGCATAGATTCAAGCTGTTGAGGACTAGCTGTTACCTTTTCTGCAGGTGGTGGGGTTGGAGACACCCCCTTCATGTAAACTTCCTCCTCTGAGAACTCCTCCCCCCCTCTGATTCTTCCATTGATTTAGACAGCGAGGATGAGAGAGTATCACTATCTTGCTCCTCTTCTTGTTTTGGTTCCGTGGCACCTGGTTGCACCAGGATCTTCTCCTTAGAAGCACCAAAAGATGTGTCCTGTCTTCCAATAGCTGACTACATCACTCTTTCTCAACCATGGTCTCCCGAGTATGGCTGGGTAACTCCTACTTGTATCTTCAATGTCCACTACACAGAAATTGACGATGGTGGTCAACCCATTAACCGTGATGGGAAAATCCTCAATGACTCCTAGGGTGGTGAGTCGTCGACCATCTGCTACCTTGATTCGAGTGGAGGAATGCCTTGTACATTTCAAATTCAATTTCTTTATGATTCGGGGCACCATGATATTGCATGCAGATCCCCCATCAACACACACATTTTTGACACGGCAATTATTTATGATGACATCTATTGTATGTGGATGCCGATCGATTTCTATAGAGATGGAAGATATCTCTCCTACCTTTCCCTTTTTCTTGCTTCTCCTTGTTGAGAGCCCTTGGTGCAGCTCACGTCTCACCTAAGGGCTTAATGCTATTAGTTGAGGGAGCATGATGCTCAAAGAACGATGAGCAAGGTCCTGAATGACCGAATAGTAGATCTTCTTGCCCCGAGCTGATGGAAAAATCTGAGGGTGACCACTTACTCTTGTGAGATCTTTTAGTCTTCTCTATTGGTGGGTCTGCCATCTCAGCATCTGAGGGCACTGAGAAGGACACCTTCTTCCTGGGGCGGCCTGGTCCACAGTTTGCAGAGGGGTCTGAGGTGGTACGACTTCTTTTCCCGAGGTCGAGGATCTCTATATCAGAATTCTCAGTGCCAGATTCACTTAGAAGATTCACCCTTGGAATATTGGGACATTCCATGTGATAATGACCTTTCTGGTGGCACTCGTAGCATACAACATTAGCTCGGTCTCTTAGAGGGTGGTTGGCTTGATTTCTGATGCCCACCATCTCAAGCCGAAGATCATTCAGGGCCTTGGCTAGGTCATTAACTCCGGGTTCTTTTGCAGGAGGGGCCTCTTTAGTTGGAGGGGCCGAGGGAGTAGAAAGGAGGGGGGCTCGTGGGCGAGGCTAGGGAAATGTTCGAGGCAGAGGGTGAAAATATACACCTTGTTGAGGGTAAGCATCTAAGGGAGGACCATACATTTGAGGTGGAGGTAGTGGATACATCCCTGATGAGGGGTGGGGGTATGCCCCTGAGTTAGACCCCCCAGGTTGTCATTGCAAGAATTGAGGGGGTTGCAGAGGGACAATTGTTTTCTTTGAAGCGGGATCAGATTGAACTTTATCAAACTTTTGAGCAATCTCATTTGCTAGCACCATAGTTTCTGGATTCTCCCATTTAAGCTTGAGGCGGAATTCGTCACTTGCTCCTGCTACAAGGTAGCCCAGCACATGCTGAGTCATTCCAGCTTGAAATCCGGCATTGTCCTCCTGTGTGGCAATTAAACGGTCTAAGAGCATGGCTGCTCGATCCACATATCGACGCATCATCTCACCTTCTGACTGCTTCAAGTTTGCCACCTGCAGGTACACATTCTCCGGCTCCTCTTCTTTGCCAAAATACTCAATCATCGCTGCTGTCAACCTTGGCCAGCTTTGGCGAACGTCTTTGGCCTACTTCGCATACCACACTTGAGCCAAACCCTCTAGAAATGTGGGAAGAACCAACAGCCATCTGTCTTCAGTAAGAAAGTTGAGAGAAACACAACGGCGCTTGAAGGCCACAAGATACTCATTTGGATTTTCTTCAACCCGTCCACGAAACACGGGAATGTCAGCCATGCTTGGAAAACGAAAAAGAGAGAGATGAAATGAGCCTTATCTATGGGCAAATAATGGAAAGAGGTAGCTTGAACTAAAAATCAGGTGAAGGTACATCCACAAAGCACACATAGGCAGGGTAGGGTGTGACTGGTGTATTGTGAAATACTACACGGGAAGAATTTTCAGCATAGAATAGCTCATAGACAATCTTAAAAGGACCAACCCTCATGATATCATAGCCATCTTTACAAGTGAGGGTTAGAGACACGGCGCTGCATGAGGTTGTTCATCAAGGCAAACAAGAATGCCATGACAAATGTCAATAATTGGAGAGCTTGCACATCACCTTCAGCTTCTTCCACTTCTTGTAGTTGCCATGCTATTTCTTCAAGGGGTGTGCAGTCTGGCATGCTTCTTTTGAGAAATGTCCTTGAGGACCTTTGTGATGACCTTCTGAAGTTGGTAAACTCGTATCAAGTATGCCCAACACTTAGTTTCATGATGACCACAACGTTTGCATTCCTTACAAATGATCACCCTCCTTTGTGGCTTGCAGCTTTGTTGGGGTGGTGCTTCCACTCGCGTCATGTGTGATTGAAGTACAAGCTTCACATGCCAAGAAATCAGCAACTATATTTTGAGCTCGAGGGATATGCTGAATTTTTACCTCTTCAAATTGTTGGCACGTCGTGGAACTAAGCCTTTGCTCCGCACCTTCCACCTTCCACTAACTTGTTCACACACTAGTTGAGAATCTCCTTGCACCTTAAGTTGCTTGATGCGATGCTCTTGTGCCTTTTGTAGCCCAAAAATGAGTGCTGAGTACTCAGGTTGGTTACATGTACTTGCAGGTGCAGACTTGCTATAACAATACTCCTCACCACCCGGTGAACTGAGCTTCATACCCACGCCAGTAGCCTTGGTCATAGGTTTGTAAGCTCCATCAAATTGAAGGATCCAAGATGTCATCACACCAAGACTAAAATCCGGACATCCCAAGTTTCTCGGTAGTCCAAGATAGGTAGAAGGAGAGGGTGGGGAGAATTCAATACTTGAGCCAAACATTCAGCACCAAATAAATTGGCAATCCTTTGTTGATAGTTTATCTTTAGACAAAAAAGAATTACAACTTGCAGCTCAAAATGAGGCACAAAGGGTTGATTAGGTACAAATGGATTCCTTGGTCGAAACATTACCAACCATAGCCAAGGCCTAGAAACCTTTGTAGTGAGATTGAGAATAAGCCATTCAAGACGAGTTTATCCACAGGAATTAACAAGCAGATGCGCCAAATCTCCCCCCAAGCTTGGGGAGCATCCCACCCTTCGATGAAGGACACCCTTTTAATTACCTCCGAAGTAGCAAGTAGCTCAATCACCGCACAATGAGTAGAATTAAAATCAAAGTTCTCCCAGCGTATCAATAGTTCTTCACCTTGAATCAACCACGGTGTATCATCCCACTGTCTCCTTGAACAATGCACTAGACAATCAGCCATTGAAGGTTGACATGAATATCAAGAAAGAGATCTCGCCAATTGGTAGCCGTAATGAGCGGAGGACCAGGCACCAAATCCTTAAACTTGTCGAGAAGTGACATAAATATCCACCCTCCTCGTGTGGCGTGCATCCGTGAAGTGGACTTGGAAAAGTTCTGAATTGGCAATCTAGTAGGAGATCTGAATAGAGCACATGAAATGAAGTACTTTCGCCTTTTACAGCAAGAGTAAACTCCCCACGGTTAGAGAGTTAAAGTTCCCGAGATTTCAATATATAAGCAAAAATCATTACATTTTCGTCACTTCCAACTTGTTGGCCCAATGATAAGTCTAACTTTTATGAAGGGGGAGGTCTTGGGTTCAAATCCTATCCTTTAATTCTTTAATAAAAAGAGAGGAGAGGAGAGGAGAGGAGAGGAGAGGAGAAAGAGAAAGAGGAGAGAGAGGGGGGGCGCGGGATCTGTTACAGTTTTGCAGAAACTCAGAAAACTGTCCGCGACCAGAAGACACAACAGCCCAAAAACTATCGCGCGGGTGAACACAGTAAACACGTGGACCCAGAAAAACTATCCGCAACCAGAAGACACGGGAGCTCAAAAAACTATCGTGCGGGTGAACACAATAGATGCGTGAAGCGAATGCATGCGCAGGAACTCAGAAGGAGCACAGATGTTACAGTTTTGCAGATGCGACTGGTATGAGCAGAAGATTCACCAGCCAGAATACACGTAGGAACCGTGAGCACAAAGCAGGCAGACTAAAAGTGCAGAAGTAGGGAGGTTTTGTAGCCGTAGAGATAGGGAAGGCACACAGTTTGGAGGTGCAAAAGTAGAGAATTGCGCATGGAAGAGGCTGCAGAGCCACACCCAGTCGTAGGAGTAATAGGTTTTACACCACTAGCCGTGAAGATTTCGATCCCAGCAGCCATACCATTTCTATTAGCCAGATAAGAAATCAGGACCAGAGGCTAGAGGCTAAGCATGGCAACACTCGAGGGCCATAGAGGAAAGGAGAACGTGAGGGAAAAACGTTATCATGGGAGGGAAAAAGGAATTAGAAGGGGAGGGAATGAAGAGGGAGACTATGACACAAGGGAAAAGGGAGAGGGGGAAGAGAAGCATGTACATGATGGGAGGAGGAATGTAAAGATGGAGACATCAAGGGAAGAGGACCATGCTTTATTTTAAAAGGAAGGGGAAGGGAGAAATCAAAGTACTAGCTAGGTGGCTTTACAAGAATGAGCATGTCCCATCAAGGAATAGCCCTCTCCTTTTATAGCTAAGAGAGGGGGTCTCTCCCAATAAGTGCATCCTCCCACATGCATGGTGTGTGTGGAAAAGTCTCCCATGTGGGCTAGGCGGTTACGCACTCTCAATTATGTGCGATAATATTTTGCCTCATTTTTCCACATAAATCAAGCCCCATATCTCAAGTCTATGATACTCCCTTGGTCTCTTCCCAATTTTATAATACGTTCAAACCTCTAGGAGGACAAGTGGAGGGTTGGCACAAGGAATCTTGCCACCTCATCCTACTTTCCCCATTATTTAACTTGCTCTCTTGGATCTTCTATACCTCCCCCACATGGGCCTATCCTATATGGAGGGAATAACCCAATATAATATCCATCTCCACCTATTTTATATTACTTCTCCCATGGACTTTGAGCCATATCTCACTAAATGCAGCCTAGGTGGAGGGGTGGCACATGGAGGAGCCATGCCATCTTACATTTTATAAAATTACTACCATGGATCACACCTTATGGGTCCTCTTACGTGGAAGGGTGGCACATGGTCATGCCCTGCCACCTCAACCCTGGGCCCTATGCACACCATATTTTATTATACTATTGCCACACATACAAACACACACATGTATTAATGCCTTTTTCCTTAGACAAATTTATCCATAACAATATGCAATGTCCCACCACATTTTGAGATCATGGACATTTAGTATTGGACCCACATAAGCTATAATAGGGCATCTACGATGACTTATGGTTCAAGGAAAGTTTGCACAGTCGTCCAAGCGCTGCTAAATTTTGTGGTGTTTTTGATATTGCTGCCAGATGCGGCATAGGACTCAGTGCCCACGAAGGACTTAGACCAACAAATGATTGACTCTCTCTTGAACAATTTGTAATAGCTATTTTGAAACATGAATTTTTGTTACATTACTATTTTTGTATCTCATTGAGTCGGACTTTAATCAATGTAGATGGAATTATCTCGGCTTGGCTTTTAGCCATCAAGACGATGGCTTCTAGTGTATACAGCCAAAGATAGGAGCAGCAGCATGCCACTACTCAGATTACAAAATTAGAAGGACTATGTGCTGCTCCACGCTTTAGCCTTTTGCAAGGCTTATGTGAGCGATGACGGTACATTTGTTTCGAGGAAAGGGAAGGCAAAGTGTCGTGTTGGTTGCGGAGAGTGTGCAAGAAATCACCCACAATTGTACAGAGCAAAAAGAAAGAGAAATAGGTGGAGAAGCTGGAAATTGGGATACTACAGAGCAAAAAGAAAGAGAAATAGGTGGAGAAGCTGGAAATTGGGATACTGGAAGCGAAAAGGCAACTTTCCCAAGCTCTTTTCTAAGTAGCTGAGTGAAAATCAGATCTTAGCAGGCATATGATGAGAGGTGGAGATTCTGAGTAACGCAATCATCAAAGGCTATTCTGTGTGTGTGTGTGAGAGAGAGAGAGAGAGAGAGAGAGAGAGAGAGAGAGAGAGCTTTTCTTAGAACGCCTAAGCTCCTTTGGGAGAACGTTCATGAGCTATTGAATCAGATTTCATTAAAAACCTAGTCACTAGACAGACAAAGGTTTTGTGTGGATGAATAATGATAGGAGAAAGAGAACACGAATAATCTCGAAGGCTTATGCCATTTGCGATGTTCCCAGCTCACCTCCGAGCTTAACAGCCCAAGACCAGAGCTGAGAAATAGGGAGAAAGAATAGACGTTAGTGAAGGCTTTCATCTAAAAGCTTAGAGCTTGTCAGCCATGGGATCAGAGTCCATGAAGTAGCGATTGAGGGGACTGTCTGGCAGCATTTCCATGTGATCAAATACTGAAGAGGAGGCAGGAACCTCGTCCACCTTTGTTGCGGAATCAGGTCTTTGCGAGGATCCTTCTACCTCCATGGTGGGTTCAGCTGCGCATGTTCTCGTTCCTGTTGTTGCCACCGTCGTCGCTACTACTGGCGGGGAGCATTGCGCAGATGACACGATTTGTTGATTCGAGACGGCGAGAGACTGCAACAGGTGTTGGATTGCTGAAGGTTGCGACTGATCTTGTGTCGTCAACATCGACCAATCCAATGGCGAAACTGGCAGCTGACCTCGCCGGAGAGCAACTTGTACGGAGCTGAAATCCTTCGCATCGCGCTTGTGATCCGCCTCTGCTTGTTCTGCTGCTCCCAATCTCGTCGATGTGTCTTCCGAAAATTCGTGAGCTCTCTCAGCAAAACTGAGGTTGATGCCAGCGAGGGATGGCGATTGTGATTGCGATTTCGCTTGAAGCAGGCACTGCGAGACTAGATCTATGGTCCTGGGCCGAACGTTGAAGTAATCGCTGCTGTTGTTGCTAGTACAGCTAAAACCTGCGTCTGCATTGCTGCAGCTATCGCTAATTAGAGCTGCAGCGTGAAGCTGGCAAAAGTCTGATTTGATGTCGGGAGAGGTGACGGGAGGGCCAAATCTGGGAGTGAAGGCGGAGCTATGGATGGTGGGGGAGGAGGGAGGGAGGAGGGTGAAGGCAACGGTGGAGGAATTGGAAAGCGACAGGGGAAATGGAAGCAAATTGGGATGTTGCTGGGGAAGCAAATTAGCAAATGGGACATGGAGCGTGTTGGAGGTAGTGGAGATGGGTGGTTGCTGTGAAAATCCTTGGAGACATTGCATGGAGATTTGAGGCATCAAAGGCTGTTGGAATGCAAAAGGCCATGTCTGATTGTCTAATTGAGAGGATCTGCAACTGTGGTCGCCTCTGTATGTGACATCACACATCGTTGCATCCTCGTCACACCTCTGCACGTGCTTGACTGCTTGGCATCCAAGATCGGATTTGTGCGTGCATCTGTAGTAGCTCCTGCATCACACAATACATCAGATTGATTCCAAGCATTGCACAATTGCTTTCTTGTAATCTTTCAGTTTAGAATCTCCTTTGAGATTCTTGCAATAGTTTCGGTTTGGAATCTCCTTTTAAATTGATAACACAGGAGATCCCAGGTAGTCCTTTCCTCAAAGCATGAAATATTTGTTCTAAGAATGCATACCAATTGTTCTTTAGATCCATTCCAAGAATCATACATGTTCAAACGTCAAACAATGTGTGAGCTCTATCCCAAATATTTGTTAGGGATATTTGTTGTAACAATGCATACCAATTGTTCTTTAGATCCACTCCAAGCATCATTCAAACGTCAAACAATTGTATGGAGTTTTGTCCAAGCATCATACAATTTCGAACTTTAAACAACGCATCATATATCTTTTCCAAAATTTGTTTCACACAATGCATCATATCCATTGCACTACACACTTTAAACAATTGTATGGAGTTCTATGCAAGCATCATACAATTGTTCAAAATTTAAACAATGCATCATATCTCTTTTCCAAAACTTGTTTCACATAATGCATCATATCCATTGCACTCACACTTTACCGCAATGAGTTCAAACAATTTGAGCACAAACATTTTACACCCTTAAGCTTCCAAATCATTACACGGCAACAACCAAGCATTCACGACATTTCTAACAAATTTTCATGCTAAAAGACTTGGATTGCAAGTAATAGAGCACCTCGGATATTTGGCACCTAGAATGTCTTTTTGGCCATACTTTCTCCAAGTGTGACCATCATTCGGAGGGATTTCCACGCCCTGATCCAAATTGCTAGCAGGCATCTTGAGCATCACTTTGGGCAACAATTTCCTCCTAGCAAAGTTCAATCGCATCAGATTCTACCTTAAAATTTGGATCTAAACCCATCACTGATCTAGATAAACAGAATGCACTGGTGATCTAGATCAACTATGCAACAGAATGCACTCCTCAACATTTTGAATTGAACCAGATCAACAGAATACACTAATGATCAACTATTCAACAGGATACACTGCTCAATATTTTGAATTGAATCAGAATACAGTGCTCAACATTTTGAGTTGATCAGATCAACAGAATTCCACAGAATTGATCTAGATCAACAGAATACACTACTGCTCCACGCACCTCTTTCTCGGATTTTCTCGACCATCCTTGCTCCTGCCGTTGCCTCCGGCAGCCCCGTCGTTCTCGGCTGTCTGATCTCCTGCCTCCTGAACACCGGTCCCTACCTCCTTTTCCAGCTCCAGACTCAGATTTACTGTTGGAGACCCTTCCGACATCTCGCTCGTCGGACTATTGTTGCTGTGCGGCGGGCTTCGTGTAACCCTCTTTGCCATTGGAGTTGCCGTCGTTGCCGCCATGCCGCGCGGTGACATTGGTGGCGTCTCCTCACTCCGAGTCGTGGACAGAGGGCTCCCCACCGCCCAGAATGGCCTCTTCTGCGCTCGCGGTGACATAGTGCAGCGATCCACCAGCTGCTGCGATGGCGAGGCCGAGCTACTGGGAACTGAACCTCTGCTACCGCTACCGGAAATGAGGAGCTTAATTGTATCGTTGAAGGTAGCAATCACCTCTACTGCACCAATTACGAAGCTGGAGCGAAGCTCGGAGCTGTCGGCTTCGCAGAGCTTGCCTGGGGGAGTGGTGTGCAGCTTCTGCTCGAGCTCCTTCACAAGCTCGCATCCTTGAAACAGCTGCTCTCGCACTCTGTGATCGAATTTCAGCATTTCGTCATCTTCCTGGTGATCTCGAAGATCCTGTGCCATCCAATTCTTCGTCAACTTGCAGACAGCGCGATCGACCTTGCTCAGCTAGTGGGCAACCTGAATTCGCAATTCTCTCTCTTTCTCTCTGTCTCTCACTCTATAACAGGACCCGAGAGTTCTAAAGGAGTTGCGTCACTTGCGTGCTCTCTCGGGTTAATTTCTCGCGCAGCTGAACTTGGAGCAGTGGCTGGTTGAGGCGAAAGTAAAGTTCCTTCCCTACTTCTGAACTCAATTTGGACTGATTCTATCGATGGCTTGCACTGGACAACCTGAATTCGCAGCCGCCTCCACTCGGTAACAGGACAGGACGTGAGAATCCTAAAGTTGCATACTCTGTCGCGCTAATTTTTCGCGCAGCTGAACGTCGTGGGGCAGTGCCATGCTGAGGCGAAAGAAAAGTTCAATGGGGGGCAGGACAATTGTCCCCTTTGCCTAGCTCTTTTGCTTTGGTCTGAGCTCACTGATCTCTTTGTCTTTACAGTTGTTCCTTCTACCTCTTCCTCTCTCTCTCTCTCTCTCTCTCTCTCTCTCTCTCTCTCGCTCTTTCTTTCTATTCTTCTGATACCGTATTGTTTTATCGATCAGGAAGAGGCGAAGGCAGACGGGCGAAGGATGAACGAGGGGCAGCGGCTGACTGAGTATAAACTTGAGGCCAGACAGGGGCACTCGCCCACGTGGCATCTCCACGTCGAAAAACGCCACGTAGATTTCCACCGAACAACGCTTCTTATAGCTTCCATTTAAGGCTTCTGCACTTTACAAAGACTGAGTCAAACTATCCACACACGTGTTCAACGGTCAACCTTTAAATATTGACTACGACTCTTTTTCCCCTCACGCCGTTCAAATTTCCTTGAGCAGGCCGTCCCCCTCCCTCTCTCTCTCCTGTGCTCCTTTTGCTTGCCCTCCGATATCGTCAAGTCCCCTGCTCCACACCCCCTCTCCTCTGTCCGCAAGCCTCCAACCGGTTTGTGCCTTGCCTTCATCTGTTTTTGTCAATGTCCCTCCATCATGAAATCATTTCCTTGCTCACTCTCCCACAATTCCACAATTCAAAGTTTGTCCCCCCTAAACAAGCTCATGACCTTCAATTTGTTATCATGGAACCGAAATAACATCATGTTGGAATTCAAAGGGGAAGAGTTGGTTAATTCACATCAATACAAAGGCTTTTCAATACTACTTGCTGATGTTGATGAGAATGATAAGACACGGTCTGTAATGTTTCACAAAGGAGCGAAATGGTCAAATAATAACTTTTGACTGAGTCTCCTCGCTACTTGCCTCAAGTTGGAATGTTGAAATGAGAGAGAGAGAGAGAGAGAGAGAGAGAGAGAGAGAGATGGTTATGGCATTCTTATTCTCGAGGGGTGCACTAATAAGAAACCCTATGTATCACGTGCGTTCAAAGGGTATTAAAAAAAAAACCTCAACTAAAATTTGCCTCCCAATGAAAACATCCCTCTTTGCTTATGGACTAGGTGATTTTTTTATAAAATTGAATTAAAAAACCCCTCTTGTAATCGTAATCCTGTTAAATTTTATAGAAAAGTCAAATTAAAATACCCCTCCTTTTGAATGCACATGGTACATTAAAATTTTATAAGGTGAACCCTGAGTTCTTATTATTTACTTGCATTAGTGTTCATATCAAGGACTTTGAGTCATCTTGTAACTTTGATCTATTCTAAAAATTTCATGGAGAAGATTTGAAAATATAGCACATTTTGCTATAACTTTTCGAGCATGTCACAATATTCAGAGATTTCCTAACCTAGTGAAGTTATACGATTATGTGATTTTATGATTTACATCTTATAACGCCATCACTAAAAGGTAGACTTGATTAAAGAACACTTTCTAATATTCTCTTAAAAAATGACCAATCATTACCATAACATGACAACAAACCTCTTTTTCCTTTGGCCACAAAACAAACTAAAAAACAACGTGTACTCATTTAAATACTAGTAATTTAAGGGGAAAATCTTTCCATGAGCTTCTTGTCGTGAGCTTTTGTGGCACTCCAAGTTATTTGGTGAGCTTTATCCACCACTAGAATCAGTCGCGTGTACGCCAGCAAAAAGGTGGTGGTTGTCATTGCCACCCAAAAATGCATATTACGAAGCCTCTGGATCTTGCCGTCAGTATGTCCTCATCAACGCAAGAGGCAAGTGATGATGAGGATGACTGGCGGTAGAAATACGAATGTCTTAGGGGAGGTAATAAGTGATGATGAGGACTGGCGCTTGAAATGTGAATCCCTTTCTCCAGTTTTTGCAGCGAATACCAATATACGGCGAATGCTGGCACCTCCAGATGCGAAAACATTGCATGAGAAATGCGAATCCAAGGCCCCGAATTTGGCATCAAATGCTAGTACAAGCACCTCCGCATGCGAAAACATTGTGAAACTGAAACTATGGCAAATATCAACACCTCCACATGTGGAAACATTGCACGAGAAATGTGAATCCAAGGCCCTAGATTTTGAGCCACCCGCATTGTGTATGTGAGAAAGCTGCAAGTGAGACTCCTTACTTCCCTCCCACTCTCTTCACATGGTATCAGAGCTTGGTCAGTGGTAGCTCCTTAAAAATGCACCCCCGAAGGAATGATATCCCCCGGCCTACAGATTGCTCGATTGCGGCCAATTCTTCCCTTTAAACATCATTCATGAGTATCAACTTGTGTCCTCAGCTAGCAGACTGTCCATAGGAACAAAATTCCCCGGCATGAAGATTGCTCGACAGCCTGCGGCGGCAAGCTTCTCCCTGTAGCTCAGTTCACCATCTGTACCTGTGTGTCTTTCTATTCCCTTTGACTCATCTCGCCGGATCTACATGAAGTAGATCCTCTGTGCGAGCCATTGCATATTTGCTGCACGAATGATATTCCCCGGCCTGCAAATTGCTTGACTACATCCAACTCCTCCCTTCAGCTCTTCCATTGTACCCCTTGCATTGAATAATTCCTCACCTGTCAGGCTGTCCATCTGGCTACTTCCTCTGCCACCTTCGACAAGAGAAGGCATTGTTCGAGTGGTATATCTGTGTATGGTGACCAAAGTGTTGGCTCTTGGAAGTTCCTTTTCGGGCGAGACATCATTTCACCAGATCTACCTAAGTAGATCCTCAGGAGGCCTACCAATTGGCTGTTGCTTCAGTTGCAGTAAAGGCTTCAAACGATTCATTGCATTCTTTGCTAAAGGCATCGTTCCAGTTATTTGGGGTCTCAACCCTGACTTCATGCCCAAAATTGATGTAATTTCAAATAGCTCCCTCTTTTCAGACTTCTTCCAGGCCCATTGTTCACTAGCAATGAGGACACGAATATTGCGTGAAAAAAAAGACTGTGCATGATAGCTAGCAAACCTAAGCAGTGCGGACATGAATATCGCCTTTCTTTCAAGGTGGGAAGAAAAAGTGTCCTTGAATAGCGCCTACCCTGGTGTAGGCAATGCAAACACATTGCGGGTTTTTATAAAAATATAAGTAGTGCGGAAACATTGTGGAAACAAACTTTTGATTGAAACATGTTCAATTACATTCCAAGGGCCAGCCCTCCATCCCAACTGTAGATAATGTTAGAGGCCAACTAACTCTTATGCACACTAAGCAGTGATGCTATTTGTGTGGACGAAAAGGTTGGCTGGTGAATGAACATGTCTTCACTCTTACGTAGCCCTATAACATGAAGGAACATGTAGTACACTTGTGCTTGCAAGCCAAGTATGGTTTTTTGGCCACCTCTCTTTTTTGGAAATTAGGATAGCTACAGCAGGGCTCTGTCTTGACTTGCACTTCGTAGGTGCTTCCACTGTTGCTGGAAACATGAAACACACAATGTCGCAGGGGCTGTATTGTCATCTTTGCGGATACCACTACATTCATCTCCTCTGCACTTGCAATTCTCTTGGAGGCCTCCTTTGAAATTCCATGTCTCCATTTGGACGATCTTGTAGCTATAGCACTGTCACTTTTCCCGGTCGAGTCCCTATTGTTGGTAGGATTAGAGGTAGGCTCTGTTGGTATGCCCGAGGACACCGCTTTAACCCATGCTGACTTCACATTTATTAGCTTGGAACCCAGCTCATTGTTGTAGATGACATAGCTCTGCTAATGTTATATTTATTCCTACATCAACCTGGCTCTAGGATATCTACTTCTAAGAGAAGGATCTTTCAGTAGCAGTCGTGCAAAATATGGGATTCCAACTTGCAGGATGATTTGAGCTCTCCGAAAGTGTTGGTTTGTACAATATATTACTATCCACATGCTATGTGTGCTCCCAATCATCTGTACAGAACCACATCCACTGCGGTTTCAGTCCACCGGGGCCAGGATGGCATCTTTCAGAGAAGAAACAAGGAGTCACGACTCCTTGAGAGATTTATTCTATATGGCAACCACACTTCCTCTTATCAACTGTGCCAAAACACTTCACCCTTGAAAGTTCTGCGTATTGCCCACATAGAACGGTTCACCGCCTCCTCCATGAGACTAAGGACCTCCTCTCTATTGGGTCACATTAGGGGAGAATTGGGGTCTCAAAAGGGCCAGGAATGGATCAGGGAATGCTTAATGGGCTAATGCAAGGGGCTTGGAGGGTCCCAAAGAGGCCTAACCAGCCCAACCTAGGTGGGTTAAGCCCACATTTGAGCCCACCTCCCCCCCCATCAATGAGGGGAGGGGGCCACTTTTTGAATTTTAAATTTCAAAATTTGAATCTCCCTCCCTCCCTCCCTCTCTCTCTCTCTCTCCCTTCCTCCCTCTCTCTCCCTCCCCCTCCTCCCTCCCTCCTCCCTCCCTCTCTCTCTCTCTCTCCCTCCCTCCCTCTCCCTCCCTCCCCCTCCTCCCTCCCTCCCTCCCTCCCTTCTCCTTCCTCTCCCTCCCTCCCCCTCCCTCCTCCTCTCCCCTCCCTCCTCCTCTCCCCTCCTTCGTCTTGCGCCTCCTCCTCCCTCTCCCCTCCTCCTCCTCCTCCTTCTGGCTCCTCCTGCCTCCTTCCTCTCCCCTCCTTCTCCAGCCGCCCTACTCCCTCTCCTCTGCTCCTCCCTCCTGCAGAATCTCTCCCCTCCTCCCTCCTGTAGCATCTCTCCCCTCCTCCTCCCTTCTACAGCAGCTCCTTCCCTCCCTTCTACACCAGTCGCCCTACTCTCCTCTCCTCTTCCTCTTGCCCGATTTGCTTCTCCTCCTCCCTCTTCCTTGCTACTCTCTCCCTCTCACTGCTCAATCTTTGCCAGCTCTCTCCTACATTTTAGCCTGCATCACTGATACCTCTCTTTGAGTACTTATGGCACCATTCGAGGACATATCCAACAAGTACCATGTGAACCTACAACTAGAGGTAGAATATACAAGCACACGCCTTTTGGAATATAGTGGAACTCCTCAAAGTGTGCTCCACAGTCTTTGATTGCAAGGGAAGAAGCATCTTGACCTTTGGGTGGATGGAAACTTGTATCCTTTAGAACCTGCCACCCAAAAGAGTCCTCCTTTTCATATAGTGCATGATGTTTGGTTTGTTGGCAATAGACATGCTGGATTGCTCAGTTATTGCAATCTATTGTGGCAATGCATAGTAGTATGCAAGATCTCCAATTGCAAAACAAAGAACTCAGTGACAAAGCACGTGCACTAGACTTGGAGCGACAGGAATTGGAAGAATCAATCTAGAAGCTTGCTAAAAGCAAACAAGATTTGGAAAGGTCTATCTATGGCCAAGTTCAACGTGCTATGGAGAAGGAACGAGAGAAGTTGATAGAACAAGTACAAAAGTTGAAGGAAACACCTTTGGGACTGAAGGAGAGGAAAAGAAAATTGCAATCTATGGATGCATTGTCAACCAATAGTGGTTCCCGAAAGAGGAGAGTACGGGCTGCAAGGTTAGTTCCCCAAAATTTCAATGAAATTTCTTACTCCAAAATATTCATGGTGTTGCATTGTTTCCACTAAGACTCATTTGTACTCAACTTTAGGAATTTCATGGAGGATGCAATGGGAGCATTGGAAATGGATGATAGTGATCCTTCATATGTCCTAAGAAGTTTAATAAAGCCAAGTGATGTCATTGAAGTGTTGAAGGACCCCAGACAAAAAGGGCTACGTGAACAAGTTGCTAGAGAGGTAATGAAGGACTTTAAGGGCCTCGTGCAAGCAAAGGAGATGCTTGGAACTTGTGCCGGTGCATGATGTTCAGTTTGTTGGCAATGGACATGCTGGATTGCTCGGTTATTGCAATCGATTGAACCATTCTTAGACATTGGCTATGCAAGCAAGCGAGGTGTAGAGAGCCCAAGCAGAAGAACTTGCACATTTGGGAAATATTATTATTGTGCCAATGCATAGTAGTATGCAAGATCTCCAATTGCAAAACAAAGAACTAAGTGACAAAGCACGTGCACTAGACTTGGAGCGACAGGAATTGGAAGAATCAATCTAGAAGCCTGTTGAAAGCAAACAAGATTTGGAAAGGTCTATCTATGGCCAAGTTCAACGTGCTATGGAGAAGGAATGAGAGAAGTCGATAGAACAAGTACAAAAGTTGAAGGGAACACCTTTGGGACTGAAGGAGAGAAAAGGAAATTGCAATCTATGGATGCATTGTCAACCAATAGAGGTTCTCGAGAGAGGAGAGTACGAGCTGCAAGGTTAGTTCCCCAAAATTTCAATGAAATTTCTGACTCCAAAATATTCATGGTGTTGCATTGTTTCACTAAGACTCATTTGTACTCAACTTTAGGAATTTCATGGAGGATGTGATGGGAGCAATGGAAATGGATGATAGTGATCCTTCATATGTTCTAAGAAGTTTAATAAAGCCAAGTGATGTCATTGAAATGTTGAAGGACCGTAGACAAAAAGGGCTACGTGAACAAGTTGCTAGAGAGGGAATGAAGGACTTTAAGGGCCTCATGCAAGAAAAGGAGGTGCTTGGAGCTTGTGTTGCTGTTGGTGTAAGTCGTGAAGCTTACAACTCTGTTTTTAAAATTTTCAAGTCTGCTACGAAGGAAAAGTATGAGATATCTACAATGCCATTGCCAACACCGTGGTCTGTAAGGCTTGCACATCAAGAAACAAACCAATGTACTAGAGAAAAGCTTGGAGGATACCATTGTTTAAGTGGCACAATGACTTGGAAGAGCAAAAAGAAATCTGGCATCTAAACGTTTGAGATTAATGCTTTCAATAATGTTTACGTGGATGTAGAGAATTTGCAGAGAGCCATGGTCAAATTCTAAGGGATGAGAGAAGAAGATAAGAGAAATTCCCTCTTTGCATTTAACGTTATTTCTTCCCATTTCTATATCCTTAATGTATTTCTCTTTCATTGTACAGATGGCAAGCTAGTATTTGTTATAAAAATGGATGAAGCTCAGTTGGTAAAAGACCACAAGCTAGAGAGGGTGAGCATTTGTATTATGAACGATGCCTTACATTTTTCTCAAGGGGATGAGGAAGTTGAGCAGGGTTTCTTAGTCTAATTTGAGGACATATCGTGGCTTGCAGCCTTTGAGACCCCAAAGGAGTGGCACGAGACATTGAAGTGGGTTTTGGAGAGAACCGACATCCTGTCGATTATTCAAAGATAAGAGGCAAGGCAAACATTAATAGTGGATGGGCATGGAATGTTTCAAGTTGAATGACATCCAGCCAAGAAAAAAATTAGGGGCGAATTTTAGCCCAAGGGCTAATTTAGCAGCTTTCCCAAGTTGGTTGGGCTAATATTTAGAGCTTTAAATTTGATAAATTAGCCCAAAAATAAAGGTGGGCTAATTTTTAGAGCCTCCAATTTGATAAATTTGCCCTAAAAGTGGTAGAAGGACTAATATTTATAACTCTATATGGGGGAAGGTTTGCCCATTGACCTACACTGTCATAATCTTGTTCCCTCATAATTTTTTACCCTGCATCTAGTTGGTGATTTGAAGACCCACAAGTGCTTGTATGGCTTTGATATAGGTGTAGATGCAAAATGGACGTGCTTGTATTGCACCCACTCTCAGAAGATGCAAAAGGGAAGCCTACAGTGGGAAAATGTCATCCTTTCTTGCAACCAAAGTGCAGCCCCTGATCATCATAAAAAGGATCCTAAGTGGGACCCCATTCTACTAATTCCATTGGAGCGGGTACACGTGTGTACTTTGCATGTTGAACTGCGTATACTTGATAAGTTACTCTATCTCCATCTAGTTTATGCTTGGAATTTGAGGCTGCATCAAGTATCGACACAATGCATTGCAAAAGCTGAAGAACTACTCTCACTAATGGGACTTCACGGAGGCAATGTGAAGCATAAGCAGGACAAGAAACAATCAGGAAAGACACAAAATCTTCCTGTAAAGTGTCCATGGGTGGAGGAAAGGCAAGGAGGTTCTTGTCCAACCACAATGGTGATATAGAAAAACATACATTGGCTCAAAGGACCCTAGGTTGGGAGTACTGGAAAGCTTTGTGTGAGTGCACTACAAATCAAGCTTCACATCTGCGAATTGCTACTTTGAGAGCAAAACTATGGACAAAGCTTGATGCATTTATAAAGTTGCTTAGACAAGGTTAAATAGATGAGCTTTATTATGAGAGATTCAGGACAACATTGGGAGAATTCATATCATTGATGGTAGAAGCATGGGGGGAGTCACATCTTACACATTACATGGTTATCCTCCTTAGGCTGAAATTTTGTGCTTGAAACTTGATTTAGTTTATGTTTCTAATATGATGTTTTTCTTTACAGCATATTCTTTACGCACATGCACCATGGTTTGTGGAGCAATGGGGCCCTCTGTCCATTTGGAATACTCAAGGAATGGAGAAATTGCACCACACAACAAAGGCAACATACTTCAAGAACACAAGGCATGGGGGTGGTATCACACAAAGCAATGCACTACACGAAATGTTCGACTGGTTTTATAGATGTCTAGAGGCCAGGACTCTCAAGCACGATAAGGTAGAGGTCTCAAGTCTCGCAAAAGTGGTTCAACATGTCAAGAAGACAAGGAGATGTGCTGCTTGGAAGTCCTCAATAGGGAGCGAAGGGGTTGTGCTTTGGTTGCAACGTAGTCAGACAGGGGAGGCATTGGGTCCTAAGAGAACCCCAAATGTAAAATGTTTGATGAATAAAGTTAACACTATTTTGAGTTAATTATAGATTCCAAAATTCATAAATTTGTTTGGAAATTGCAAAATTGCATGTGCGACATGGCAAGGCGGAGGGGTGGGTGGTTTGGGAGGGAGGGTGGTGAAGATTAAGCATTACCGAATTGGTGACAAAAGACTGGGGGGGAGGGGGTGCACTCAAAAACCCTAATTTAAAAGGGCCTATAAATAAAAACCCTAAAGTTCTTTAAAAAAGACTATATAAAGCACTTCAAAGCCCTAAAATCCCTCATTTCTGTGGCACGAGTTAAACAAACTACTAGACTCATTGGACGTCGCTTAGATGCTACCCGCTCTCCTCACAATTCCATGGCCTTCGAACACACTACAAGAACCAGTGGCCAAGAGGGCAATGATTAGCAAGGATCTAAATGCGGTTCTCATCATCATGAGTCCTAGCAACACGAGTCCTCACCATCTGATTCTCATTGGGGATCCCAGGGATCTTAGCACCATGAGGAATCCCAGCATGATGAAGGATCCAAGCACGATCAGGGGTCCTCTCAGTCCTTCCACACAACTAACCGTGGAAGTAGAGAGGTCTCCCAGGAGGGACAAAATAGTCCAATCAATCGTGATCAACTACCCTTCCCTCCTCTGTGGGGTCCTGCCATGGAGCATTTAGACCAACAAGGGGAGCAAGAAAGGCAAAGCGAGGAGATGGAGAGATTAAAAGGGCCACAACAAGAGGAAGTATTTGGTGAGCTCACAGATATAATGAACCTTGGCCCCAATCATCCAACCAAGCAGACCGCACGAAAGAGGACCCCCTTTGTGCCTTAGGATGGTCACATATGAGGAGCCTCTAGTACGAGCTGAGCAAGAGCCTCAACCTACTGTCTCACAGCCTCATCAAAAGGAAAAGGGAACAAGGACAAAGCAGACCCCTAGGCGCGATAGGCCACCTCGAAGGACCCACCAGATATAGGAAGAGGAGTCTAAAGAGGAGGTTGCAAGGGAGGAGAGGCAAAAGAAGTTCAAAGTGGACAAGCAGCCATGGATCCATGTCCAGGGGCTGGCCCCCAAAGATTAAGAGGTGCAAAAAATCAGGCGTGAAGGCACTTCAAGAGATCCGACACAGGAAGAGGAGTCTAAAGAGGAGGTTGCAAGGGAGGAGAGGTGAAAGAAGTTCAAAGTGGACAAGCAGCCATGGATCCATGTCCAGGGGCTGGCCCCCAAAGATTAAGAGGTGCAAAAAATCAGGCGTGAAGGCACTTCAAGAGATACAAGTTCCAAACCACTGTGGACAATCTCATTCACCGTGCACCCTTCTAGTGTGTTGTACGTGAAATAGCACATCATCACAAGGATGATATGTGTTTCACTTCAGGTGCTATGGGAGCAATTCAGGAGGCAATGGAGCAGATGATAGTAGGTCTTTTTGAAGACGTGAACTTATGTGCTATCCATGCCAAAAGAGTAACAATGATGGACAAGGACCTTGCACTCGCCAAGCACATCTGCTCTAATCCCTTCCTTAGGCCCTAGATGTTGTTTAGCTCATTTGGTGTAATCTGAATCATTTTGTAATCTCAATACAACATAGTGTACATGTAGCTATATCGTGTGCACTCCTCTCTCCCTCTCTCTCTCACACAAGGAGTGATGATATGGAGTGTTACAACTATTCCAAAACACATTTATGGAGCTTTATGTTCAATACAACATAGTGTACATGTAGCTATATCGTGTCCACTCCTCTCTCTCTTTCTCTCTCTCCCTCCCTCCCTCCCTCCTCTCTCTCTCTCTCTCTCTCTCTCTCTCTCTCTCTCTCTCTCTCTCTCTCTCTGTCATTAGCGACCTTATCCTTGTAAATTTTCATCGTTATACTTTCCCTTTATAATGTATTTGATCTTTTTTCATTCCAAAAATGAAAAAATGTTTCCTTTCTTTATTTAAGAAGATTTATTTTTCTTTCTTACCAAATCAATAGAAATGTTGCCTTTGAGAGTATAGGGTTCCTATCTAGATTAGTTGGAAAAAGCATAAGAACTATTCTCATGAGATAAAGTAAATTCATAATCTATGTTGATTTGTTCTTGTTGTATTATTGTTGTTGCTTATTAGTGTTTACCCAAAGATAATTTTAAAAGAAGCCTTTTGTCTCGAATTGTGTGTGGATGTGCACTTGGGTCACATGATGTTGTCATTTTGCCTAAATATATGCTTGGCCAAAAGGATTTTTTATATTTTAACTTTTTGATGTGCCTTATTCTATTAGTTATTACCTCTAATCATCCCCTTCATAATGATTATAAATATTTTCTTTAATAAACACCAATACACCCCATTATCCAAACATCTATACCAAACATTAGTTTTGCCAAGAAGAACAAGTACTATATAAACAAAGAAAAGCAACCATGTCAACTAGGTTTGAACAAAATTGAGAAATCATTTCAAAAAGTTTTCATTATATGGGTACATGTATGGGTGTGTGAATAGGTTCTTTGTATGCGTATGTGTATGGGTTTTTTAATTAAAAATATTTTGATAAAAATTTATTTTATTGGATTCTAGTTAATATAAAATTAATGTGTGTGTCTGTGTGTGTGTGTACATGTCTAGGGGTTGTGGATGCATGAGAGAATTGGTGGTAAAGCTAAAGGAAAAAACAAAATCTAATGCTGTTAATAGATTGGTTAACAATACGCCACCGCTGGTTAAGTGATGTGATTTGATGGTGGACAATGGCGAGTCCGCAGAGCTTGGATTGTGTCTTGGAGCTACATGGGCCCAAGAGGATGGTAAAAGAATGAGAAGGGAGAGTGGTATAAACAAATTAGGTTGGCCCTCCCTTCAAAAGGTGACTTATATAAAAGGCCAAATGGTTGACTTTGGTCTTCATTGTTGTTTGCACAAGTTTGAATACAAGCTCCCTCTTCTCTTCCAAGAGAGTGTTTTGGGTGTTCTCTTGTTTCCATTGTAGTGCCCTTATGTTGCCACTCCATCCCCCTTCACTCTGCTCTTCCCTTCTCCTTCTCCCTCCCTTCTCCCCTCTCTTCTCCCCTCTTCCCTTCCCTCTTTCTCGCATGGAAACACATTGCAACAATCCGGAGGCCACTTGAGTGACACTTGCGGATGACTCATGCCTTTCATTGCTCTCACAAGGAGTAGCTTGGAGTAGAAGCTCCATCGGCATCTCTTCAACATTCCCATGTCACACGAGTCACACCACTTAGACCACACATTTTTTGTGGTTGCTGCTGGGGAATAAAGGTATGCTTTTGCATTGCACTTGTCTTCCTTCGTTATCTACCCATTGCACAAGGCTTCAAGCTTAACTTGGAGATTTGTTAGTGGAGTTGTAGGAGAAGAGAGAGGGAGGAAGTGAGAGGTTTGGATGGAAAAGTAGGAAAACTTTTTTTTTTTGTTGGAAAGTCATTTTGGAGCATTTGAAGCTTGTTTTTTATGCTTTTTAGTGTTTTGAGTTGATAGGATTTTAGTGTGTGATACCATCTTGTCAACCTCCATACCTACCTTGGCATCCTCAGGGTCATCAAGCTCAAAGTTCAATTCTCACTCATTGCAAGATCCACCACCAGCTGAATTATCCAGCTCGGAAGAGTCCATGAGTCAAGATAGAGACATGGGTGAACCCTCTAATGTTGGAGCGTCAGTGGCTCTGAACTCCATCCCCATTAATCTCCACTCTCCTACTCCATCTACCACAGCAACTACATTAAGGGAAACCTTTTCCAATATCATGGGAAGGATTGGATTGACAGACCCAATAGAGTGGCTAAACCCATTTGCTGGTCGGGACTAGGGCAATGTCAAAGGCTCAAAAGCTAGCCCAACCACCGATGTCAGAAGCAATACTCAGGGAGCCAAGTCCCACAATACCTAATGGCAATCAACCCCCGTCGTACCAATTCTTTGATGATACACAATCCTATGGGGATGGATTTGGACCCACATTCTCACAAGGGTCCCAAATGCTAGAGCAAAGGGGGCAGAGGAGTAACCTTGAAGGCTCACAATTAAGACCCTCCACCTTAGAATCCCCTATGATGCCTCCTTGGCAACAAAACATGGGAGATATTCTCTACCCAACAAGTGTCCCTTATAGTCCTATTCCTACAAGGAACATACCACTCACTAGAGGACCTCTAGTCCAACTTGTTAGGCCCAACCTGACCCAAGTCACAATGCCAATGCCTAGTGGGCTTGGATCCTCCCATCCCAACCTCATGCCATCAAATCCATGGAACCCTTCATTAGGATCACCAATGTATGGGACATTGCCCACCATTCCACAACCTCCTCTTGTATCGCCAATGGTCCTTATAGATGAAGCTATGAGAATCATAGTGCAAGCACCACCGCTCCACCACCAATGTTTCTAGGATGGGATACCAATCCCTCAAGGAGCAAGCCTATCACAATCTCCAAGTTAATCACCAAGTTTGTAGGAGAAGGAGACCCAGTCTCCCATGTTGAGAGGTTTGAACAAATATGTGACACCTTTGGTGATATTGGGGATCTAGACAAGGTCAATGCTTTTAGCTTGAGTCTTGATGGCAAGGCTGGACAATGGTTTAGAGCCTTAAACCCTAAGGAGAAAATAAATTGGGACACATTGTGTAGATCTTTCATTCTGGGGTTTGCCCCCAGTGGTCCCAAGTGGAGCCCGCTTAACCAGCTTTATGATGAGAGGATGATGTGCAGCTTCTGCCACGCTTCCTCATAGGGCTATGAGATGCTAAGCTGCATGATCATCTGTTTGCTATGAATCTCACATCATTTGAGCTATGCAGCAAGACCACGTTACACCTAGGGGATAACATGAGGGAGATGCCCCAAAAGGATAGATCCTTAGCTTCCTCTAATATGTCTCGAATAGCACAAGCTTCAACCTTAGAAGCAACTAGGGGTGCAAGCATGATGCCCAAAGTGCTCAACATGAAAGAGTTGGCCACAGATCTATTAAACAAGTTGAGCCAACAATGGAATATAGAAGCACCAAAAGATGCTCCTAGCAACCCCCATCTCTTTCCACAAAGAGATAACATATGGTGTGGGGTATGCACTGGAAGTCATCTGACCAAGGAATGCCCTCGTCTTTTAGAACTAGGCTAACACTCTACTGTGCCCATTGTGATTGTTGGGGAAATCATGACACATCCCAATGTCACTATTCTAGGGTGATTCCTCAACCAATGTATCAACAAAGGCCGCATCTACCATTTCGTACACCACCCAATCCACCGAATCAGGAACAATTAGCAATACAAGGAGCCACATCAGCCAATCAAGCTCAATATAGGACTCAAAATATTCCATTACCCTTGCCAGTACTGGGATTGAACCACCACCACCACCACGAATTACTCCCTTGAATCAAGTATTGGTGGAAGAACTACCTAGTGATTGGGGAGACCCCCAACCTACCTTTAGTGGAAACAAATATCCCCAAAATGGTGACAGTGCAAATCGGTCCAACATTATAAGTCACCACATTATACAAGGTGAACAATACATTCCGATCTCCTAGACGGATTTGATTCCTCAAAAAATGGGATATATGAACTTGACCAAGACACAATCCATTCAATGCCATATGTGTCAGGGGTCAGACCCTGCCAATGAGTGTCCATATAAGGGGCAATCTAAGCAACCAATCACATGTGCACTGGCATCTAATACACCCCCGCCATCGTGCACTAGGTGTGGTGTGGACCATCTCTTTAAGGATTGCTCTATGAGAAGGCCATCTAAGTCCACAAGCCTTAACTTGTTAAGCATTGAGAGAGGCCAAGTGTCATTAGTATCCTTGAATGTAATCACGAGGCTGCAAGCTAAATCTCTTAATAAAGAGATTTGCAAACAAGCCAAAAGGGATAAAGCTAGTACGTCACATCCTAGAGGGGCAACTAAATCAGCACGAGTAAGCACCAAGGGTGCAATGAAGATTGGGAAGGGACAAAACAAGGTCATCATCCAAGATCGGATGAAGATACAACGTCCCTACCGACATCATCTTCCTCTGATGATACTCTCTCAAATGGTACCAACAATAACCACTCGCATGGAGACAAATGAGGCACCGATAACGGCTTCAACCCATGGCCAAGCCACAACACCGAAGGGTCACAGTGGATATTCCAACCCATGGGTGGGGAAACAAGGTCTCACTGAGGTGCATAAATTGGTACACAAGTGCCAAGAGGAATTTCAGTAGAGTCTCAAGGCAAGCAAGAGTACAGATACAATTCATCCTAGATATGAGATAAATGCTCGAGCCTCAAAAGCCTTGCAAATACCTAAAAGGGTAGAGGAAGAAGGTGTGTCATGCCCTTCAACAGAGGGATCCACCCTAAGGCAACGGATGTTTGAAGAAGACCCTGCCTTGCAACAACTAAAGGAGGATGATAACATGTCCTTATATGGCTTAGAAGAGTCTAAATCAATAGGCACACAATCTACAGGATTAGCTTCATTCTGTCCACTAAGATCAAGATACCCATCACAAGACTATTACGGGGTAATCCTACTCTATGGAGGGACCTCTTGGATTAGATGAATGGGCAAATGGTGACACTCCAACCCACAAATCCTGATACTGTTGAATCTCCCAATCATCCTCAAGACCTTCCAAGGGTGCTAGTCAACAAATTGGGCCAATATTTTGAGAGCGATGACACGAATGCAGTGATACCCATCTCCTTCTGTGATAAGAAAGCTATGGCAATCTTAGATGGAGGAGCAGGTAGTAGCATCATCCACGAAACAATGCTGGGAAAAGTGGGGAAGTCCTGACTAAGAAAGTACTTCCTTGATAGTTGAGTTAGTTGATGAAGGCATGACTCATCCCATAGGAGTACTCAAGGACATTAAAATCAAAACCTGCGGTCTCACATATTGGGTGTGCCTTGTTGTAATGGATTTCCAAAACAACCCTGGATATGAGTATATTCTAGTGAGACCTTTCTTGCATATGGCAGGATTGATCCATGATTGCACTCCTCCAACATTTATCTAAGGAAATATCAGCTAGTCGTGAGGGTTGATCTATGGATATGGAGGGCTCACACTATGTCTGCAAATCTATTTGTGGTTGATTCAGATACCACCGATAGGTCTGTGCCAGTAAAGCTAGTTAAAAATATGAGAAAGAGGATAGTGACAAGAGTCTTGATGAACCGTGGTGTGCCCCCTTACCAGAACTAGAAGATGCACATGATTGGATGCATACATTGGCGGCAATAGATCCACCAATTACTAAGGGCGCTCAGACAATGTACCTTGATGATGAACAATTCAGCTCCATTACACCTTTTTACACCATAAGAGCGGTACTACTAGTCAAAATGAATTAGGAATTGACAATGCCCTTGATCCTAACAAGATAGATAGGACTCCATCTCAACTTTGTGTAGAGCTAACATCAGTAGATGCAACATGCTGAATACAGGCTAGGGTAGATGGGTGAGCAAGCCACAACCTCATCTTCTGGGAGACATTAAAGCATCTTGGCTAGGTACGCCTTCAAGCATGTGATTCTAAAATTCAATCCATAGAGGGTACCTATATTAAGGTTATTGGTTCTTCAATGTTAAATGTTTCCTTCGACAATTAAATTGTGCCTTGCAAGTTTTTTGTAGCTCCTACAAGTACCTTAACTAAAGCTGCCATTCTTGGTAAAAGCTGGATCCAAGACACGCACACAGGGTTAGTCGGTGATGAATCATCCCATGATGCACCAATTGCTAGCCAAGGATCAATATCAACAACTACTTCCACCTCCCCACCTCGATGAGGATGCCACCAAGGAAGAAGATGAAGACAAAAGGCAACCACGCAAATATGGGTTTGAAAGGATCTATTGAAGGATCAAGGATACTTTGAGGGTGAATCATATTTTTGGATTCCAAAGAGACCTCAACAAATGAAGCCACCCCCTCCTTAGTCTGCAAGAAGCTCAAGAGGGGTCAATTGGTGTTAGAGTCCACCTGCTCAATCAGTTTCACCGCCAAGGCCATCTCTTCGGTCAAGGAAGGCCATTTGGAGGGGCACCAAACGTTGGAGGCGCTAGGATGGCTGTGGCAGCTGCTGTGATTATGGCGGGTCAGATCAAGTATGCTAAGTTTTTGGGGCAAAAATCAAACGACCCCAATGCGCATGTCTGGCTATTTGAAAAGGCATATTAGATCAACAATCTGGGAGCTATGGTACCACTCCGACAAGAGGTGATTTTTGAGTCAAATTTATCGAGCAAGGCGGCACGCTGGTTGGCAGAGTACGCAGTGAACCATTTCACCACATATGATGTGGCCCGTGATGCATTCTTGAGACGGTTTCGTCGAGAAAAAATGATTCCGCAAACTCTAGATAGATTGCACTGCTTAGAGCAAGGAGATCAGGATGTGGAAGGTTATGCATCCAAATTCAATTTACACTTCCAACGTGTGCCTGCTGCTCAAAGCCCTGCTCAGGAGGTACTCAGTAACTACTTCATTTTGGGGCTATCATGGGATCTGCGGACGACATTGGCCACAGTGGATCAGACACAGACAATGCTCGTAGTGATCATGGCACAAGCAATGCGAGCAGGGGAGTCACTCTACGGGAGGACATCCAAGAATCGCAAATCCGCGAAGAGTAACCAAGAAGAAAATGTCAAAATCTAAGGAGTCAGATGACAGTGATGAAGATTTGGATGTGACTAGTTCGGACGGAAGCTTCGAAGGTACCAGTTCGGAGGATTTCAACTTGGAAACAGAGATGAAGACCCAGAGAGCCTCTAAAGGGGGTAAGGGCATGCTAGTGGCTTTTGAAGAAGGATCCATACCTAAAGGCTTGAAGGGTATATTGTGCACTCACTACCGAAATCCTGGTCACTCCGCAATTGAGTGTGCTCTTAACGTGAATTGGTGCGTGATTTGCTTGACTAATACATACAACATGGTGGGATGCCACTACAATGGGCATGGCCAGAGAGTGCAGCAAGATGCAGCTACATCTTTTGTTCAAGAAGAGCTGCAGCAACAAGCATTTTAGCCCCAGCAACAGACGTTCCAACGAGGCGGAGGCGACGGTGGCCGCCATGGATGCAGATGAGGAGGCAGGGGGTTGTGGTCAAAATCAATCGAAAACCTGTCTGTTTTACTTGGGCGAAGGCCATTGGCGGAACGAATGCTTAGAGGCTCAGGAATGGGATCAGCAATGCATGGAGAGGCAAAAGATGTCCAGGAAAATGCCCAGCACTTCGATGGTACACATTATTGATGATGATCCGCTGGTGTGCCCAGAGAATAGCATAATCACCCGTGTTGGCACCAAATTGACTCCCAAGAACGATGACAAGCTGCTAGACTAGTCAACCCAAGAACACGTTCGATGCCAAGTCTACGAGTTGGTGACGAACGAGCCACCATTGATGTCCCTGGCAGAGTCTGCAACAACTAGTGAGGCACGTAAGGTGCAATTTGCAGAACTAACTGGTCAATCAGAGGCGGAGACTCAAGCCAAGTTTAAGCTGCACTTACTAGGAAATGGTCCAAAGGCGGTCGAAGCAACTCCGCTGTTGGTCGCAAACCAAGCCAAGAGGCGGGCAAATTCTCCGCAAAGGGAGCCGGGGTTGGAGTGCATTTTGGAGGCTCCTATCCAGATTTCATTGGGCAGATTGCTTAATCTGGCTCCAGGATTCCACCGACAATATGCATTCCCTGCACACAGAGTCTGAACCAGAAGAGCTGGAGCTATGTAAAGCTGATTCATGCCCAGTTATGGTAGTTCCTTTGACTAACATGAGAATTTCGATGACTTCTACAAAGGCACAAGGTCAGAATTTTGCTCTGGTGCTAGTGGATGGCAGTTTGGGGGTCAATATCATCACTTTGAAGACCTGCCAAGAAATGGGATGGATGTCCTAGGAGCCGGCACCATTCTTAGTCTGCATGGCTGATCAACGTCGAGTTCCACCACTCGAAATCTTATGGACCATTGTTCTAGAGGTGGCGGGCATATCATTTGTGGTGTCCTTTGTGGTGCTCAACATGGAAGCCGCAACACCAGAGTATAATGTCCTCTTGGGTAGGCTTTGGTTGCCGCAAGCAAAAGTCAACCAAATTGGAAGCAGAACGTCATTTCAGTGCGGAGAGGAAAGAAGAAAGTGCGGGTCACAATGGGAGTGGCGGCACCTTTGGCAGATGTGATACGATCTATGTTGGTTGAGACGGTTAACATGGCATACGGATTGGAGGATGATGAGGAGGAAGCCTTTCTCAAAGCAAATCTGGAGTTGTGGTTCCTATCTTCACCATCGATGTGGAAGGCATTATGAACAGTTACGTGCATCAAAGTTTTCTGGCGGATGTGGCCAGCATTGTTCCAAAGGAGGAGACTGAGCCCCAGCAAGTAGCAGTAAGGCTGAATTCCACAGTGAATTAATTGCCCTCTTGCGGGAATTTTTTGATGTGTTCACCTGGGACTATGCGGATATGAAGGGTCTGGATCCAAAATTTTACTAGCATCGAGTCAACCTCAAACCAGATGTGACTCCGACAAAGATACAGAGGTATTGTATGAATCTGCACGTGGCCAAGCAAGTGCGTGAAGAACTGGAGCATTTGCTGTGGGTGGGATTCATCGCATCGATTGAAAATCCAGAGTAGATTTCCCCGATTGTCATTGTGCCAAAGAAAAATAGAAATTGCGAATTTGTGTTGACTATCGCAAGCTGAATGTGGCCATAGTACCTAATCCATTTCCCTTACCATACATGGATTCTATGCTCAACAAAATGGCACAGCAAGAGGTGTACTCCTTCTTGGATGGATATAGCGGGTACAACCAAATCCGAATGGCTCTGGGGGACTAGCCCAAAACAGTGTTCATCAGTCTCTCTATGTCTGCACGGTCATGTGGTTCGGATTGCAGAATGCTCCTTTGACTTTTGTCACGTGTGCTTGTAATTAAGAGAGCATTTCTGCTTCTTGTTGGTAGCATTCTGAAATGGAACCATGAGAGGATGTGCGAAACACAATGGAGTTAGAGTTAAAGCAACAAAAAAAATCAGATTATTATGATGAGCATGCACCATGTAGCTTGCATTCTATGCTTTGTTGCTACACTATCAACTATGAATCACCACATCGTAGGGGAATCTTGCAATGGATCCATGAGAGGGTTTGAAAATAGCTTTGCATATTATTTTGAGAAGAAGGACTCAAGGGTTGGAAAGTGAATATGGTGAGAAGAAGAAGGATTCGAGGGTTGAAAGTCATTATGGTGAGAAGAAGAAGGATTTAGTGTTGGAAAGTGATTTTGGCATGGTTTGGGGGAAGGTGTTGAATATTGTGAGAAGAAGAAGGATTCAAGGGTTGGAAAGTGAATATGGTGAGAAGAAGAAAGATTCTAGGGTTGGAAACTAATTATGGTGAGAAGAAGAAGGATTTAGTAGTTGGAAAGTGATTTGGGTGCCTAGGCATGGTTTGGGGGAAGGTTTGGAACGGTGTCAAGTCATTTTTTGCACTTTTTGAAAAAATTGAACTTTTAGGGGGAGTGGTATCCGTTAGATACTTTTTGGGAATGGGGACCACATTAAGATATAAAGAGAGTGGACTTCTTACAAGTGGGAGAGGATAGTACACTTTTTAGGACCACCAAAGCCTAGGGCGATGTACCTTTTTAGACCCATATGGGGGAGATGGGACACTCTATAGGCCTTCTTAGTTCTTAATCCATTTTGCTAATCCACTCATTATGAGGAGCTTTTCAAGTCTGAAATTACTCTAATGCAACGGCATTGATATTGACATCTTCTCTTTGACACTGACATCGATGCTGATATCCATTTTTTTCAAAAGTTGGAAATTTTTTTCAAATGTAAATTCCATCAATAAGAGCATTGTAAAGAGGGGTCAATCTATTGTAGTCTAGTTCTGATATATCCCATCCTCAAATATATTTTAATATGCCTGGCTATCTCACCTTCTTCCTTGTGATGCCAATCCTTACAAGATAAGTGAGGTGGGCATGGTAGTCTATCATTCACACATCTGAGATCACGTTCCAATTTTGTGGGGCCTTGTTATAGGAGAGTCCCCAAGAAGGACAACCGAGTAGCTGAGGGGGAAGGGAGCAATGCGCTTGTGAAGAAGGTCCCATAATTCTTTGGAGAAAACACAGTTGAGGAACAAATGTGGAATGTCCTCCCGTTCTCTATTGCATTGTTTACACCATCCATCCCCATGGCCAATCACCTCTATCCTAGAATTTGGCAAATCTTAGAGACCATCTATTTGCATCATCTCTCTGGAACCAAGTTTTCTTGAGTCTAGCTATCAAATCCTCCTATCCGTCATATAAAATTGTAACCGGCATTAAGTTCCATTGACCCACCCATCTAAATTCTCTTGTGGCAGGAAGTAGTCGTCCGCCTAGCCAAGGGAGTGTGGAGGTTAAAGGTCACTGTGTCTTTACCCTGGTTATGTACAATACTCAAACACATATATAAATGAATGAAAAAGAAGATTAGGGTGGTTCTACACCCACCAAAACTTGTGTGGCTCTCTGTTTCTCTCTCTCCCTCTTCCGTTCTTGCTTCCGTTGAGAGCACTCTCAATTGGTATCAGAGCCCGGGTGATCTAGCTGAGCGTGCGTGAATGCCTGGAAGCTCAGCAGCTCTGTGAGAGAAAGGAGAAGCTCTGTGGGAAGCTTTGCGGGTGACTTTACTTGCATCTGAGTGTGTAGAGACCTTGGAGGAACCTTTGGAAAAGTCACTTTGGTTTTGCGAAGTGGTTTTGAGAGCCTGTTAAGTGTTTTCAAAGAAAAAGTCGTTTTTTGAGCTTTTCCTTGTTCTGTTCGATGACAGAGACTCCGTATTGACTTGTAGAGGCAACTATTGCTTGCTTTTGGCGTCCACTTCACTTCAGGAGCTTGGAAACACCTTTATTCTTGAATCTGGGATCATTTCATTGGATTTCTGACTCACTGTGTCAGTTCCTACGTTTTTCTTGCTGAGTCTGATTATGCAATGGCGTCCATGTTTTGAGGCATCTCAGGTTCTATTTTCAAAAGTAGTCATTACCGTGGGACTATGATTTCTTGAGCATACCTTATGCAGATCACTCTGGTTGCAGTTTGAGCAGTGTGCCCTCATTCGTGGTGTGCATTGGGTTGCAGTGGATGATTTATAGGCCATTTGGATGCATTGCGGTCCTTATTGGATGCGCTGATGGGCCTAAATTGCCTTGTGGGATGCTATTTTTATGGATGCTTTGCACATGGATGCTATTTTATGCTGAGGGATAGCTTTGACACATTGCAGGTGATGCACTGATAGTGCTATGCTCTCTTGGATGAGATATTATTAATGCATATGCCAGTGGACGGTGTTTATGCTTGAGTCATTTGGCACTTATTGGCATTTTGGATTGCCATTGCAGTTGGCATTTTCTTTTGGGCCAGATTTGCTCATATGGATGCATAGTACATGCACATGAGTCAGATGGTTTGAGACATGAGTTTTGGTGATATTTCACTCTATTGTGGCATACACATTTGGGTGCACCTGGTATTTGGTATGATTCTCTCTTGTAGGCACTAGCATTTGGGATTTTGCTCTATTTGCATTATGGCATCCTCTTCCATGTCTGAAAAGGAGTTTTTCAACATTAAAAAGTTTGATGGGACAAACTTTTCTTTGTGGAAAGAACAGATAAGGGATGTGCTTATTCAAAAGAAGCAGATTAAACCCTTGGCAGGATTTGAAGCTAAGCCTGCAAATATGTCTGAAGATGATTGGAATGAGTTGGATGTATTATCAAAATCTACTATTAGACTTCATCTTGCAGAGTTAGTTTATTTCACAGTAGTAAATGAGCAGACTACGGAAGATTTGTGGAAGAAACTGTGTGCCACTTATGAAAAGGAAACTACCTCTAATAAAGTTTACCTCATGAAGAGGTTGTTTGAGCTGCAGATGAAGGAAGGGGTCTCCATTGCTTCTCACTTGAATGAATTCAATATTATTTTCAGCCAGCTTCATGCTCAGAAGATGAATTTTGATGCGGAGACTAAGGCAATATTTCTCTTATGTTCATTGCCATCCTCATGGGATACCTTCCGTACAGCTGTCAGTAACTCTGCACCTGGTGGAGTACTGAAATTTGATGATGTTGTGGGTAGCTTGTTTGCCGAGGAGATTAGACGAAAGTCTATGGACGGCAACAAGAAGGATGCAGCCTTAAATGTGCAAAGGGGCAGATCACAGTTCAGGGGGAAGTCCCAAGAAAGAGGGAAGTCTCGTAGCAAATCTAGGGCATGCAACATTGAGTGTTACCACTGTGGCAAGAAGGGCCATATGAAAAAGGATTGCTACAAGCTGAAAAGAGAGCAAAAGGATAAGAAAAAAATATATATACATACATTTCAGATGTCATTATTTGGAGAAACGGAGAGAGAGAGTGGAAGTAATGTCTGATCATCCCGATCTGAGTAGTCTATGGGCTTCAACAGAATGCAAGAAAAGGAGAGACAGCCTAACTACAGAAGTCATTGCAATAGTGGTGACGTTTTGGCATGAAAATACAAGGTGTTGGTAGGGTTGTCACTCTATGAACTTTAGGGTGCAGGCCAAAGCTTGTGAAGACTCGAGAATGGTGTTTACCTGAATGGCTTGATGTTGCTTCCTCAAATGCTACCACCAATCGTGACATCACAACTCGTTTTCTTTGATCTGATGGCAATGATCGAATGCGTGCATCTACAACAACTACTTCCTGCTGCAGCTCTACAAGGAGTAAAGACGACAATGCCAAACCAAAACAGAGAGACGCTAGCTTGTGAGGCAAGCAAACAATAGCAGACAACTTACCCGAAAATAGACAATGGCAAACCAAAGTCTGCGCAAGGTCACATCAAGGTGCGTGCAGGTTGCAGGGCGGGGACAAGTTGTTAGGTACTTAATCTTCCAAGATTTGATGTGCGGGAGGTGTGAAAATTTAAAATTTGCAGGAGAAGCGAAATTTCAGCCGTTGGTTTTTCCCTTCCAAGATTTGATGTGCGGGAGGTGTGAAAATTCAAAATTCGCGGGAGTAGCGAAATTTCAGCCGCTGGTTTTTTTCCCTCCGACAATACACATTAGCAAAATTGGATATCCCAAACAAGTGCAATGTGGCCTAAAGTGCTTCAAAACACAAATAGGCCAAAGGGCACGCTATCAGGTTTAATGCTGTGTATTATTAAATGCAATAACCTTTGGCATGCTTATGAGCCATATAGAAAGCAAGTGCATGGAAAAAGAAACAATTCAAAATTGTAAATAGTGTTGGATTTATAAAAATATATATTCACTTACACAAATTGCACTTTTCCAACTTCTTCCATTTTAGGGTGAATCTAGATATCAATACCAATAACTATCAATGTTTTAAGACCACCATGCACTAGTCCCAATAGTTTGGATTCCAAATTTTCAATCCGTTTTGGTTTTCAAAAAATAAAAAAAAAGTTATGGAGCATGCCCTCAAATGGGTATGCATCACTTTAGCACAACATTGGAGACCCGTTAACCCATGCATAATGATCTCATTTAGATGTGTCCTTGGGTTGAGGAGGAAGCTCAAGTAGTGTACTTTTGAATGATTACTTCGTTGCATGTATGTATAGAATAAAATTTTAATGTTTTCGAATAAATTACTATATAATATAGTCTTCAGATGCATGCTTCACATGCAACATAACACTTGTAATGATTTAACAGTCTCTTTCCAAATCCTTATTTCATAATTTTGTACCCTCATGTTTAAGTTTGGAATGTGTACTACAACTTGAAGACAAAGTTTACCAAATTCCATTGAGCAATGCATAAGTTATGGGTCACGCAAGATGTGTGTGTGTGAGAGAGAGAGAGAGAGAGAGAGAGCGCGCTTTTCTTAGAACACCTAAGCTCCTTTGGGAGAACGTTCATGAGCTATTGAATCAGAGCTCATAAAAGCCCTAATGACTAGGGAGACAAAGGTTTTGTGTGGATGAAGAAGAAGAAGAAGAAGAATATATTATCGTCCTCTGAAGACCAAAACCGGCCTATGGGACCTGAGCAATACAATATCACAAGTACATGAAAGCTCCTCCCGAAGATGGGAGGGTGGAAAGAGAAACCACCTTCTAGGATTCAGGTGGATTCCTATGCTTGAAGAGCTTATACACAAATGTTCCTAAAGCTGAAGGTGACCCTTTATGCAGCAAATCAGCCAGTTTGTTATGTCCCTCAAGGAGGTGATTGAACTCTTCCCTAATGTGTGCATAGTGAGGGCATATCATTACCATGTGTTCTTCTGTTTCAACCATACCTTGATCACATAGTTGGCATATTCTACTCTCCCTTGGCATCTTTTTCCATCCCCCTGTTTCTATTTGCAGCTGGTGTGATCGGGTGCGAAGTGAGGCTAAAGCCCTCCGTTTATGCACTGCTATAGGTGTACATATGTACTTCTGCGTTGTTGTCTCCCTTCCTGTATAAATTGACCAATATTCGGGGAAAGAACACCAATAATCTCGAAGGCTTTCGTCGTTTGTGACATTCCTAGCTCATGCTTAATCCTCCGAGCTTATCAGCCCTAGACTAGAGTTGAGAAACAAGGAGAGAGAATAGACGCTTTCATCTGAAAGCTTAGAGCTTGTCAGCCATGGGATCAGAGTCCATGAAGTAGCGATTGAGGGGACTGTCTGGCAACATTTCCATGTGATCACATACCGAAGAGGAGGCAAGAACCTCGTCCACCTTTGTTGCGGAATCAGGTCTTTGCAGGGATCCTTGTACCTCCATGGTGGGTTCAATTGCGCACGTTCTCGTTCTTGTTGTTGCCGCTGCTGCTGCTGGTGTGGAGCATTGCGTAGATGACACGATTTGTTGATTCGAAACAACGAGAGATTGCAACAGGTGTTGTATTGCTGAAGGTTGTGACTGATCTCTTGATGTGAACATCGCCCAATCTAAGGGGGAAACTGGCAGCTGACCTCTCCATAGAGCAGCTTGTCCGGAGCTGAAATTCTTTGCATTGCGCGTGCGATCTGCCTCTGCTTGTTCTGTTGCTCTCAATCTCGTCAATGCATCTTCTGAAAATTCGCGAGCTCTCTCAGCGAAACCGATGTTAATGCTAGCAAGGGATGGTAATTGTGATTGCGTTGGAAGCAGGCCTTGCGAGACTAGATCGAAGGTCTTGGGGATGTTGAAGTAATCACTGATGCTGCTGGTACAGCTAAAACCTGTGCCTGCATTGCTGTAGCTACCACTAGAAGCTGCCCTTGCATTGTTAGTGTGAAGCTGGTGAAAGTCTGCTTTGCTGTCGGTAGAGGTGATGGGAGGGCCAAATCTGGGAGTGAAGGCAAAGCTATGGATAGTTGGGGAGGAGGGAGGGAGGAGGGTGAAGGAAGGGGTGGAGGAATTGGGAAGCGAGAGGGAAAATGGAAGCAAATTCGGCTGGTGCTGGGGAAGCAAATTAGCAAATGGGACATGGAGGGTGTTGGAGGTGGTGGAGATGGGTTGCTCTGAAAATCCTTGGAGACATTGCATGGAGATTTGAGGCATCAAAGGGTGTTGGAATGCAAAAGGCCATGTCTGATGGTCTAATTGAGAGGATCTGCACCTGTGGTGGCCTCTATATGTGACATCACACATCGTTGCATCCTCGTCGCACCTCTGCACGTGCTTGATTGCTTGGCATCCCAAATCGGATTTGTGCGTGCATCTGTAATAGCTCCTGCATCACACAATTGTTCAAACAATGCATCAGATTGATTACAAGCATCAAACAATTGTTTTCTTGTAATCTTTCGGTTTGGGATCTCCTTTCAAAGTGATAAGAGAGAAGATCCCTTCCTCCAAACATCTCGTATTTGTTCTAACGATGCATGAATGCATCAAAATGTTTTCTCGCAATCTTAAGATTCAATTTGGAGTCTCCTTTTAAATCGATTAGAGAGTAGATCAAAGCATGAAATAATTGTTCTAACAATGCAACCAATTGTTATTTAGATGCATTCCATGTTTAAACGTCAAACAATTTATGAGATCTATCTGAAATATTTGTTCTAACAATGCATACCAATTGTTCTTTAGATCCACTCCAAGCATCATACAATTGTCCAAGCGTCGAATGAGTCCTAGTAGCCCAAGCATGGGACAATTTTTCAAACTTTAAACAATGCATCTATCCCAAGCTTGCATCACACAATTGTTCCAACTTGAGACAATGGATCACTTCTATCCAAAGCGTCTCACAATAGTTAAGCTTCACATAATTCCAAGCGTGAGACAATTGTCCAAACTTCTTTTCCAAAACTTGTTTCGCATAATGCATCATATCGATTCCACTACACACTTACTACAATGCGTTCAAACAATTTGAGCACAAATATTCTTACATGCTTAAGTTTCCAAGCAATGCATTGATTTCATTACACGGCAACAACCACCAAGCATTCACCATATTTCTAACAAATTTTCATGCTAAAGGACTTGGATTGCAAGCAATATAGTACCTCGGATATTTGGCACCCAGAATGTCTTTCTGGCCGTACTTTCTCCAAGTGTGGCCATCATCCGGAGGGATTTCCACGCCCTCGTCCAAATTGCTGGCAGGCATCTTGAGCATCACCTTGGGCAACAATTTCCTGCTAGCAAAGTTCAATAGCAACAGATTCTACCTTAAAATTTGGATCTAAACCCATCACGATGTACAAAATTTGCAACTGATCTAGATCAACAGAATACACTGCTGATCAACTATTCAACAGGATACACTGCTCAACATTTTGAATTGAATCAGATCAACAGAATACAGTGCTCAACATTATGAATTGAATCAGATCAACAGAATTCCACAGAATTGATCTAGATCAACACAATACACTACTGCTCCACCCACCTCTTTCTCGGATTTTCTCGAGCATCCTTGCTTCTGCCGTTGCGTCCGGCAGCCCCGTCGTTCTCGGCTGTCTGATCTCCTGCCTCCTGAACACCCGTCCCAACGTCCTTTTCCAGCTCCAGACTCGGATTTACTGTTGGAGACCCGTCCGACATCTCGCTCGTCGGACTGTTGTTGCTGTGCAGCGGCGGGCTTCGTATAACCCTCTTCGCCATTGGAGCTGTAGTCGTTGCCGCCATACCGCGCGGTGACATTGGTGGCGTCTCCCCATTCCGAGTCGTGGACAGAGGGCTCCCCACCGCCGAGAATGGCCTCTTCTGCGCTCGCGGTGACATAGTGCAGCGATCCACCAGCTGCTGCGATGGCGAGGCCGAGCTACTGGGAGCTGAACCTCTGCTACCGCGGCCGGAAATGAGGAGCTTAATTGTGTCGTTGAAGGTAGCAATCACCTCTACCGCACCAATCACGAAGCTGGAGCGAAGCTCGAAGCTTTCGGCTTCACAGAGCTTGCCTAGGGGAGTGGTGTGCAGCTTCTCCTGGAGCTCCTTCACAAGCTTGCATCCTTGGAAGAGCTGCTCTCGCACTCTGTGATCGAATTTCAGCATTTCGTCATCTTGCTGGATATCTTGACGATTCTGTGCCATCCAATTCTTTATCAACTTGCAGAAGCGCAAAGCAGACGTGATTCTATCGATACGACCTTGCTCTGGGAAACCTGAATTCGTAATTCTCTCTGTCTCTCACTCTGTAACAGGACCCGGGAGTTCCAAAGGAGTTGCGTGCTCTCTCAGGCTAATTTCTCGCGCAGAGCAGTGGCTTGTTGAGGCGAAAGTAAAGTTCCTTCCCTACTTCTGAACTCAATTTGGACTGTGGCTTGCTCTGGACAACCTGAATTCGCAGCCGCCTCCACTCGGTAACAGGACAGGACGTGAGAATCCTAAAGTTGCATACTCTGTCGCACTAATTTCTCGCGCAACTGAACGTGGGGCAGTGTCATGCTGTGAGGCGAAAGAAAAGTTCCTGGCTTACTTCGTCCAAGCTCAATGCGGGCCAGGGCAATTGTCCCTTTACCTCGCTCGTTCGGTTACTCCGTGTGAGCTCGTTTGCGGTCCTCTAAGCTCAATACGGAGCAGGATAGTTCTCTCTCTCTAGTCTTCCTCTCTCGCGGCAATATCGAGCAGGACAATGCCTCTGTCTGTCTGTTTGTCTCTCTCTCTCTCTCTGTCTCTCTCTGTCTCTCTTTCTAATCTCTTTCGATCTTTGTTACACAGTATTGTTCTACCGATGGGCTTTCAGTAAGAACAATTATCGCCGAGAAGCAGGCGAGTCGAGGAAGAGGCAAAGGCGAACTTCGAAGATGAAGAGGGCGGGAGACCAGACAGGGGCGCTCACCGACGTGGTACATCCACGTAGGAAAACGCCCCTGTTCAATAATTAACCTTCAAGATTTTGCGGTCCGACAGCATTCTACTCAGACCGAAGCTTCTTTCTAGACCTAGTCAAACTATCCAAACACCTGGTCAACCTTTACATTTTGACTAAGACTCTTTTCCAAGTTTCAACCTTCTCAAGGCGTTCAAATTTCCTTGACCATGCCGTCACCCTCCCTCCATCCCCAGCTTCCCCTTTGCCCTCCCATACCGTCACGTTCCCTGCTCCATACTACCCCCTCTCCTTTGTCCTCGAGCCTTCACCAACCATGTGCCTTGCCTTCATTTGCTTTCTCAAGGTCCCTCCATCCTCAAATCATTTCCTTGCTGACTCCCACAATTCCACAATTCGAATTTTGTCCCTTTGAAACTTACAATGGAATCGAAATAACATTGTGTTGGAATTCAAAGGGGAACATTTGGTTTATTCACGTCAATACAAAAGCTTTCCAATACTACTTTCTAATGTTGATGAGAACGATAGGATACGGTCTGTAACAAATTGGTCATATGTTTCACAAAAGGTACGAAATGGTCAAATAATGACTTTTGAATCGGTCTCCTTTGCTACTTACCTCAAGTTGGAATGTTGAAATCAAAGAGAGAGAGAGAGAGAGAGAGAGAGAGAGAGAGAGAGAGAGAGAGAGAGAGAGATGGTTATGGTATTATTATTATTTACTTACATTGGTGTTGAGCTCCTATCCTATGTTATGTCAATTTTCATATCAAGGACTTTGAATCATCTTGTAACTTTGATCTTTTCTAAAAATCTTATGTAGAAGATTTGAAAGTTACTTTTTGCACATGTCACAATATTGTAAAACATATTGTGAAATTTCCTAACCTAGTGAAGTTATACGATTATGTGATTTTTATGATTTAACTTTTATAACACGATCACTAAAACGTAGAGTTGATTGAAGAGCACTTTCTAATATTCTTACTATTCTTTAATTCTAGAGGTTCGGGGGAGGAGGAGGGAGGTTTGGGGAGAGAGGAGGAGCTCTAGAGGATGAGAAAAGGGTAGGGCAGAGGGGGGCAAACTGTGGGTTCACCACGTGGCACCGTGAGAGGGCAAGGCATAGGGGTAGAAGCGAGGCAGACGTTGACTCGTTGGAGTGGAAGATGGGTGACGTTGCCCCGTGGCAATGCAAGGATGTGGCACGGAATAGGGCACCAGCCACAACATGCAGCATAATATATATAGATACAGATAGAGAGAGAGAGAGAGAGAGAGAGAGAGAGAGAGAGAGAGAGAGAGAGAGAGAGAGAGAGAGAATATATTATCATATTATATTATATTTTTTATATTATAACATATATCTATAATGAGAGGCTAAGTTATAAGTAAGAAATGGTAGGTTGGAGGGAGGAAGCACCATTTTGAATGAGGTGCCTTGCCGACCAAGAGACACACACTCTCTCTGCTCCCCATTCATGCTCATGCTCTCCTCAGCAAATCTTAATACACACGCAACCTCACACCCCTCTTTGAGCCCACCAAGATTCTCTCTCTCTCTCTCTCTCTCTCTCGTAGCCATCGACAGAGATGCAAAGCTTCACATACATGTTCTTTTTTGTCTTAGAAGACCCATCAAAGAAACCATGGACAATGTCAAGATTCGGATAAGGGTTTGTAGATCTTTTGTCCGTAACTGCACTTTCTCCACATCACACTTCTTAAGGGATACTTTGAACGGAATTTGAATATGCATCTCCACAAAACAAGGCATGCATATGCTTAAGATAGGTGAAGTTACAAGACTTTGATGAGAAAACTTGACCAAGACAACTAATTGTAGGTTCCCGCATTCTTTGAAAGTAATTTTGGTGTGCGGACCTGCTACCTACTCTCTCTCTCTCTCTCTCTCTCTACACGCACACGTGTGTCTATGTGTGTGTGTGTGTCTCTTTTGGTCCTTGCCTTCCAATTTCTTCTGCGAATGGTTTGATACGAAGTTTCCTTGCAATAGTGAATGCTAAGGTCTGTCGCTACGCACAACCTTTATGAGGAGATTCCAACAACAAAACAAAGCCATCATGGGATTCGTCCAACCAATGCAATAACGCTTGGCAAGAGTCAAAGCCGGTCTACACGATGATGATCTTGTTTGAGTTGATGGTTCTCTGATGCCGTTTTTGGGGTAAATTTCTTCTATAGAGTTTACGTGGAGCAGATGTTGGATTTTGGACATGGCCACTTGATGATCGCCAAATTGGATTTTGGATATGGCATTTGTATGCCAGCTCTAATGATGGTGTTGTGGTTGATAGTTGTTGTTGCCATGGTCAATTCTTTTATGGGATGGCGCTTGCTGTGTTGGTTAGAACTACCACAGCCATAATTCATAACCTTTGTGTTGTGCTTTAATAAAACATGATTCATAAAATGTGGTGTGTGTTGCTCTCTCTGTCTCTCTCCCCCTTATATATATATATGTTACATATACAAACACAAACACATACACATACACATACACATACACATACACATACAAGCTTGCCTTGCCCAATAAGCAAGCTTTGCAGCAAGCTAGCCACACAAGACCACAATAGAAGAGCAAACTACAACAATGAATAACAGTTTGCAAATAGGACTGCGATAGAGGAGCAACTGCAATGAATAGCAAACCATAAGTAATAGCAGGCTACAACGAATAACAGTCTGTAACGAATAGCAATCTACTACACATGCAGATTAAAAAACATTCTGGTTCTAATAGGACCTGACGTGGATCAATGTAGTAGAAGTAGCTCCAGTAAAAATTTCGCATAGTCTGCAATGGCCATAAAAGAGCATAGAGCCAAGCCAAACAGTTTTTATGGTGGAGGTGGTCTTGAAACTTGAAGTTTTATTTCTTGAAATTAATGACATCTTAAGATCCCACCTTGGGACCCAACAGAGCGGGTCTTTAACCCATCATAGATGGGTTATGCTACTCACGAAAAGAGAGAAAGGGTGCAGGGAAATTCCTGACGCCACATGGCCAAAATATAGATATATATTTATTTTAATACACACATATATCTATATTTTGGCCATGTGGCGTTGGGAATTTCCCTCCAACCACATGGCCAAAATATAGATATATATTTATTTTTATATATTTATATTTATTTCATACACACACACACACACAGAGAAGCACACATGCACACACACAGACACAGAGATAGATAGATAGATAGAGAGACAGAGAGAGAGAGAGAGAGATAGAGAGACAGAGACAAAGAGAGAGAGAGCCATAGATTATATATATATATGTATGTGTGTGTGTGTGTGTGTGTATAAGAAAAAAATTAATCTTTAAAAACTTTAGAGAGAGAGAGAGAGCCTGTGTGTGTGTGTGTGTGTACATGTTTACCTACAAGCCTTGCTCAACCATTTGACCAACAGAAACTAGGTTCTTCGTGATATTCGAGACATGAAATACATCAGACAGGTATTTCTTTTTTTCATCCTACATAGACAAAGGAATTTTACCAATCTACACAATAGGATGTGCAGTATCATCACCACTCTCCACAAATCCTGGTCTTTCCATTTTTCTTGCATCCTGCATCCATTCTGCATGACCTGTCATGTGGTTTGATGCACCTGAGTCAACATACCACACATCATTGCTTTCTTCTGCACTTGTCATAGAATTGGTCATGTGTTGCACCATAAACAAATGCTCATTTCTGTCATCACCTTATCTACTAGAGGATGCATAATTGCCTTGCTGTAATTTTTCAGTCATGATGTCATTCTGGTTTTTATAGTAGTCTTTAACCATATGACCCATTTTACCACAGTAGTAGCATTCAACATTGTTGTTTGCATTTTGGCCTCTCTGCCATCCACCACGACCTCTTTGGCTCCCCCTGCCTCTAAAGTTACCATGTCCTCCTCCATAGGACTGATTTTCTTGAATTTGCTGCATATTCTGATTTCTACCATGGCCTCCAAATCGGCCTGCTCTACCTCTGCCTCTATCTTTTCTAGCATTTGAGTAGAAGACAACTTCTTTTAAAGTTCCTTATGAAGAAGATGCACCACCATTTCTCTGCTCTTCAGAAATTAGAAGAGCAATCAACTCCTCAAAATCAGAAAAATTTTCACAGACGACAATGGATGTTCGGAATTGTGCATATTCCTTTCCTAGACCATTCAAGGTCACAGAAACTAAATCATCATCTTCCACTGGCGACCCAATAGAAGCAAGTGCATCTGCAAACTTCTTCACCTTCATGTGGTAGTCATTGATGCTCATATTTTCTCTCTGCACATTATGCTCCTGCTTGAGTTGCATTTTCCTGGCTTGCGTATTTGTGCTTTATATTTTTATCAAAGTATCCCACACCTCCTTCGGCGTGCTTGCATCCTAAATATGCACAATCATAGAATCTAAAATACTGATAGATAGCCAGTACATAACTTTTATGCCTCTCTCATGCCAGCCTTTAAATGCCTGCAACTCCTGTTGATTGGGAACATTAGGAATAAGTGGTTCTTGTTCAGCTCTAGTAATGAACTCCCAATAGCCTTTTTCCTTAAGGAAATTCGTCATTCTAAACTTCCATGCTTGGAAGTTGTTCTTGTCAAGCTTTTCGGTGATAATTTGTGAAAGAGCATCAGACGCCATTACAAAACACTGCAAAATATTCTGTAACACAACTTTTGCCTCACAAGGGTAAATCTGCAAAACTGACGGGCCCCAAGATAGCCTCAAATCAAAAAAATAATCTAACCAAGGACTTTGCCCTATCCCGTTTAGAAGTTTGGTTTAATGAAAGGCTTTTTAATTATTGTACAATAAAAAATTCTTGAATATTTGTGTGTGTGTGTGTGTTTATGTGAGTGAATAGTCTCGAGAAAAACTTTTTTCTAATATAAATACAGTGGTTTCACAAAAAAAAAAGTGTATTGGTATGTATGTATATGTTTTTCACAAATTTTCTTAAAATTCCTCAAAGTTTGAGATTTATAAATGGAACCATAAATTTTATTGAAGGTATCTATGATCGCAACTTTGAGACCCAATGAGACCCAGCGGAGCAGGTCTCTAGCCCGCGTCGTAGGCGGGTCAGGTTACTCGTCTCTTAAAAAGTGATCAATCATTACCACCATAACATGGCCCACAAAACCCATCTAAAAAACAATGTGTACTCATTTTACATACTAGTAATTTAACCTACACAATAAATAACAATATATGTCGGTGGGTTAAGGTCACAGTCCAAAAACAGGGTTCTTACTTTGATGCATGAGTGTTCTATTTGGTTCGTCGGGCTCGCGATCTAGGGATCGCAAGGGAAGTGCCTGCGATGGACAGAGGAGGGTGGTGAAGATTGTGGCGAACAAATCATGTTTGAAGAGATTTGTGGGTCAGGTCAAAGTAGAGGTGAGGGAGTCCCAAGGTCGATGAGTAGGGAGGTGCATGATCCTGTGGAGCATGGTGAAGGGGATCACGAGGCGGATCGGCCATCATATGCTAAATCTTGCAAAAAGGAAGAGCGGTGGGTTTTTTGAACTACATGATGAATCAGCAACACAACTCCTTTAGGTAGAGGTTGAAAGGAGAGCAAGGGAGGTGGCTAGGAGACCTTGGTTCAATAATGCCAAGACACATGTACTTACATGCAAGTTGGATTTGGCGGATGTTAAACCTAAGCTCACAAGATTGGTTAACTTAGGGGGGACTTTACCTACCGGTAGAGTGCCTTCGATGCTCGAGTTGGAAGAATTTCTTAGGTTTGAAGGTGACATTCCTCAAATTGGTTACACGCTCTTTTTCTGGGGAAGGGTTTCTTCTTGGTTTGGCTGGTTTCAAAGAAACTCCGAGATGAATTGGTTGGCAGATCTTTCATGTGCTACTATTATGGTCATTCCTTGGAGTCCGAGCTTTAGTATTGATGAGTTTTTGTTTCATGAGTGCCCGGTATGGATTGGTTTTCCCAATGTACCACCAATTCCGAGTGAGTTAGTTGAGAGGGTGCATCGTTGGGACGAGTCCTTTTGGTGCATCCTCCAACTCAATCTACAGCGAATCTCAGGAGGGCTAGGATATTATAGGATAAGAGCCAGGTCACACCAAATTTTCTGGAGGTGGTGTTTCCAAAAAGTATGGCAATCATGCAACAAGTCCGATTTAGGGCTTTTTCGAATGCATGTTTAATATGCCGTGTGACCTCACACTTTGCAAAGAACTTCCCTCAAAGATCAGGCAAGATGAAGCTAGCCACGGGAGATGCAGATGAAGGTGCCCAGTCTTGCTCGCAAGAGGATGATCAGAATCAGATGAATGGTGGAGATGAAGAGGGGATGCTCGAAGGTATACGAGGTACTTCCAAGAAAGGGGAGGATTCTAAGGACATGCCTTTGACTAGCCATCCAAAGGGCGATCCATGGCGCATCGTGGGAAAGAAAGGGAAATCTAACGAGGTGGTGCATGATGGAATCCTGGGACGATCGAAGGATGCATGTGCGGAATTTGTGCTAACTAGGCTGAGAAGATTGTCGGCAAGAGTGATGGATATTCTCTAGGGTAGATTTGTGTGGAAGTTATTGATAAAGATGAGGATCAGTGTGAAGGCATGTCACAGAGGTTGCTGCGTGAGCATGAAGCCTCTTAGGAGCTTAGACCTAGTTGGTTTTTGGTAGCCCCTTTACTAGTGGATGGGTTCAAATTTAATGTACTTAGTGTTTATGCTCCCAATCATCCTGGCGAGCATTGTGAATGTTGGTTGTTGTTAAAATCTATTCTACCGGTGGAAAATTGGTTGTTGGAAGGGGATTGGAACTTCACTGAAGCTGTAAGAGTGTAGTCGATCTCAGAGATGGAGGCTTGGGATAGTCTATGCATGGAGTTTGGTCTTACTGACTGTGTGGAATTGGACCTAGATGGTCTATACAGTTTTTCGTGGACCAATAGAAGAAGAGGTGTTGGGGAGGCTGGATAGGGTGTACGTGTCCGGAGAGGGGTGTGGTTGTGTGCTCCGATGAAAGGGGAGTATCCTGTCAAAAATAATCTATCGGATCATATTCCTTTGCTATTCTGGTTTAGTCTATCGATAAAGGTGGGCAGTTCTATAGACATACCATTACCATTCAACATGAAGTTTTTATGATCTAAATGTTTATGCAGGCACATTAGCAAGACCTAGATTCAGGCTAGGGATCTCACTGTAGATCTATCTGAGAGGTAGGACTTGGCCATTAGGGCGGTACTTGAGGAAGCTAGAGGATCGAACAAGAGAGATTGGGAGTGCAAATGGAGTTTGGGAGAACTGATAAATCTGATGAGTGCTTTGTGTAATACCTTGGACTAGTTGAAGGAAGATGTGATTGTGGCGACTTTACTGATAGAACTAAAACAAGAGTTGCAGGACAAGGAACTAGAAGAAGCCGATTGTGCCAGGGTTTGAAGTAGACCAATGTGGCTTGAATTGGGGGATTTCCCGACAAAATTTTTCTTCCAAACGATGAAGAGAAAGCACCAAAGGGGGACTATTGATAGGGTTCTTGATGCCTCTGGTAAGATAGACACTGAATTCTAGCATATTGTAGATATTTTTAAATCTCACTTGAGTGGTTTGGTGGGTTCTCTTGTTGTGATTGGGAGAGGGCAGTGTCCGAGGTCTTCTCAGGGCTACCAAGAAGGGTGTCTGAGACTCAAATGATGTAGTTAGCTCGCCCTTTTACTTTGGAAAAGTTTGGGAGGCTTTGAAGAGGATGAGGAAAGATCAAGAGCCCTAGCTCGGATGGGCTGACATTAGAACTTTATATGGGCTTTTGGGATGTGATGGGATAGATGGCAAATGACTCAGTAGTCAAAGGTACTTTGTCCCTTGATGTTATTACCGATCTAATCAAATTACTTCCTAAAAGGCAAAGAAAGCTTAATGTTGGGGATTGGAGACCCATTACCATGCTGAACACCTCCTACAAAATCATGGCTAAAAGGGTGCAAGATTGGAAAATTAAGTTTTATGCTATGCAAAGTGGTTCATCATTGGTTACCAGTTTGGGGCATGCTGGCCAAAAGGTTTCAAGTGAACCTGGGCTGTCCACTGTGTGGAAGACTATTGAATTTTTGCAGCATCTGATTTGGTGTTGTCCGATGTCAAGGAATATGTTGTTTGGTGTCAAGGAATATGTGGACGAAAGTGGAGGTTGTAATACGGGATGTGGTATTGATGTCCAAGTTTTATATTGGATCCAATTGGAAGCTAATAATGATTGGGGATGCTGTAGGAATTCCATCTACATTGATATCATGTTGGCCATATATCAAGGGGCTATATGTTGGTTGATCTAGCTATAAAGAAATCAAATGGCCTTTAATGGGTTGGTAGAGGGAGCATTTATGGAAACATCACTGCTTAGGATGGCAAGGTCGTCGGTTGATGTGTCTATAGTGGTGTGGAAGGCGATTTTCTACTTGGTCACTCTTGGGTTGAGGTGCAGCAGCAACCACATTAGATGTGAACCAAGTGATGGTCACAAAAGAAGTAGCATAGCATGAATCAAAGTATCTACAAGATAACATGCAACCAAACGCCGAGCAAACCTGATTGATGATAAAGGCAAGAGGCTGAGAACTAGATGACACAAGGAAACTATGATAGAAGGCACAAGCACTCAGCACTCATAGAATAACAAAGGCTAGGCAAGGCTCTACACTCACAATAGCCCAAAAGCTTCATGCCTGCAAGTAGCGTAGCCAACAACAATTGCCTCAAACAGATGCAACTTAAAGCTACAATGACTACACGAGCCAAGGTAGATTTGCAAGCATCGGCGTGACAATGACTGAGCTAGCGGGCAACTCAAATGCAGCACCGACTCTCAGTCTTCGTCGTCCTTCACCCTCAAGCTTCATGACGGCATTGTCATTCCATCACATATTTCCACAAGCCCATGGTTTGATAACCTTATGCCATGTGGAAATGCCATGTGGCATGTGGGATGGCCATTTTTAACTGTGGTTAGCCTAGATCTTATCAGTTGTTGGTAAATAGAATGCTACATGCACTACAAGAAAAAGGCCTAAAAAGGGTGGTCCTAAAGGGCAGCCAATGTATTGGCTACCCTTTTGTGAGGCTTAAAGGGCGGAAAAAATGATTTTGATAGGACAAAAGGGCGGCCAAAATTTTATCCACCCTTTTTCCCGTTAAATGCCACAAAGAAGGGCACCAAACAAGTCCGCCCTTTTCTTTTCAACCAAAAGGGCAGAAAAATGTTGGCCACCCTTGTTTTACTAAAATACCAAAAAAAAGGGTGGCCAATCAAGGTTGCTCTTTTTCAAGCAAAAAAAGGGCACAAAAAAGGGCAGCCAAATAGGCCCGCTTTGTTTTTGGCAAACAAAAAGGGAAAAAATTGTTGGCTCTGCCCTTTTTTCATAACCATGGTTTTGATTTTTAGCACCTATACACCATGCAATGTGCACATCCACCCAAATTGTCTCTGATGGACATGAAATTTTGTGAGACAAACATAAGTCAAGTAAATACCCGTGCAGAGTTGTATTCCCACCTGACACTTGACCATCCCATGACGGTCCACATATGGGACCTTTTTGCACCTATCCAACACATATGTAAAGAAGTTGGGAATTTCACATGCCAATCTACCCAAACCGTTTTGGATGTACATGAAGCTCTGCAAGGACATTTTAAAAAGTCAAATTAATATCCATGCAAAGTTGTATTCCCTTTTAACACTTGACCATTCCATGACAGACCACAGATGCGACCTTTTTGTACCTATGCACCACATATATGCACAAATTGGGAATTTCACATGCGTATCCACCGAAATGGCCTTTGATAGACATGAACTTGTGTAGATAGAAAAAATAGTTAAATTAGGAGTCATGCAAAGTTGCATGTCCATCTGACTCGTAGCCATTCCATGGCAGTCCACGAATGGATTCTTTTGTACCTATGCACCATGCATGTGCACAAATTGAGAAATTTGCATCCTCATCCACCCAAACGGTTCTGAAGGCATGATGCTCTACAAGGACACGTAAATTAGTCAAATCAATAACCATGAAAAGTTTCATGCCCATCTAACACGACCATTCCATGACGGCGAATGGGATTTTTTGGTGCAGGTGCACAAATTAGAAATTTTGCATGCCCATCCACCTAAACTATCTCTAATTGACATGAAAATATGTAGGGAAAATAGTAAATCCAATATTGGTGCAAAGTTTCATTTCTGTCTGATACCTAAACATTCGATGATAGTCCACGGTTGTGATTTTTTTGCACTTATGCACCACACATGTGCACAAACTGGGCCCATCCATACAAAGTGTCTCCAATTGACATGAACCTTGTGAGGACACAAAACTTAGTCAAATTAGGACCCTTGCAAAGTTGCATGCCCAGACCATTCCATGATTGTCCACGAATGGGATTTTTTTGCACATGCACCCCACACGTGAACAGATTGGGAATTTCACACAAACTGTCTCTGATGGGCATGAAACTTTGAAAGCACCTAAGAATTAGTTAAATTAATACCCATGCAAAGTTCCATTCCCATCTGTCACTTAACCATTCCATGATGGTCCACTAATGGGATTTTTTTGCACCTATGCACCATGCATGTGCAATTTTGCATGCCCATTTGCCAAAATAGTCTCCAACTGACATGAAACTTTGTGATGAAACAAAAGATAGTCAAATTAATATCCATGTAAAGTTTCATGCCTATTTGACACTTGACATTTCCATGATGGTCCACGGTTGTGATTTTTTGCACCTATACACCACACATGTGCACAAATTGGGAATTTTGCATGCCCATCCACTCAAACTATCTCCAATCAACATGAAACTTTGAGTAGACACAAAACATAGTAAAATTAGTATCCATGCGAAGTTGCAGGACCATTTGACACTTGAGCATTCCATGACTATCCACGGTTGCAACTTTTTAAAACTATACATCATGCATGTGAACAAATTGGGAATTTTGCATGCCCATCCACCCAAACGGTCTCCAATTGACATGAAACTTTGAGACAAAAAATAAAAGTCAAATTAATATCCATGTAAGGTTGCATGCCCACCTAACACTTGACTATTCCATGACGATCCATAGGTGTAATTTTTTGCACCTATACACCATGTATGTGCACATGTTGGGAATTTTGCATGCCCCCATCCACACAAATAGCCTCCAATGGACATGAAGCTTTGCCATAGAGACAAAAGTAAGGCAAGACACATGAAAAGTTGCATTCCCATCTGACACTTGACCATCCCATGACATTCCGTTAATGGGATTTTTTCGCACCTATGCAACATTGATGTTTGGCAATTAGGAATTTTACATGCCCAAAAGGTCTTCGATGGACATGAAGCTTTGCAAGGACACAAATAATAGTCATATTTATACCATGAAAAGTTTTATGCCCATGTCACACTTAACCATTCCATGACTATCCTCGATTGTGATTTCTTTGCACCTATACACCATGCATGTGCACAAATTGGGAATTTCTTATGCCCATGTGCCCAAACAGTCTCTGATGGACATGCAACTTTGCGATGACACAAAAATTAGTCAAATTATTACCCATGTGAAGTTGCATGCCCATTTGAAACATGACCATTCTGTGATAATCCATGAATGGGATTTTCTTGCACCTATTCTCACCACACGTGGACAAATTGGGAATTTTTCTTAGCCATCCACCCAAATGGTCTCCAATTGACATGAAACTTTGTGAGGAAATAAAACATAGTAAAATTAATACCCATGCAAAGTTGCATGCCCATCTGACAAGTTAATAAAACATAGTCAAGTTAATAAAACATAGTTAATACCCCTGCAAAGTTGCATGCCCATCGGACAAGTTACTAAAAATAGTCAAGTTAATACCCATGCAAAGTTGTATGCCCATATGACAGTTGACCACTCCATGATGGTCCACAGTTGAGAACTTTTGCACCACCTATACAACATGCATGCATACAAATTTGAAAATGTGTATGCCCATCCACGCAAATGGACTCCAATTAACATGGAACCTTCTAGAGAATACAAAAATTTCACTTCCCATCCACCCAAATGCGGTCTCCAATCAACATGAAACTTTGCGAGGACACAAAACATAGTCAAGTTAATACCCATTTAAATTTGCATGCCCATCCGACACTTGACCATTCATGGTGGTCCAGAATTGAGAATTTGTGCACCAATAACCATGCATGTGCACAAATTGGGAATTTTGCATGCCCATCCACACAAATGGTCTCAGATCACCATGGAAACTTGTGGGGATATAAAAATTATTTAGGTTAGTACCCATTCAAACTTGCATGTCCATTTGACATGTAGCCATTCCATGATGGTCCATGAATGGGGAATTGTTCACCTATGCACCACGAATGTGCACAAATTGGGAATTTCGCATGCCCATCCACCTTTAAAATCTCTAATGGACATGAATCTTTGTGAGGAAAAAGAAATTTGGCAAATTAACAACCATGCAAAGTTGCACGTCCATCTAACACTTGACCATTCCATAACTATTTGCAAATGGATTTTGTTACACCTATACACCACACATGTGCACAAATTGGGAATTTTGCATACCCATCCACCCAAATGATCTCCGATGGACATGAAACTTTGGTAGAACACAAAAATCAATCACCCATATGGTCTCTAATGACATGAAAATTTATCGAGAGGAAAAATTTGTTCTAGGTTAAGACTAGTGCAAAGTTGCTTTCCCATCTGACTCTTGACCATGATGGTCCACATTTGGGATTTTTTCGACTATACAAGATAGATGTGCAGAAATTGAAAATTTAGCATGCTTATCCACCTAAATGATCTCCGATGGATATGAAACTTTGCAAGCACACAAGAAATAGTCCAATTAATACCGATGCAATGTTGCATTCCCATTTGACGTATGACCATTCCATGATGGTCCAAGGCTCCGATGGACATGAAACTTTGGTAGAACACAAAAATCAATCACCCATATGGTCTCTAATGACATGAAAATTTATCGAGAGGAAAAATTTGTTCTAGGTTAAGACTAGTGCAAAGTTGCTTTCCCATTTGACTCTTGACCATCCCATGATGGTCCACATTTGGGATTTTTTTGACTATACAAGATAGATGTGCAGAAATTGAAAATTTAGCATGCTTATCCACCTAAATGATCTCCGATGGATATGAAACTTTGCAAGCACACAAGAAATAGTCCAATTAATACCGATGCAATGTTGCATTCCCATTTGACGTATGACCATTCCATGATGGTCCAAGGTTGTAATTTTTTTGCACTTATGCATGACACATGTGCACAAATAGGAAATTTTGCATGCCCATTAACCCAAAGGTCTCCGACCAACATGAAGCTTTGCAAGGATACTAAAATTAATCAAATTATTACCCATGCAAAGTTGCATGGCCATCTAACATGTTGACATTCCATGTCAAACCATGAATGATTTTTTTGTACCTACACACCACACATGCACAAATTAGAAATTTCACATGCTGATCAACCCAAATAGTCTCTGATGGACATGAAACTTTGTGAGGACACAAAAATTAATCAAATAAAATCCAGTGCAAAGTTGAATGGCCATCCTAACCATTCCATGACAATACATCATTGCAATTTTTTTACACCTATGCATCGTGCAATTGCCCAAATTGGATAATTTGCATGCCCATCCACCCCAAATGGTCTCTGATCAATATGTATCTTGTGAGGATACAAAAGTTAGTCAAATTAGGACCCATGAAAAGTTGCATGTTCATATGACACTTGACCATTCCATGATGGTCCACGAATGTTTTGGCACCTATGCACTGCGCATGTGCACAAATTGGGAGTTTTGCATACCCATCCACCCAAATGGTCTCCAATGGGCATGAACCTTTGTGAGAAAAAAAAACTAAGAGAATTAATACCCATGCAAAGTTGCATGCCCATCTGACAGTTAACCATTCCATGACACTCCACGAAGGGATTTTTTTGCACCACAAATTGGGAATCTCGCATGCCCATCCACCCAAATGTCTCCAGTTGACATAAAACTTTGAGATTAAAAAAAATAGAGTTGCGTGTACATCTAACATGTGACCATTCCATGTCGGTCCACAATTCTGACCTTTTGCATCTATACACCATTCATGTGCACAAAGTGGGAATTTTGAATGCCCATCGACCCAAATAGTCCCGGACGGAAATAAAACCTTCCGAGTAGGAAAAATTAGTTAGTTTGAGACCCGTGCAAAATTTCATTTCCATTTACCATCCCATGTTGGTTCACGAATGCATTTTTAGGCAGGTAGCATTGTGGGATAAAATGAAAATCTGGCCTCTCGCTGAGCCACGTGTAGTAATTTAAAATATGAATTCTAGTTTAGAGAGCAGGTTGGTGCATCCAGGAATGTGGCTGGCCTAAAAATTAGAGGACGAGGGAGGTAATCAGACATCCAAGCTGATCCAAGGAAGTCCCAACCAAGCTTGAAGGCTCAAAGAAAGCAGTTATAATGCATTCAAATTGAGCGAGGTGAAGGGGAGCATCAATCCCAATTCTCATGCCTAGAATCCGCTTCTAAGAGGTGAAGGAGAGACACAATGCTAGGACTCGTATGGGATTGCCACTAGTATTTGATACGTTGATAGTCGATTTCAAAAACAAGACTTGGAATACAAGATTGTTGTCATATACTATGATAAAGTCCTCATCCTTTAAGGGGGAAAACCTATGTATAGATGATATCCAAATGGAGTCAGGAGCCATGAAGGACACCTTGCTAGAGAATCTGATTTGGGATTTGATTGTCTCAAAGGTAGGCTGAATGTCAACAACCCCTAAACCTCCTTGAATGTTAGGCATGGTGCAAAAATCCCACTTAACTTAAGGTATCCTAGAGCTACCACCCCAAAGGAAGAATCTACACTTAGAGATCAACTGAGACAAGCCCTTGCCTGCTAGGGTGCCAACATGACAAATAGAAGATGATGATAGGGTATAAACAATGTTTAAGGACAATCCTCCTGCTAGCTAAGTTAGCTTGCGAACCCTTCCACTTCTCCAATTTAGAATACCTATTCATGAACCCAATCCCAACTATCTTTCATATTGATCTCAAATCCCATAGTGATTCCCAAAAGTTTGAACATCTCGCCATGAGATAATGGGTGGCCACCAAGAGCATCCAGATAGGGCTGGGGCTGGCCACTGAGGGTAGTGTACCCATTTTGGTGTGGTTAATGAGTGACCCAGAAGTGTAGAAAATCTCCGGACACTCCATCACAGCAGTGACATCTTTTGTAGTGTTCCTAGCATGGGAGTCAAGCTTATGTCATCAACACATTGTTGCCTAACTAGCTGCTTACCATAGGGTAGCCCAATGCCCCTAATAGTGCCTTATTGGCTTCCCTCAAAGAGGAGCCACCATAAGGCATCAGCAACTATGGCAAAAAGGAGAGGGTCAATAGGACAACCTTGTCTAATGGAATGCTTCAAAGGGAAAGCAGAGGACATGACCCCATTTAAACAAACCTTAGCAGAAGCATTAAAGAGGAGAAGTTTGATAAACATACTCTAGGCCTTGGAGAGACTGGATTAGGAAATCCCAGTCTAATCTATCATAGGCTTTGTCAAAATCCACTTTGATAAAGCAAATATCGTGTTTGGTGTCTCCAGCATACTCACAGCACAAGTTAATGATGGCTTCCAGGAGGTGGCATCCCTTAATGAAACCTTTTTGCTCATGCAAAATCCAAGCGTCCATCTTAGAATTCAGAAGAGACAGATGGGTGGGCAAGGGCACCATGCTAAAGGGCGCTGAACTCCTACAAACCCCCCGCTGGTAGCAAATAGACAGAAGGGGGTTCCTATGGTCTCCACTCCTCCCCCGTCCTCTCAGGAAGCTCTTGGTCCTATACTGAACAACTTGCCTAAAAGAGAGGCCATCAAAGTTGGGTACCTAGCTGGGAAGAGCAACATTGTTGCCCCTATTAACCCATTTAATGTGTTATCTGACTCCCCATCAGAGGACATGATTATTGAGAAGCCCAAGGGTGAGATGGAGGAGGGTTGGTCTAAATAATTTTACGACGAGGTCTTAAAAGGTGATGATATGCACTCGGATGAGGCAGAGTTGAAAGAGAAGTTTCCTCCCCACCCCAGTGTTGAGAAAGACATCATTGTCAAAGGGAAAGTGGTGGCCCAACTCCAATCCAAAAGAAGGCTCTCCCATGCTAAGGACTATTCAACCTTGACTAAAAGCCCTAACCCCAGGAAAGAAACATGCTAAGTAAGCCCATGTCTTTCCTCACACATAATGTGTGGATTAATAGACCCCACTAGAGGGGGGTGTTGGCTAGGTGTTGAGAGAAATCCCATCTCTTCCTTCTGATAAGATTAAATACTTCCTTGGCTGGTATGTCCATTTTACCTGTCCACCAGTTCCTCAAACAAACCAGTGTCTCCCTGAGTCTAGCCTTTTCCAAATTCAAGAGGTCAGCTTTAGCTTGTAGCAGTTTTGCTTGAGCACTAATGCGTCTTAATGACATCTTTAATCTTGTCCATTCTTACGGCCCTTATCCTGGCCCAACTTTTCCTTGCACTCTTCAATATCTATTTAGTTTCCCTTTCGCATTTTGCCAAAAGGACGAGGCATCTTATCCCACATCTCAGTAATCCGTGTTGGACAGAGACTTAAACCAGAAAAGGCTGGGGTTAAGCCTTGAACCACGATGAGGTTTTCCTTCCTTGTTTAAAATCACAGCTCAACATACTAGCTTGTGATGCGAAAACTGAGAGGGTAGAAAACATTTGAATCCCAACCTTGGAGGTGCTGAGTAAGAGATGGTGAGAAATATAAATTTTGTCTAATCTAGCTTCTTGTTTGCAATCCCTAATTTGTCTGTTAGACCAAGTGTACTCCCTTATGGAGTCAGGGTCTAAAAGTTGCATGGCATCGTTTAAGCCCTCCCAGGTGTACAGTTCAGCGCCCTTTAGCATGGTGCCCTTGCCCACCCTTAAGGCTAACGTCTTGGTCAGTATTTTGTAACTACAGTTCGACATCATTAGAGGTCGCCAATTCTTGAGCATGTCTGTTTTGGGGATAGCTTGATAACTCCACCATCAGATGATCAAGTAGTTGATGGGTGTGAAGGCTCTCCTACCAAACAGCATGGAGCCATGGACCTACCACCTCCCAAAGTGTTTTATAAAAGTCGATAGGGAGCCCGTCTTCCCCATGAGTTATCCCAGCTTTCATTGATTTAACAACCTCCTTGAACCCTTTTAAGAAAGGGGGGCTTCAAGGTATGATTGATCAAAAGGTTATGAACCCGGACCTTCCTGGCCCTCTTGCAATTTTCTCGAGCTTGCCAAATCTCATGAGTTACCTAGAGAGAGGGTGAGAGTAACTTCTGAAAATGATTAGAGATGTTTTAGTCTCACTCTTAGCCCATTGATTGTCAAACTTCCAAAAGGGGGATGTCACTTCAAGAAGTTAAGTGAACCAAGAATGATCTTGAGTACAGGCTCAAGTGGATTGATAATAGAAAGAAATGGTTCTTTATTGATCATGAGACAAGAAAGGAAGGTACTACTATTCGGGTACTCTCACATTATGAACAAATTTTTAAGAAGGTTGTTGCAGATGTAGACCACAGATGGATTGCACTACACTACATTTGGAATGGGGTTCCTTTTTGGGTTGTCTCAGTTAATGCTCCTACCAATTCTCAAGACCGAGTGACCACTTGGCAGCCGATGGATGTGTTAGATGGAAATGCCTTTCTAATGGTGGGAGACTTTAACATGGTTGAATTCAGAAGAGACAGATGGGTGGGCAAGGGCACCATGCTAAAGGGCGCTGAACTGCACACCTGGGAGGGCTTAAACGATGCCATGCAACTTTTAGACCCTGACTCCATGGGGGAGTACACTTGGTCTAACAAACAAATTAGGGATTGCAAACAAGAAGCTAGATTAGACAAAATTTATATTTCTCACCATCTCTTACTCAGCACCTCCAAGGTTGGGATTCAAATGTTTTCTACCCTCTCAGTTTTCGCATCACAAGCTAGTATGTTGAGCTGTGATTTTAAACAAGGAAGGAAAACCTCATCGTGGTTCAAGGCTTAACCCCAGCCTTTTCTGGTTTAAGTCTCTGTCCAACACGGATTACTGAGATGTGGGATAAGATGCCTCGTCCTTTTGGCAAAATGCGAAAGGGAAACTAAATAGATATTGAAGAGTGCAAGGAAAAGTTGGGCCAGGATAAGGGCCCTAAGAATGGACAAGATTAAAGATGTCATTAAGACGCATTAGTGCTCAAGCAAAACTGCTACAAGCTAAAGCTGACCTCTTGAAGTTGGAAAAGGCTAGACTCAGGGAGACACTGGTTTGTTTGAGGAACTGGTGGACAGGTAAAATGGACATACCAGCCAAGGAAGTATTTAATCTTATCAGAAGGAAGAGATGGGATTTCTCTCAACACCTAGCCAACACCCCCCTCTAGTGGGGTCTATTAATCCACACATTATGTGTGAGGAAAGACATGGGCTTACTTAGCATGTTTCTTTCCTGGGGTTAGGGCTTTTAGTCAAGGTTGAATAGTCCTTAGCATGGGAGAGCCTTCTTTTGGATTGGAGTTGGGCCACTACTTTCCCTTTGACAATGATGTCTTTCTCAACACTGGGGTGGGGAGGAAACTTCTCTTTCAACTCTGCCTCATCCGAGTGCATATCATCACCTTTTAAGACCTCGTCGTAAAATTATTTAGACCAACCCTCCTCCATCTCACCCTTGGGCTTCTCAATAATCATGTCCTCTGATGGGGAGTCAGATAACACATTAAATGGGTTAATAGGGGCAACAATGTTGCTCTTCCCAGCTAGGTACCCAACTTTGATGGCCTCTCTTTTAGGCAAGTTGTTCAGTATAGGACCAAGAGCTTCCTGAGAGGACGGGGGAGGAGTGGAGACCATAGGAACCCCCTTCTGTCTATTTGCTACCAGCGGGGGGTTTGTAGGAGTTTTTAGCTTGGCTTTCTTAAGTGGGCAATTTTTAAGTATATGGCTAGAGAGGCCACATAGAAAACATGAGTTAGGGTGATTCTTGTACATAAGAGGTTGTTCCCTAATCGATGTCACCTCTCTTATTAAGAAAGAGCAAATTTTTAGGGAGATCCTCTATTGGGTCAAAGCTAAACGCAAACCTAAGGGTTGCCCCTTGGATTGATTAACTATTCATGCTCAACGCTCAATACTTTGCCCAAAGACCCATACAATGAAGCTGCTTGATTGAATAGAGAAAGGTTAAATTTGGAAGAATGGCCCAAACTGGAAGTTTGGTAGACCTAGGCATCTTTGTGTTGAAGAAAGGTGACCAAGAGAGGTTGGCTCCTTATGGTCTAGAGACCATGCTGGAGGACCTTAGAGGATGAAATACCCTCTCTGTAAGAAGCGTACATTAATAACACCGAGTCCTTCTTCACCCAGCTATTTTGGAACCACCCTTCAGGGCGAGGGCCATGCAGGAATCCCACGAGTGCATGAGCAAAAAGAAAATCATCAGCATCTTCGAGATCCTCTTCATTGATGACTGTGGCAACAGCCTTACCTGCTTGATGAGTCTTCTGCGAGCTTGCAGTTGGGATGCCCTTTGCATGAGCCGCTTGAAAATCCTCAGGTGTTCTCTCTCCTCTGTTGGAATTGTTTGTCCCTATTGGTTGATTTTTGACCTTGCATGTCGGTGTGCCATTCTTTTCTTCCAGCTTCTCAGCACCGACATGTAAACCTTCTCTCTGTTTCTCTTGTCTCTCTTCTAGTCTGGTAGCTGCTACTTTTGGGGATGCAGAAGAAGCCTCCCTTTGTCTGCTATAGCGCCCCCACGTAAGAGGTGTAGGGTTCAACACTCTGCCAAGGAAGGATGTTCTACCAAATCTTGCACTGCCACGTCCACCAGTTCCTTCTTGACTTCGTCTTAGGGACCAGGAGGGAATCGAGGAAAGGGGGCTCCATAGTTGTTGCTTTCGACTGGGGAAGGAGACAATGTTTGCTATAGCTCAAGGCGCTGGTCGGGAGGTGGGAACTTGGAAAGATAAAAAATGTCGATATTAGATCTCTCCCAGTTGCAAGGGACGTAGGGCAAACGAAAGGCATTAGAAGAGGGAGTGGGAGTCACATCAAAGGCTAGATTTGTGTGCACAAGTTCTTGGGGGGAGAGTTGGAGAGGACAGGCTGTCCCGTCAGAGTCGACCTCCATTTCCCTCCACTCGTGGATATATCCTCCTTTTTAAAGCACTTTTAAATACCGTAACCTTAAATCTTGATATAACCATCCATAAATGCATCGTTCTATCCCCAACCAATAGCGTCGATATAATCATCCGTAATTCCCTTGAAACATTTTATGGAACTTATTTTTGATGTTGATAATCATTTTATGTTCCCAAACAATAGCATTGATATAACCAGTACTTAGACCCGTCTACGACAAGTTTTTTTCCCAATTTCAACATAGATTGTCAAAAATCGAGAGTTTCTTCTATCATAAAGCAATCTTCAAAAGCACCACACAATCAGAAGTCTCACCATTCATGAGCACAACATGGTCATTGGAGTATGCATTTTTGCTATGGCATGAGGTATCTCTCTCGCTGCAATGCTTGAATCAAAACCATCGTAGATGTGAAGCACTAAGGATGCCCTCCGCGAAATGATGGCCAAGGAAAAATCGAGTGATTGAGCAGCCCATTAGTCATGATATTGCACCATGAATCTCTGCCTCTAAGGCATAGTCGATTGAGGCTACTGCCTATGCATAGTAATCGCGACCCCCTTAGCCTTTTGATAAATCACTCTGGGCTTAGCCTCTTCTATATGATCATTAGCTAGATGGTTGGTGGCTTCATTTGCTGCTCTCCTTGCTACAATAATTGCTTTTGATGGTTTCCTTTGTGATTGAACAATTGAAACTTTGCAGCCCATGAATCCGTGTCTCTAAACAATTGATTGAGGCTATGGCATAGTTTATCGCGACCGCCTTAGCCTTTTGATAAATCACTCCGGGCTTAGCCTCTTCTACACGATCATTAGCTTGATTGGCTTCAGTTCAAATATCCATTTGATTGTAGCATAGCCTTTTGCTTTCCTATACACTTGAAACACTTCATATAAATCCACAAAACACTATATTTCCTTCAATAACCATGTACACATACGAATCATTCTAATAAACTGAATGCATTTAACACCTCCTTCACCAATAATTTCTGTGTGATGGACTTTTTAAATCTTGCTCTTCCCTCAATAGTACCATACATAGCTTGGAACTTGCTGCTCTCCTTCTACCCACTTGCATACATTAATTGTGAGGATCCACTTCTTTGGGCCGTAAAATAATCTGTTATATTGAAGATTGCATCAACGCTACTCACCAAACATTTGTTGGCTAAAGGAGAAGGACTCCCCTCGAGCCTACTACTGGGGATGAAGAAACTCTCGTCTCACACCACGTAGTTCCTCCTTTTCTCCTACTTTTGTCCATTCTTTTTCATAATATGGAACCAAATCAAAGAGCACTCCTCCCTCTTTCTCTATTCTCTCATCCCTCCTATAATTTGAGTGTCTTAAAAGGAAGTTTGATGTCCACATGGGGCTTTGGATTTCTTGTAAGTTAAGTGTGGTATTTTGTCTCTTTGCCTTTAGATATTTATAACATCCACACACCTTTGTTTTATGAGATAGTTCTTTACACCAAGTCTGCTACCAAGACCATCTTCAGTGAACCACGTTTTAGGAGCCAATCCATAGAGTGCATTGTCTAAAACTCAATGCCATAGAGTAATCCACTCACCCCTAAACACTAATGTCCCCTACCATAGAAGCCAAATCCAGAAGTGATGCATCGACCTAGCTCATCCCGATATTGCCATGACTTTAATAGGAATCACTATCCAAATGCTGATTGGTCTATCCAACACCCATCCCAATACCACATCCCAATAGATGTGCCTCCTATATTGTATGTTGCTTTCCTTGTCTATGCTAGTAGAAGTGCCTATGGCAACTTTACATGTAACATTTCTCAATGGGAGTAGTAATGCAACAAAGCTTGCCAAAAGTAGCAATGTGAAAGTTTTACCTGTACTAGCATTGCCAATCAAGAACATGTGTAAAGGTGAAGATAGGGCACTCTATTTCTTTAGCACTATGTCCTCCCCAACAGGAGCCGTTGCTCATACTTCGAATTTGTGCAAGGAAGGGTAATATGGTTCTATTGGTATGACTTTGTATGTGAATTTTTGGGCTTGTTGAAATTGGGTCATCTTGCTGGACATGTCCATTTCTCTCCCTAGGTCATATGTGTCAGCACTATTTCTTGTCCTTGAACTTGTGGATGACGGTGAAGAAAAGTTGCTCGAGTCAATGGAAGGAGGTGTGAGAGGACATGAGTTTGTTTAATTTTTTTTTGTTCTCCTCAATATTGTATTCATGGTGGTTGTGTAAGTAATGCCATGTGGGAAAGTCATCATCCAAGTAGTGCTCACTATTAATAAAAGGCCAAAAAAGAAACAAGTTATCTATAGTGGTTTTCCGGTTCTCTTGATTTGCTGTAACTGTTAAATCGTATCATCCTTGAGAGCTTTCTTTTTTTGGATTGTGTGGGTGTAGTGTGTATTCACTAGCAAAAGAGGCAAAGCACATGTGCACAAGTGATGGTGTATGCTAGAGGTATATGCTGATAATGTTAGCAAAGAAGATGTCACTACTAGTGGGGTTGCTCTCCTACCACACTTGTGTTTATGTATGAAAATTATCTTTTTATACTTGTAAGGGCAAGGAGAGGCACAAGTAAATGACTTGTTGTGCACAAATATGTTGCATGTTTAATATCGCATTGCCCAGCTTGCGCATGTGCTCATTGGTAGTTGCGTTCATCTCCAAGCTTTGTGAGAGAGCGATCTTAACTACTTTGGTTGTTTCTTTTTTTACTTTCATGATGCTTTAAGTGCAATAAGTAGCATTGCTGTGAGGGTTCAAGAATAATTGCACGTCAGTATTAGTTGAAAGTTCCCAATAGTTTTCACAATGTCAGGTCAAAGTTGTTAAAGTAGATGTCTTTTGAGTGCCTCTTTAAGAGCAATGCAGGTTGTGAGGCATTGGCATGCAGGGTACAATGAATTACTCTTTAGATAGCCCAAGCTAACCCTGAGGAAGGAGTCACATTACAATGATGTTGTTGAAGGTTCCGACAAGATGGAAAAGATTTTTGCTAAGTTTTTTTGTAAGGAGTTATTAATGAGGTTGTGCTCCAAGGGGAGTATAATACATGTCTTCTGCATAGGTGGGTGTGAAAAGCTAAACTTGCAACCTTTTCCTTTTTTCTTGCAAGATTTCCTATGTATGCAAGTGTTTGTGTTTGAGGACAAGTTGTGAGACATCCGATATTATGTAGTGGTCGACAAATTCTTCTATCTCTTAGTTTGTTGAAACACTATAATTTTGTGCATCCTCTACCCAAAGCAACCCATGGTTGTGTTGGCTTCTTCTATTTTGAAACTTGGTGAGAAAACATTAGTCTTGAATCTTGATTCTTGCCTAAGATGGCAGGGTCATTTTTCAAGAGAGGTTTGACTCCTTGGAATGTGTGGGCATAGTACTGTGCCATAGTCATAGGGTCTAAATGGTGCCCATAGTTTTTCTTTTGTTCTGTACATAGTTTTTTTGTTGCTGAGAGGTAAAAATGTATGGGGCCATAGTTGACATAGCATTGTAAATAGATTCTTCTGATTCTATTCTTGTAGTCAGTTGATGTCCAAAGAGCAATAAAGTCATGAAAACTAGTTTTTGATTGTAATAGTTTTTCTACAATTGTGTCCTCAAGCATGTCTTTCGCTTGAAGAGTTCTTCCACTCAACTGAGGCGTTTGCATTTAAATCCAGGTGGAGTATGACACTTGACATACCGTGATTTTCATCCTTTTGAAGGACAAGTTTTCTATTGAAAGAGCAAAGTGTCTATACTTGTTAGTGAGCTCCCAACAAGCAATATCTTAGTAGGTAATGTGTGTAGGGGTATCGTAATTGCATGCACAACCACAACCATAGAATAGTGTAGGAAATGCCAACTCCTCACAAAACTTATCCTTGAATATGCTCAACGGCAAGAAACCTTCAGAAGGAGCAACCACAACCATAGAATAGTGTAGGAAATGCCAACTCCTTACAATATTTGTCCTTGAATATGATTAACGGCTGCAAGAAACCTTTACAAGGAGAAACCATGATATGTTTTCCTTTAAAGTGAATGACTTACTTGCTAGTGTAGATTCCATGCACAAGAGTCTCTATTTCAAAGTCCTCTTATGAAGTATCATTGCCATTGTTTTGTCCCTCTGCATATTGTTCTTAGAGATACTTGCATGTTGCATGTGTTCCACTCAAACCATATTAAGTTCCACGTTATGCTCCTTGTACAAAGGACTACCAAGCAATTCATTCAATGCACTCATTTTTAAAGTAGGTCTCACAAGGCCACTCATGTAATTGTGTGTATATTATTGCAACCATGACAGTGGCATTATTGGTCAAGAACCATGAAAGGATCCATTACGCTCTATCAACATCTTCAAAAACATTGACAACACTTCCACAAAGCCCAAATTTCCCTTCGTAGGTCTGCTCTTGGATTTGGGTAAAGGGGATCTGAATCACAGGTAGGTGGGCCTCGATGTCATTGAGCATTGATGTGTATTGACCTCTTGTTGGAAGTGGCATATTTTTTATGCAAAATATTGGAAGTTTCTTGTTTTTCAAATGTTTGAAGCAAGTACAACACACCCTTTTTTGTTCCAAGGGTATGTGATTGATTACCAAACCATGTTGTTCCAAAAGCATTTGATTATTAAGTTTAATGTTTAAGTCTATAAGAGAATGTTAAACACTCCACAAGAAAGACATGGGAGCTTCGGAGTGTCCTCAAATTTTCCCATATAGAATGCTTGTGCTCCAATTGAAGAATGTTTTTTTAAAATGCCATATGCATACATAGTCTTCATTGAACCATTGACATAATTGGGTATGCCATGTTGCATCCCTGATTATCCAGATGCTTACACTGGATATAATGCATGAAGTAAGAAGTATGAAAATAAACAAGTGTGAAGTTAACGAGTCCGAATCTAATTGAGAAGTATGAAAATAACAGAGTGTGAAGTCAAGAAGTTCAAAAGATTTCAACAGCAAAGACCTTGTTCAAAACTGCTATCCTCCATATCGATCGATTCACTAGAATGCTCATGCTCAGCCCTTATGGGGTTGTTACAATGACTCCAAGTTACTCGACTTACAAACTAATCATGCTAAATCTTCGATGGCATAATGCGATCAATTGAAAGAAACAAGTGCTTTTGGCAGAAGCAAACATGAATTCAAGAAATCGGGTACTGATTAATGAAGCCTCACAGGCCTAGCTCTAAAGATAAAGGATCATGTGAAGCTAACCAATTATATTTTGATGAAATAGGAAATATTATGTAAGCCCAAAATACTTCAAACTAAACTGCCCAAAATACTTCAAACTAAACTGTTGCTAAGGCCGGATACACACAGAACAAGTGAGGTGACCTTTTTGCTTGTCCGCCCCCTTTTGAAGATGAAGTAGGTGTGCGTTCGCCCTTCAATTCACAAACACGTGGACGAACTTGCAATATCTAATAAATGCATGATAATGAAACCACCAATCAAAGATGGCGTAGTGGTAGGGCTTCTCTTCAGTAACGAACAAGTCAAGAGTTAGAATATCTGTTGGGGCCTAGTTGCAGCTTTTTTGTAGGCACCCAACTTCTTGGGCGGGCTTGGAAAGCTGCCAAAGCAAAATGCGGAAGTCACCCGTGACTTAGCGTTCATGTAGCAATATCCCGAGCCATCCTACAGATGTGTGTGAAGGCCCTTCCATTCAACTCTTGAATAAGCTTTTTGGCCTGCCCGGTTGGGGAAGCCCTTAATGATGATGTTGGGGTTGAAAGGGAATTGTGCCTATTGGTCCACGTTCAACTTACTATTTCACTCCATCGTCTTTCCTCTACTCTCTCTCTCTCTCTCTCTTCCCCCTAGTCTCGACCTCCACGCTTGCATCACTCGTAATCCATCCTCCTACCTCCCATTTACTACTATTGTTTTTTGCTACTACTTCTGCTTTTTGGTTTTGCCAACCTTTTGGGCAGGCCTCATGAATGACAAAAGGCGTTTCGTCATTCATTTCTTGCACTCGTTTTCCTTGTCCGTAGACACGTGTGTATGTGTGTGCGTGCGCACATGCATCCGACCTAATTGTTGTAAAGTGCTCCCCGTGGGACGAAGGCAATTCCATCTATAGAAGTAAAATGAGTTAAAAGTTGGGAGGGCGAGGTTTCCAAAAGTAGCTCATTGAGGTATGCATTTACAAGATATAAACAAGTAAGTTGGTCACTCATAGTGCTAGGTATATGCATTGACAAGATATAAACAAGTATGTGCATTGACAAGATATAAACAAGTAAGTTTTGTTTTGAGAGCCGGCTTTGCTGTGTGAGGCACATACAAACAAATAAGTTTTGTTTTGAGAGTCGGCTTTGTTGTGTGAGGCACGTACACCCACCAAGCATCTTATGGACATCTCATGGAGATGCCATCCTCGTAGTCATATTAGTCACACTTTCCCATTGAGATATGCATTGACAAGAGGATATAAACAAGTTGGTTGGTCACTCATGAAAGCTACTATAAACCACAAATGGACTTCTCTCTCCAAACCACCGTTGTCCCCTCACCTTCAACAAGGTGCTTATCCCTCACCTTCCCTTTGCCCTTCCATGCTCCCAAAAGCCCCCAAATAGCTTCCCTCTCCTTCAACAGAAATGGGTTCCTTATCCTTCATCATCGTCAAGCTTTGGCTTTAGCTCGTTTCAAGAACGACCCTTCCCCGCACCTCCAGTTCATCGCCCGAGCTGCTGCTAAACCTCCCAAGCCTCCCCCCAAGCCCGCCACATCTAAAACTATCGTCCTTGCTGTCGCTTTGCCTTTTGCACTCGCCGCCGGCGCCGTAATCGCTGGAAAAATTCTCTCTCGACGAATTCGAATGGAAGCCATGGAGGAGGTACGGCCTCCTTCTTTTATGGGCCGCACGTTTGCCTTTTGCGTAGAGCGAGCCCATCAAGCTTTTTCATCACGGCTTTGTGTTTTCTCCTATCCCTGATCCAGGCCATCGAGTTGGAGAAGAAATATAATGCGGAGAAGCTACTAACAGGCAGTGAACCGGACATCGAGAGTTTTTATGCGAAAAGTGTATCAAGGGATGATTCCGGCAGTGAACTGACACTGTCAGCAAAAAGCGAAGCGCTGGAAGATGGTGTCAGGGTGGGGATGCGGAATCGCCCAAAACGAGAGGAGTGAGTCTTCGATGCGTCATTGACAGCCTTCATGATTATCGAGTACCGAAAGGCATGCTAGAAGCCAGCCAGCTGAGAACTGCATAGGAGTCTCTACTTAGATCAATCAACCGGGTTTGGAAACGAAGAAGCCAGCCTAAAAGAACAAAAACCCTGAGGCATCTGCGGGGTTCGTCCATCCAAATTCACATTGTATGAGTTGAATATGTGTACATTCTTTTGGCATTTTTACAGGCAGGGTCTGTCTTTCCACAAGAAATTTAATGTACGAGGGAGAGCCATGAATGTGAAGACCTGGCTTCATTTCCGTAGCATTAGGCGCATTGGCATTCAAATGTTTTAGAATCAAAAGTCCATATTTGTTGCTAGTATGCATGCTCAATTTTCATTCAAAATGGATGGTTTAGGCCTGTGGATAACATGTTTTATGCTTCAAGGGATATAGGGGTAATGAAAGTCTATAGCTTCATTTTCATCTTAGTAGTATGACTCTAGCATTGATTTCTCCTCAATAGCTAGTCGTCAATGAGACCTAGATGGTTTAAGAATGCCCTTTGGGCAGGACGGCCAAGAATGATCAGCCTTTTTTTCTGTGTGTTTGTCCGATTGCTAGGCAAGCTTGGTGGAGAGTGGTGGACAGGGGAATTTGAAAGACAGCTTTAAAAAACAAAAACCTTCGGGAGTCGCAGTGTTTGTCCAGATTCTGCTTGTATCATTTGTATATCTAAATATTCTTTAAGATACTTGAAGTAAGATAACATAAGGGGTAATTGCCACGAGTCTACTTTAATGCTTACGTGGATAGCTCCAAAGTTCCGGAATATACTTTTTTGACGCTAAGGAGTACCAGCTCGTAAATGTTCGTCTTCCTTGGAAGGTGGATGGAAAAAGATGATGCAGTGAATCCCCTTTTTCCCTCTATTGCAGGGAGTGAAGATGAAGAAGCAGGCTGTCCGCTTTGCTTTAATTCACAAGCCCTGAAGGCCTTCGAGCTACTGAAGCTGCAGTCACAATAGTACCTTGTCTATCATTGGCAACACCTGTAGTGAAATAGGGGAAGGGAGAGGGACGACAGGTTGCCATGTAGGAAGCACAGAGGTTGCCACATGGACAGCAGATGGTTATCCTTCTTAGGTTTATTTATGACCCACACTACAAGGCAGATCAATTCACTGTGCTGCTCTGCCCACATATGAGGCTGCACACAAGCCATATGGAGGGGCATAGGGGCTGCACAGAAGGCACATTGTGTGGGTTCCAGAACTGGGCAAGGGCCCAGCAAAGAATGCAGCCAGTAGGGGGTTTAATAGCCCCCCAATGGCTGGTCTGTCCGGCCAGTCCACAGACTGGGTTGGCCAGCCAGCCAACTGGTCGCAGGCTTGGGTTGGCTGGTAAAAGGCCCAGTCGTCTTGTTTCAACCATCTTGCCACTCTGTAGAAGGCCCCCATTGGGGGAGCACAGTAGCATTCAGACAGGCAGCATTGCAGAAAGTACAGAGCTTCTCCAGAGTGCACCCAAGGCACTAGGAGATAGCAGCAAAGGGCAGCCGCATGCACAGGAGTCTGCCATCATCTCCAGCCTATAGAAGTGCAGAACGGTGCTAGAGAAAGTGGACAAAGGCAGCAGCAGTAGCAGCCCTTTGCCTATGTGAAGAGCTCAGGAAGTGGTGCAGATCGGACTACTGGATGACAGACAGTTTTGCATCCTCCCATAGCCACTGAAGTCCTCAATAAGCCATACACCTTTCTCCTTGCAACCTACACGCTCTCTCTTCCTCAATCTCTCTCTCTCTCTCTCTCTCTCTCTCTCTCTCTCACAGCTGACAAGAGCATGGATTGTCAGCTGCATTTCAAAGTAATATGGGGGTAAAACAAGGTTGTCCTCTCTCACCTACACTGTTTGGAATCTGCATTGACAAGTTAGAAGAACTCATAAATGAATTTACAGCAAAAGAAGGGGTAAAAGTACCCACACTCGGGTTATGGACAATACTGTTGCTTCTATATGCAGATGATGTGGTTCTTTTTGCTTATGACTCTGATTCCATGCATCAACTACTACAGACACTTCAGGTCTTTTGTGATGAAAGTGGGCTGCAAGTTAATGTCATCAAAACCAAAATGATGGCAGTATTCACCACTCAACTTGAACACCTTCCTGTTATCAGCTTTGCAGGGGGCAGCCCATTGAATATGTCAACACCTTGAAACATTTAGGCATCGACATACCAGCCGACCACAGATGGTGGCAATGTGCACAAAAAAGGTGGGACACAGGTTGGGGAAAATACAATCAATTTGAAAATGATTGTAGGCACATTGACACCCGGAACTGGAAGATCCGCAATATGTTGTTTGATGCATATGTGGTCCAAACAGTGCTCTACGGAGTAGAAGTATGGGGAGGCAGCATCTCTCCATCTACATGGAATGAGATTGAAAAAATGCAGAAAGCATTCCTACGACGACATCTAGGAGTCAAGGCTACTACCCCGTACTCTATGCTTCTTTTGGAAACAGGTAGGAGGCCAATTGAGTTTCATGCATTGATCAGAGTGATGCAATATCTATTGGACATGCAACAAATGCCAATAGACAGATTACCACACAGAGCATGGACAGCAAGTATGAAACTTCAAAAGAACCATAAAAGCAAGATCATATGTACGGGATGGGGACAGACATAAGGAAACGGTCCAGCAGATGGAAAGTGGAACCATACCTAACTATGCCACGTGAAAAGGTCAAACTACAGGAATTCTAGTTGTCCTTACTATGCACCCTACAGGCTCAATGGCTAACAATAGAAAGGAAGACCAAGCTAGAATACTACCAACATCAAATAAATCCTCTATGCTGGTCATCATTCATGAAATCAGATGCCTTTGCTCAGCCATACATCAGCACTCCCATCCCTCTTCTTTATTGCAGGAATTATGCCAGATTCTGCACACGGTCACATACCTTGGCCATAGAGAAAGGAGCTTGGCTGAATTTGCCACGACATGCCAGAGTTTCAAGGAGCATCCAAACGAGCTCATACACGAGCTTGAGAAATCCGGCCCCAATTATGCATTGCCCTGTACTGTAAGTCAGCTTAGCCTACTCATACAACAGCGATGACTGAGGAAAAGGGAGAGAAAGAGACAATAGAACGAGACCAGCCCCTCCAGGAAGCAATTCGTGGCTTGTGTACTTGGCCCTGAGAGCAGCCAGGCCCTCAAGCCTTTCTAGCACTGGCTGTTCACCGTACCAACCCACGGAGCTGCAAATGGACGCGGAGCCTCTCATACGGACTCCTAAACTGAAACACAAGGTCCAAAACTGTTGTGCCTAGTCCCCGATCTATACGTCAAACCATCAAAAATGCCATCTGTGCATCCAAAGCTCCTCTCAGCTCCCGTACGGCGCTCACGATTTTTTCAGCTTTTTCCTCCACCGTGAACCTTGCCAAATGCATCCAGGAATGGGAAAATGCCACGTGGCATCCCCTCCTCGTCATTTGCCCCCAATGCCCCCTCTAGTGGGACCTATTTAAGATCTAACCAAGCCCTTGCCTCCTCTAGTGGGGCATTTTTAAAGCCAAACCAATGGCCAACTTGGGTCCTAAAGGTTTTTGCCCCCTCTTTAGACTTATTCACCAATTCACCCCCAAGGCATTAATCCCTAGGGGGAAATCTTGCACACACACATCCAAGGCCCTGTCCCCTAGTTTTCCCATATGTAAATGCAAAACTCACACCCTCGTGATAGGACCTATGGCTAGGATGGAGTCTAATGATTTGGTTTAGCCCATAGTGAGAGAAGTAGCTCAAGGAAAAGGAAGGCCCCCTATTCAATTGGTTTAGGGAGAGTAGAATTCTTTGGATCCAAATGTAAATAACCTCCCGATATGTGAAAACTATGGCCAGTTCTTTGGGAGAATTGTAGAAGCACATGTGGGAGTGCTGGAGTATGTTAAGGACAAAAGAACCCTTCAAAAGTTAAAAGGAGAGATGACATGTCTGCAAATTAGAGTGGTTGTGTAAAGTGGAAGAGTTCAACTTCCACCCCAGGGATGATAAGGCTAAAGTATATTCTAACTGTGTTGCACTTGGAAGATTCTGTTGATAAACATTGGAACATTCAAGCAGAAGTTGGCTCCAAAATATGGATTAATACTTTGGAAACTCTTAAAGGCTGCTGCATTTGCTTATGTAACAACCCCTTTGTCATAGGCATCAAGATGGTACAGCCCTCGAGAAAGTGTTCCAGTAAATACGATATATTTATCATGTCAGTTGTCATACCCAGCACAACGATAACATCTCTGAAGCCATTGGTAGAGTAAGATAGAAAGTACGTTCTTTTTAATATCTAGAACATCTAACACTTCCAAAAGAGTCACTACATCCTCTGACATTAACGTGACCTGCACTTGATCAATCCCTCTCAGGCGACAAGAGGCATTGTTGGCACATGTGACAATGATCCCCTTAGGTGCATCATCCAAGGACTAAAACAATTGCTTGTAGGATGTAATGTGCTTTGAAGCACCACTATCAATATACCAATTGGACATAGAATTTGAAACTGACAATGATGCATCATGCTTCGACAAGTTAGATGCCCACTTAGAGATTTTAGAAGAAGAAAATGTACTAGAAGAGGTGGAGGGGCCTTGAGCACCATGCCAAAGCATCCCCCAATTGAGGGGAGATTGGGTGGATACTTCTTTAGAAACCTCGGGAAGCAAAGTGTCACTCGATCGAGTCCATATCAATTGTAGATCCAGGGTACCATGGGATGAAATAAATGGAGTGCAAGGCAAGGAAGGTGGAGCTCTGCTCTACCAAAGCCTTGGGGAAGTGTCAAGGGAGCTCAACTGGAGAAGAAAAACAACTCTTCTATATATTGTGACCTCTTGAATGTGGTCACCATCCAAGGCTAAGCTCGCCAAATTAGGAACCTTACTTCTCATGGGCGTAAGGTCAACAATGCACCCCACCACAGCCCTCTAGAAATCATGAACTGGGGGGATCACAAAAAAGTAGAAAACCTGCAGTCCAGAAGCACCACAAGCTACATAACCTCCTGGGAGATCTCCAAGAGACCAATGCAAATAAAAAAACTAGCTCTTTGAGGAGTAGACAACACCCAAAAAGTGTGGTGACCTATCCAGAGCCACCACACCAACCAGCAACAATTATGAAACTTGATAAAGCTCTAGAAATGAGAGGTAGCAAAGGTGCTGCAAAAAAGCGAGGTGGAGAAGGACAACACACAAAGAGAGAGAGAGAGAGAGAGAGAGAGAGAAAGAAAGAAAGAAACTATTATTATCGTCCTCTGGGGGTCTGAAATCGACCCATGGGACCCAATGGAATGTTACAAAAAGAGAGAGAGAGAGAGAGAGAGAGAGAGAGAGAGAGAGAGGACAACGGAGTGGTTGGTGAAGAGCTAGGTGAAATGAATAAGCAGCTCAACAAGGAGTAGGGAGAGCAACAGTTTCCATGTCAGGCTTGTGCTATATATCTTAACGACAATGCACAAAGTGCTATCAAGGCTTTGACATCTGCAGAGCATATTTCTTTTTGGGTATTCAAGCGTGATGGCACTACCTATCCAATGTGGTCATGGTGTGACACTATTGGTTGCCAAGAATTTTTGGGGTATTTGTTGCAAGAACAAAGGCTAGACCTGCCTCTCAGACATAGGAACCTAATCCTATCACCACACCTATTATGGATGGTGCTCCTGATGCTACATCTAGACCATCTACCACTGTTGCCGTAGTGCCTCTAACTCCTCCCACATAGAATCAGATCTGATGGGATCAAAGAGATGCACAAGCACATGCCTTAATTGCTTTATCTTGCAAGAGGTTCATAATACCTCATATTGGGTTGCATGGGATTGTTTGGCTAATCTTTGTCAGATTTCGAATGAGGCCAGGATTGCATTTTTGTGCAAGCAGTCTGACAACGTTAAGATGGAAGAAGGGGACAACATGGATGCCTATCTCACAAAAGTCAAGGACTTTATAGAGCTGCTCATCAACGTTTCTGAGGTTGTGCCAGATTATCAAGTGGTTTCCATGATGTTGGATGGACCATCGGATTCTTATCAGTGCTTTGCTACACTGTTGAGGTTAGTGGCCATGGGTAGTAGTACATGATGGGCTCCCTCGACTCCGGGTGATCGTTGAGTACTCGGAGACTCTACTGGAGGAGATTCTTGAGACTCTAGATGGAGTGGAGATCCGATAGCGAGTTGAGATTTCTGGTCTACCACGTCAGTGCCTCAAATGCACGCAGATGGGTCACTTGCCATGAGCATGCCCCAGTGGTCAGGGCCGAGGTCTCTTCCTTCTCAAGCTCACGAGAGACAACAGAAGGAGGCTTGTGTGGATAAAACCCAACGTCCATCTAGGCGGTGCGTGATGGTGGCAAAGCGAACAATAGCTTCTCCGGTGCAAGGGGAGCAGATAGGTGGCTCCCCTTTAGGACGTCCCTAGACTCTTGGTCTGACATCTGATAGTGGAGGCCAATCACTCTGCTAGACACCACTTACAAGAACTTAAGCAAGGTCTTGAGTCTACAGTTGAGGCCTCACCTCGTCAGTCATAGATAGTATCCATGACATGCAAACAAGGTTTGTTCAAGAACATAGTATCCTAGACAAAATGTAGTGGATTGGGCACGAGAAGAGTCTTTAATCTATTGCAATCCTTCTTCCAGATTTCAAAAAGGCTTACGATAGGGTGGAGTGGGCCTTCCTAGAGGATACGATGTAGAGGATGGGCTTTTTGGATAGATGGATTTGAGGGGTCTTAGCCATGTGTGCAGGGAGTGCAAGCTCGATACTCATAGGCGATCACCCAGGAGAAGCTTTTTCTCTTTCTAACTCAGTTCATTAGGGTTGCCCCCTTGCCTCCTTCTGCCTCTTTATAGAAGAGGATTCGGGCTACTTTCTGCACTCCCAGGCAGTAGGCCTCATGGAGTTGAGGCTTTTGATCCATCAAGAGGAGGAGCTTTTGGATTCAAAGTTTGGAGATCACACAACACTATGTGGAGGGCACTGAGGAGAGCTTAGAGGGGGTACGATGAGCCCTAGCGACTTACTGTCTGGCCTCAGCCGCTAGGATCAATAGACCAAATCAGTGGGTTTCCTCATGATGACTGAGGAGGTCCAAAATGTTAGAAAAGTGAACTCTTACACCGAGGGTATCCCGCAGCGGAGGACTGATAGCTAGCCTAGAATTACATGTGGCAGTGTTTCACTATGGAATCAATGCTTCATCTAGTGTGTGTACTTCACAACACTCGTGTATGTGCAGACTAGCAAATGAACTATGCCCAGAGATTTAATTTCTCGTCATTTCTTAGATTAGGCCATGCAAGATCATGAATGTATACATTTGTCATTTATGGCAACATATTTGGGTTGGGATCTCTAATAATATTGTGTATATCACTTTTGACTGATAAGATGATGTTCAATCTAGTAAGGATATGTATTTTACAAAAGTAGGTTTGGTTTAGTAGATCAATTCGTATTTGTCCTTTTGATTTTTGATTTACTTTCAAATTTTCAGTTAATCATTTATCTATTTAGATGTGTGATCAGTGTTATTTTCATCAATAAAAGGAATAGACAAACATTTTTCTCTCATGTAAGATGTTTTATCCTCAAAAAATTATCAAACTTGCTTCACCCTGTAGACATCATGGAAGTGTGTGTTATAGCTTTGTATGTGCTAAATGTTCAAGTCTTCTTTACATTGATTGCTAGTAGGTGTGCAAATCATTTTAGTATCTATGAGCCTATAGTTTGATTGAAGGATAGGATGGAAATTGTATGCCAATACCATGTGCTTAAGTGTAGGTTAAGTATTGGAATGCTCTAGACCAATTGACGTACTATATCCTTTAGTGATTTTCTTAAGAAAGGGGAGAAATATCTCCAATCATGGTCTTTTGAAACACCATTTATAAGGCTTGCATATCCTTGTTACATCACAAAGATGCCTCTCTAGAGGACAACTGTAGATTTTCTTGGGTCTTTAATGCATGTTTTGATTTTTTTTTTTTTTTTTTGGGGAAACTTTAGCACTCGTATGCATCCATGCAAATACAATGCTATCTATAGGCTCCCAACATTGAGGATCTTTTGTGTTCCATAGCCAAAATTTATCTGAACACCTTGATTACACTTCTTCATCTATAGCATGTTGGTGAATGCAAACAGGTGCCCAATATTATATAGGTATCTTTTTGTAATTCTCTAACATCCTATTTACATCTACATCACTTTGTACAACACCTAGCCATATTGGGTAGATTGCGTTTGATGGTCGAATAAGCACAAAATCACCAATCTTGACATCCACCATTGGCTTAAATTTATCTTTGGGTCTTTTTTGTGAAGGCCCACAATAGTGGTCATCCATTTTTTCCAACTCTTCGAAGTCATCCTTGTTATCATTGCAATAGATGTTCCTTCACTATGTGTCCTTGGCAAAAAATCTTTGAACACTCCCTTTTCCAACATATTTTGGAGTTTCTATAGCATCCACCTTATTTTTCCAATACTCAATCATGGGTGCTATGTACTTCGTGAGCTTAGCATCTACTATGCTTGAACACCACACATGTCCTTGTTGGGTGATCTCAAGAACAGAATGAAAAAAAGATTTGACCTTGCGGCCAAATCTTCATGTGTGTGTTCCACTAAAAAGTTTTGGCCACAATGCCAAAACGTTTCCACATCTTGTCCATGAGGTCATCATTCAAGGACAGTTTGGAAGTTTTCAAATCTTTGTGTGTTGTCCAAACCTATGCTTGAGTGTTAAGCTCGTAAACAAGAGCTTGTCCACACAATTGAAAAATGGATAGAAGGTTTGACAGGTGGTCAATTATTAGAGAGAGAGAGAGAGAGAGTTGTGTCCAAAGTTTTCCACATCTTTTTTGTGAGGTCATCCCTCAATGATGGTTTGAAAACCCTCTAAAAGTTCTGACCTTGTGGCCAAATCTTTGTGAGTTAACCACACCTATGCTTGAACACCACACACATGTCCTTGTTGAGTGACCTCATGAACATAATGAAAAAAAGATTTGACCTTGTGGCCAAATCTCGATGAGTGTGTTGTGCTCAAAACTTTTCCAAAACTTTTTCACATCTTGTCCATGAGGTCATCATTCAAGGATGGTTTGGAAACCCTCAAAAAGTTTTGACCTTGTGGCCAAATCTTTGTGTATTATCCAAACCTATGCGTGAGTGATAAGGTAAAAAACAAGAGCTTGTCCACACAATCAAAAGCTGATAGAAGTTTTCAAACCTTTTTGTGTGTGTGTGTGTGTGTGTGTGTGTGTGTGTGTGTGTGTGTGAGAGAGAGAGAGAGAGAGCAAGAGAGAGAGAGAGAGAGAGAGAGAGAGAGAGAGAGAGAGAGAGTTGTGTCCAAAGTTTTCCACATCTTGTCCATCAGGTCATCCCTCAATGATAGTTTGAAAACCCTTAGAAATTTTTGACCTTGTGGTGCAATCTGTGTGATTTAACCACACCTATGCTTGAACACCACACACATCCTTGTTGAGTGACCCCATGAAGAATGGAAAAAATTTTGACCTTGTGGCCAGATATGCACGAGTGTGTTTTGCTCAAACGTTTTGGCCATAAGGTCAAAATTTTCCACATCATGTTCATGAGGATCATCATCCTTAAGAAACCCTTACAATGTTTTGGCCTTATGGCCAAATCTATGCAAGTTGTAAACCTATCCTTTACTTTTGACCTGGTGGACAATTCTTAGGAGCCAACTCTTTATGGAAAACATTTGATGGTGTGTCCCTGTTTATATTTATTTATTTATATTTATACATGTATACATGTGTGTGTGTGTGTGTGTGTGTGTTTATATGTTCTATTTGATTATTATATTTTAAATAAATATATTATTATATTTATTTAATTATTGATAACTAATTATTTAAATATACATATTCAATTTTATATGTACTTTAGATATATATTCAATTTTATATCTAAATAACTAAATTGGTTTGCTAATATATATGTGTGTGTGTGCACGCACGTGCATGCATGTGTGTGCACGTGTGTTATACTTCGTGATGGGGATTTGTAAATTGCATTAGGTAATTGCATCAATGTTTCACCAAAAAAGAGTGTGTGTGTGTGTGTGTGTGTGTGTGTGTGTCTTTTGATTATTTATTTTAAGTAAATCATATATATATATATATATATAGAGAGAGAGAGAGAGAGAGAGACACACACACACATTAGGAAAAAAGGAAACTCATTTTGGGGCCTTGTAAGAAATCCACTAGTTTCTTATTTTTCTTTGCTCCAAAATCTACAAAAATGAACTAGCATTAAATGCTCCTATCATATTCTCTCTTTAAAGTGAGTTTCGTGTCATCTTGACTCATGCCAGCAATAGAGTTTTGTGTCGGAATCCCATAACTAACGATTAAGAATCTTTGTTTTTCAAAATTGTAAACCTTCGCATGACAAGATAAACATGGACTTATCGCGATAAATATGGACTTATCATTGTTGACTTATGTAGGCCATAAGATTTCGTGGTCAAAAACTCATAACTAACCTTTAAGAAATTTTATTTTTTTTAATTTTTAAACATCCCCACGAAAGATTAACATGGATTTATCACGGCAAGTCCATTGCTAACACTTTGTTTTATAAAAGTTGATAAGGGTGTGAAGCAACGGGAAAATGTTGCTCAAAAAAATGGCAATGTGCAACCACACCATTGAAGAACAATCCAGCAAGAAGAGACTTTACCACCTCCACATTGATTTAAAAGAAGAGTATGCACCTGTGCAAAAACGACTGAAGGGTCCACAAGCAGGTGCAATGCCAAGGGAGAACATAAGGAAAGAAGGCTTACATCATATCGATTTATGGTGTGATGGGAGCATTTACCTAAGATGTCTAATCAGTAACTTTACTCCTCCATTTTTCAATCTGACAACACTGCTGAAGTTTGTGGGGTGATGGTAATAAGGGCCAATTTGGATATGTCAAAACTCAATCTACGGCCGTGGAAATGTACAAAGGCTTTTACCAACAACAGAGATGGGAATGAAATTGCAACAGGTAGCAAAAAGCTCTAAATTGAAGGAGTAGCTACAGAAAGAAATTGAAGAACACATGATGACAAAGAAAATGTTGAGGAAAGCTAGAAGAAAAGCCACACCCTTAGGAGATAGACTTAGAAATAGCAAAATTCGTAACTTTGCAAATCTAACCTGGCAGTGGAGGATGCATGCGCAAAGTTTAGGAAGCAAGGTAAGTCTTCTTTTGCTTTTGCAATTTTGAATGCAACACAAAGACAATGATTACTCTATGATAATAGCAATTGAGCTTGGAAAAACTCTTTTATTTGTGCTTCTTATAGGAAAATTCTTAAGCCTTGTAAAGAAAATGTTGATCCTAATGCCCCTCTAATAAAACAAATGAAAGGTTTACTGTCAACTACAATTGCGAAAAGCATGCTAGAGGAGAAAATCTATAAAACAATCAAACACAATGTTGTGCAATAGTTTGTAGATACAAACAAAGTTGATGTGAGCATAATCCAAGGGGCACTCGATGAGGGCGGAGTGAACAGAAAACATTGCACATCCATTTTCAATGTAGTATTAATAACCTTGAAAGATTAGAGGATAAAACGGGTGTGCTCTTACCAAAGCCTACGGCAGTGTGGAAGTTAAGAGGCCTACTCAACCAACAAGTAGATGATTATATTGAAAATTGTATGCACATTGAATGAGTGTATGAAAGTGACAAGGGAACCACTGTATATAACTCTTTTAACAATGTTTTTGTCGATCTTCAACACGTGCAAATGAGAATGGTTGAGTTTTATGATATGGCATTTGAAGAGTGCCAAAGGTTCCTTAAATTTGTTGTGAAATTGTCAAGGAGAAAAAGATTTAATGAGTGACCATCACTCTAATGAATAGAGCTCTTGATCCCTCGATTACAATAGCAGACTCAAAACACTTCAGTGTGCAATCAGAAAAGCACATTTGCTGGCTAGGCACATTTGAGGTAAGCACACACTTGAATTGAAAGTGGTTTTTTTATAAGTATTTATTAATGTATGATTCTTTAATTGTATTTTCACTTGGCAGGTTAAGAAAAAGGACCACAAAACTCTTGATTGGGTATTCCAACACATAGAAATACCATCAATTATTAAAGATCAAGTTCAAGGAGGGTATTTGCATGTTGGTGGCAAAGGTGATTTCCAGATTGATTGGCATAGGGCAAGTGACCTCAAGACCCTCGAGTGTATGTTCAGCATAAGCAAAGTAGGTAATTCAAAATCTCCATGCCTTTACTACAAGGAGCCAGCATATGTCGTGGATTCAAAATGGTGGAGGAAGGCACCTAACAAAGATAAGGTTGATCCCAATTTCAAAGCCGTTCTTGATATCCCTTTGTGTAATGTACATATATGCACATTACCTGCTTTATGTCGAATCATCGAGAAGATGGTATTTTTGTATGTTGGTTTTGCCTGGAAGCTTCATCCTAAAAAGTGAGGAAGGATGAACTTCAAGCAATCGAGAAAGTATTTTTGGGCATTGGTCTCCATGGAGGAGATGTTCATATCACAACAAATCTAGAAAAATTAAAAAATGGAACGGAAGTGCCCATCAAGCCATCTATCGGTGGAGTGAAGGTTAGAAGGTTTTAATCACAGCCACAGGGCAAGAGAAAACCAAGCAGACAATCACGCTATGTTTCAAGAGTACAGTATGGCATTTGGAGGCACACACACAATGCAATTAAAGATCATGAAGTAGACGAAATTGCACGAACTGTTCAAACAGAAGTATAAAGATCCTTAGACAAGCTTTTCATACTTTTTGACAAACAAACTTGGACCAAGAATGATCACCGTGCATTGGAGGAGGAGCTGAAGACTTTGGAAAGTCAATGAAAGAAGCTTGGACAACTTGCAACATACCACATTACATGGTAATAAAATTTCATTCTTTGCTTTTACTGGCATTTTCCTATGTTACCTCTTAACAATAGAATGTGACTTCTTGTTTATTGTAAATGCAACATATTATCTACAACCATTTTTCATATTTTGAAAAAAAATATGGATGCCCTACATTTCAGTCAACTCAGGGGGAATGGAGAAGTCTCATTACATAGTACAAGATGCATTTTTTTGGCATAGACAACATTTTGGAGGAGCACAGAAAGCAAATAGCCTCAAAGAAGTTTCCAATGGTTGTATGCTACAAAGGTTGCAATGTAAGAAAAAAGTGGCAACATCAAAAGTCACACTAGCATTCAAGATGGCCCAAAAAGAAAGAAGAAGGCAAAGCTTGGATAACTCAACTGCTGCACAGAGACATGCGGAATGGAGAAAATCAAAGACTTTTATGAACCACAGGTGGATAGATAGAGCTTAGGAACTTTGTAACAAAATGTACAATGTATAGCTCAATAGAGCAGTGCGGTGACTATATTATGTAAAATTTGCAAATTCAATACATGTACACTTAAGTTCCTATAGTAAATCCGTGGCTATATGATGCAAGGTTTGAAATTCAAAACAACTACAGTCAAAAGCAAAGATACAATATGATTCAAAATAATTTGCTACACTTTGCAAGAGCTTGGAAGCTTACTAACAATATAATATCCTGCCCTAGAGCAGATCTTGCCAAGATAATAACCAAAAATATTGTAAGCAGATATTTTTTCCAAAAGAATGATCCTTTCCTTCTACTGGTTGATTTGATCACCTCTTCCAATCTTATCAAAGTGAAGGTCCCTTTGAATCTTCTTGAATGTCTCATCATCGATGTCATCGTCTCCCATACATTTCTGAGCTTCCTCAAAGCACGTGGATAGACATTCCTATGAGTTGAAGTTGTCTTCCATGCTGTGGAAAGGGTCACCCTTCTCAATGATCTCAAAATCCAAATGGCAGGATTGGACAATCAATGCCAACGTGTAATCTTCCCTCAAATCAAATATTGCTTGACTATCATGAAGAAGAATATAATCCATATCTCCAATTTGGAAAGTGGGAAGCAATGGCATGGCACGGCCATAGCTTTCAATGTCAAGGTCTTCAATCCTTACTAGCCTATTAAGTGTGTCTGTCCTTAGTGCCACAAGGTCGAGTGCAGCAGCTTCATCTCTCTCCTTGACAAGGTCTATCACCTTCTCTTCATCCTCCTTCTCTGATACTTCTACCTCTTCTTAGAGTTCCTCTTGATCCCAGGGCCTCTCATCTACTTCCTCATGCTTTTGCATCTCTAAGCCCTCCTTAAGGTTAACATGATGGTAGTTCATGTACAATACAAACCCCAAACATTCGTCTAAAATTTTGCACTTTCTATTGTGCATGTTGCACTCTGCTTTAACATGCTTTGGCAAAAGCTCATACCTCTTATGAATGGAAGTCCTGAACTTATTATCTGTCAACAAATCCTTGATGTGGATGTGTGACTTATTTCCAATACAAATCCTACCCTCCCCTGTGAGCTTTTGAAAAATGTTGCATTGTTCATCAAAAAATTCAATGTGTTGGTCAACCAAATGTGAATAATCTAGCTCCTTGTTGAACATTTCATAGAAAATATGGAAATCCTACTGGGCATTGCACTTATGAAGGAAATCAAAAAGCAACTCATCACATGATTTTGTTTGTTCTCAAAGCGATTTGGCTTGTTGGGGGCTTGCTCAACAGGATAAATCTCTTTGTTAAGCACATTTCTTAATAATTTTGTCAAGTGATATTTTAAAATCTTGAGCAAATTCTAGAGGATCAATCAACAAATTGGGTTTTTATAAAATTATACCTGGAATAGGTTGGTTCATGACCCAAAAATCAGAACTTGTTACCTTGGTCTCCTTCTGGAAGCTCTTATCCTTGTTTGTAAGATCACACAAAGGAAAATTATTTCAATGGCATGAAAAACCAAAAAAGGACAGGGACATGACTAAATATGTCCTTGAGACATAAACTAGCACAATGTAATAGTAGAGAGAGTTCTTATGATGGCAATAAATGTATCTAGGTCAAACTAATGCAAACATATGCTTGTGAAAGACCATATTCAAGATGTGTGCCCCAGAAAGTGATTTTGACTGTTGGACAGTGCTCCAATAGTCAAAATTGCTTTCTTAAGCACATTTCAACATTTCTTTGTATCCAGATTTCATAGAGACCCCACACTTCTTAAGGACAATTAACATTGAAACACACACATTGAATGAACATACCAAGTCTAGGTTGGTCCTTGACCACATTTGGAATTTGATAGATGATATTGGAAATGTACTCATGTTGGTCTATTGGTCCTATTACCTACTATGCAAATCTCTATCTTAGGCACACTTGTGCACTAAGATTTGTTTTTGGATATTCTCTGGAGTCTTCTAAGTATGAAGTTTGTTCCAAGGGTAGTTTGTTTTGAAGTAGGAGCATCAGGTGCTTTTTCATTTGGAATTTTGGTGGTTGTATTCTCTTCAGGCTTCTAAAAGGTAGTTGGAAATTGAAACACTAGGTGAAAATATGTAGTAATAGGTAGTATGTGATCAAGAAAGTGATTTGGGATGTTCGGCATTCTCCTGAACCTCAGAATGGCTTTCTTAGGTACATTAATAAATTGTGTTATGAGGGCAGTTTATAGGGGCATCAATTTCTTAATATCTATTTATGTTGGAATCATCTATGATTGTGTTAATCAATGTTTTGAAATTTGTTTAGATACTGTTGATTTTATACATTGCTGTGTTGGCAATCATATCAATTTAATGGAATGTGAGATAAACAAATTGTGTGGGATAGAATTTCAGTAATGTGCCTAAGAAAGTGATTTGGCTTATTGGACAACTCCCAAGCCTCCAAATCGCTTTCGTAAGCATCGTTTTGCATATGTTTCTGGTTGCATATTATGTGTTGGTTTTCTTCCTCTATAGGGACAATAGGGACTACTTTTGATTTCTGCATTGCTTGTTGTGTTGTCTCTCATATGGGTTGGACATTGGATCAATTTGATGGATTGTGAGAGAGAAACAAGTTGTTAGGTAGAGTTTTTCATTAATGTGCTTAAGAAAGTGATTTGGCTTGTTGGACAATTCCCAACCCTTTCTTAAGCACATTTGTGCATATCCACCTGTTATAGGTTTTGTCTTGGTCAGGGCCAATAGGTACTACTTCTTTAATGAAGCTCTTAGTTTGCAGGCTGGAAGACTATCATGGCAAGGGCAAACCAGACAACCATAGTGATTGGTAAGTGGCCTCATATTGCTCAAGCTGCCACTCCCCAGTTGCTAGTGCCAGTGTCTGAGGATCTCATAAGAGGAAAGGGAAGTCCGTGCATATCCTCAAACAGGCAAAGAAGAGGAGGGTTTCTCAAAAGGTGTCAGTGCTTAGGGGGACAAGGAAGGCACAAAAGGCCATGGGACATGCAATACCAAAGGCTCCCTTTCAAAGTCTTGTGAGGGAGATCTGTAATGACAATCAATTAGGTTATAGATGGCATAGGTCTACATTGTTGTCCCTCCAAGAGGCAGCTGAAGATTGGATGCTAGAATTCTTATGGGATTGCATGATTGTTGCTACACATAGTCATAGGGTCATCTTGAGGGTGAAGGATGTTGAGACACTTACACTTAAGATATTTTGTTATAGATATGACAAAATCCTTCATCCTTGCAATTGCGTGGACCTCAAAATGAGGGATATTCTATTTGTGCCACCAGCAAGGAAACCAAAGGATGTTGGTACAACTCTAGTGGAGGTAACACAAAACAAGGATACAAGGGGCAAGGCTGCTTATGAGGAGGCCATGATAGAGCAGAGGGATGCTACCAACATGCAATTCATCTAAGAGACTACCCTAAGGGACATTAAAAATAATCAAAGGATAATGCATTTGGGATCAAATATTATACTCAAGTTTCAAGATGCCACTTTTGTGAAAGACATAACACTGACCCAAGACTGTTTCAGAGCTTTGATGTCACAAGAAGGATGGGTGACTGATACAATTATTTTTTATGTTCTCAAGTAATTGATATGCATGCTTAAGGTGATGAATATGGTTGAGTTTCTTGATTAATTGATGATATGGACTCAGTTCCTTATACAATGCACTGAGAACAATATTTTTACCAGCATGTATAGAGGAGGGTTAAAAGAGCCGCAACAACTTGAGGTTTATGTACTTGATCCTTGCATATCTCCCTTACTAAGAAATCCAAAGGTTCCTACAATTGATCTTGTCAAGTGGTTCAAACACTGTGACTTCAACTTGATCACTCTCATCCTATTACCTTATAACTCTGAGTAAGTGAATAATACATTTTACTTCATTTCTTCTATCATTCATTGTTGTAATGTTGACTAATGTATCTGTCTTTTTTTTGCAGCAACCATTGGAGCCTAGTGTCTATTGACCTTCAACAAAAACAAGCCTTTTGTATGAATTCTCTCTACAAAACACATAAGGACCTTGATTTGTATGTTTCCTTTTGTTAACATATCCCTATATAAATAAAGCTCTACATTGTTACTTCACCATTGCTAACAATAGGATTTTATCTTGTAGAGGCATAAAAAGGTTATTGGATGTCTTGGATCATTTTCCTCCAAATGTGGACCTGCGTGATATTGTTGAGATTTTTGACTTAAAGGTAAGGACATTTATGGATGTTCAATGATGTTTTTGGCCTCCTCAATTATATAAACCATATCCTAAGGTTGTTAAGTTTGTGCACGTGCCACAAGGAGATGATCCCCATTCATGTGGGTGGAGGACAATGATCCATGCCAAGTATTTGTTAGATACTTACTTTGCAGATCCGCCACCAGACAGGGTAAGTATATAAATCTATATATTCATAATGACTAGACTTACACAAACAAACACCATTGTGAAACAAAATATAATCTAATCTTTCATATTATTTTTCTTGATTGCAGGTTTCAGAGGATAGATTTATATCAATCTATGTCAATGGATATAGATCCATGGTCAATGTATCCCAAGGGAGACACAGAGCGAGATCTAGGGCTAGTGCTTTTGGAAGCAAGGAGACTGCTGTTGTTGTTGAAGGCAAGGAATAGGGGGCTGAGGACAATCCCAAAGTGGAAGAGGAGATTTCCAGTGAGGAACCACAGTAGCCTGATGAGCAGCATCAGCCTTCACATCAGCCTTATGAGTAGCCTCATCCTTCACATCAGCCTGATGAGCAGCTTCATCCTTCATAGCAGCCTGATGAGTAGTCTCATCCTTCACAACAACCTGATGACTAGCTCCTACAGCCTAATGAGCAGCCTAGCCTGATCAAAAGCCTCCTTCACAGTAGCCTGATGAGCAGCCTCAGCCTCTGATCAATAGCCTCATTCACAACAGCCTGATGAGCAACTTCAGCCTCATCAGTAGCAACAGCCTTCATTTGCATAGGAGTAGTTACATATTGTCATCATACTTACAACTACTTTAGATTTTGATTATGACTCACTCATTGTATTGATACAATACCTATAATATGAGTTTTTATTTATCTCAACAATCCCATTTGGGATGTCTTTGCTTATGTATCAGTTCTTTCTGTATTGATACAATTGACATGTAATATGGTTTTTGATTTCTCTCAATGATTTCTTTACTTTCTCATATTTATAGTGTGTATAACATGTAGCATTAGTATAACATGAATTCAAATCAAGAATCAAGGGTACCTTCTTACAAGGGTTTAAAGATAGCATATGGAAAATCAATAAAATTAAACAATATTACTTGTTTCCGATGCAGAAGATATAAAACCACCAATAAAACTAAGTTCACAAAGATATACCTCACATTCTTCTTGGTGTAGTAGTCATTCCAATTCCATCGAACAAATAAGAGAAGAGTTGGGCACATCATGTTGTCCTTGAATTTGGAAGACTCTACCCTCTTTTTCAAACATAATGGAGTTATTAAGATAACTCCGATGTAAGCTATGCCCAAGACTATATAGCCATTCTCGACCAAGCACTACATCTGTTCGGTCGAGATGCATGATTTGGAAATCCAACAAGTCTTAATAACCTTGAATATCCACCTCTACACCATGTATCATGGTGTCCCAAACTTTCTTATCACTACCTTTTGCCAAAGAGACCACATATTTATAGGCACTTGGACTCTTAAGCAATTTTAATTCCTTAATTAACAAGTAGTTCAAGAAATTATGTGTTGCACTATCATCAACCATCACTCTTACTCTTTGCCCCTTAATTTTTAGTAGTATGTGCAAAGTTTGACTGTTAGTGCATATGAACATTTGCACATGATGTTGAAAATTTTCCTTAACAACACAATGATTATGCTAAAAGATCTACTGATTTTTTAGCTGAAAATTGCTAGGAAGGTTGTGATGACTAGCTCAAAATGACCCACCAAAATTATCAATGTACTAAAGAAAATTGAGTGGGACCAAGGCATTCAGCATGCCAAAAATAAAATTATAAAATATACTAACACGTTAAGATTAGTCGCATCAACTAGTGTTGTAGTTCCCTTGTAGCATCACTCAAATGCAAACTAATATATTCTTCTTTAGCTTGTATTCCTTAGCTTGTATGCAAACTAATATGTTCTTCAAATGCAAACTAATATGTTCTTCTTTAGCTTGTATTCCTTAGTATTCAATATCAATAATTTTTTCAATCTAAATGAGAGAATTTTTCAATTCAATAGAGCTAGGATAGAGGCAATAATCATGTTTAATAAACTTTGTGATACTCAAAAGAATTTCTCTAATGGTACAAGTGTGTGATTGCCCTTTATCTGATGAGTTTAAACCTATGATGCTACACGAAGTCTTTGTGCACTTACACTACATTAAATCTCCTCATTAAATCATGAGGACCAAAGGTGGGCTACCACATTTTTTTTGATATATAGCACATGGTGCTATCCTCATGATAGACCTCTACCTTAGTGTACTTTTCAGTATTATCAAGCAGCAACACTTGCACCGCATGTACTTGTCTTTGTGGAGGTCTATTCGGGGCTTTAGCTCCCACTTGTTTATTTTTAGGGTAGAGTTCCAAGCAGCATGGTCTTTGCCCAAACATTTGAAGCAAATATTTTCTTGCCTGGCCCTTTCATAATCCTCTTTCTTCAAGAGAGGATAATTTTGTGTTTGAGGTTTCTTAGGTGGTACTTGAGGAACCTCCTTCTCAAAGTGCCCCTTCCTTTTCAAATTGGGAAATTTGTTGAACTTTGAAACAAAACTTGTTTGCTTTGAAGTTTCAGCTTTGAATTTCCCCGTCGCATTATCATATATTTGGGCAAACTTAATGGCTTCCTCAAAGGTTTTAGGAGACTTTTTTTTCACCTGTACCTTATAAGTGTCTTTGAGACCTTTCACAAAACCCCTTATTTTTTGGAATTCATCAATTCCCTTCAACTTAAGGACTGCCTCCCTATAGTTCGCTATGTACTGGACTAGAGTGTTTTTACCCATAGTGCAATTGTCCCAAGCCTCCCACACTCTTTCTAATTCATTTTCCGGTAATAACTCTTTTAGGAAGGCTTGTTTAAACTCAGTCCAATGTCTAGGAATTCTTTCATTTTCCCTAAGGCTCATCCACCATTTATAGGCTTTATTTTCAAGGGAAAGACTTGCTTCCACAACTTGATTTTTAGGAGGTGTATTCCTAAGTCAATGGAAGCCTTGCCACTTTTGCAAGAACATATTAATCGCATCTATATTATGCTCCTTTTCTTCCCCATTGAAAATTGGCGATTTCAAGTCCTTAAGGATGTTAGAGGTTTCTCTAAGTCGAGAGGTGGACCACTCAACTTGATTAGGAGGCATCATTTATTTTTTTGTAATAGTTACCGATTGAGAATTGTCTAACTTAGTTATGGCTTTAGCTAGGGTAATCAATGTATCACTGATAACTCCTAGTTGTGGTTGTATATTTTGCATTCAAGTTTCAAGTTTAGTGAAATTTGTATACGAAATTCCATAATCACCGGTATATGTCCTCCATTTCCATGTTATCCTCTTGAGTTTCAATTTGTACCTCCCCATGTGTTTCCTCTCTAGTTAAAACTTTTCCTTTCCTAGCCCTTTCCTTGGCCTCTCTAGCCATATCGTCCCTTTCTGGAGTTGTCATTTTAAAGATGCATTTTTTCCTAAAAATATAAAGCAAAGCGCTTTATGTCATAGAGAAAAATATGATGCCCACTTTCTCGGTATTTGTTCGATGGTCTTGAATTCATCTTCGCACTTTCTTCGATCCATGACTTCTCACTTTCTTTTAATTCACAATCTTTTCGATTTCGCTTCTTCCATTTCCCTCGATCTCAAACGTCAAAATCCCGCTTTCTTCTTTTGATTATGACAAGGTTCAAGAGATTGGAGAAAGGGTTGAAGAGGATCTTAGAAGCTTGGGAGAAAGAGGGAGGAAAAAAAGGACTCTAAAACCTTTGGAAAGAGAGAAGGAAAAAGCCTTAAGGAGAGAGGGGTATGAAGGAAAAGGTGACATGGCTTTTTTCCCAAAGGTTTTTTCAACCTTTGTATGACGTGGCTCTATACTTTTATGAGAGCTTTGGAGAAACTTTGAAACAACAAATTAGCAAAATGGCACGCAACCTTTGAAACAGCAAGCTCTCTTTCAATTCTCTGTGACTCTCTATGCAGGTCAAGGGAATCATCACCCTGATGGAGCTAATGCCTCCCTGACAGCCTCATAACATCAAGAAATTATGCTATAATTTGGTGTTTCGTTGGATGGATGGCATCAATAGATTTTAGCAAATTACTTCCAAAAGATCTCTGGAGCCTTGACCCTTGAGGAGAAAATCCATGCACGGTCACCAGTGAAAATCTTTGCGCGTACAGTCACAATTGCTGTGCACATGAAACTCCAACTACTAAGCATGTCCCATTGTTACATGACTTCACATCGCATCATGTGGTGCTCAAAATTTAGTAGGCATCATTATTTCGTTATAACAGCGTAGGCAAAATGGTAAGGACTGCTTAACTCAGTCACTACTGCAAGCTCGCTGCTATCATGCAGCTATCATCTCCCTCCGAATAAGGCTGAACACAGTGTGTTGTTGCTTGTTTGTGCACGAAATGGATCCAATCATCGACCCTCCAAAACATCTACCATCATCCACAAACTTTGATGATCTACAGGCTTTGATACCAATGATACATCCCCTTGAACATAGAGGGCTTCCTTCAAGTTTCCTCTCAACCATAAATTCTGTGAGCTCCTCTCTTCTCCATCATGAACTCCCCTTCAGTTCCCTTCTTCTCCCACTTTCCATGTGGAGCTCTCCTTCCAGAATCTTCCCCCTTGCTAGCACTCACCACTTGGCTTCTAGCTTTGGTGCCACATGTCCCACAAGGGACTCCTCTCTTTTTAGCCCTCTCTAGGACTCCTTATGCACCACCTCATAAATGCCTAGGGCTAGGCATGGCCCTAGACCCAAGCCCTTTAGGCCCTACGAATGCAAGTGCTACCAAGCCCTTTGGCTTCTTGCCTTATATTGCGGTCACGGTATTATAGTTGACGTAACAAAGAGGGGGAATTTTGAAGGTAATTTAAAGGAAATGAGGGGGAAGAATTTGGAAAAGAGTTAGTTTTAAAGCCTAAAGAAGTAGTCGGTGGGAAGGGGGTTAAGGGGGATAGATAGATTATGAACATAAAGGAATAGATAAATAAGTTAGGATTATAGAAAAAATGGAGGGGGGGTTTGAATAATATTAGGAGTGAGGAGGGAAAGAAAAAAAAGTAACAACCCATGTTAAAAATATCTAAAATTAGAGGGGGAATTTGAAGAAGACTGAGGGGGAATGGGGAATGAAAAACTGAGTAAGAGTAGTTAGTGTGACCATTTAATAAGTTTTTTTGGAATGTTGTTGGACATAGACTAGCCATGTATGCCTAATTTCAATGTGCATGGCTTTCAAGCGATGCATAGTATCCGAGGGGAAACCCTCCCCCACATTTTGTATTCCTTCAAGTCAGAAAACTCTCCAAATTTCTGACTCATAAGAGGCTGTTCCCCTGTACGTAGCGTTAGTGGAGGAATAATCTCCATTGTTCGCTTATTAGGATCCAAAATGTACTAACCTAATGAAAATCTACCACACCTTACTAGATCGATGACGGGTTTCGCAGCGGTCAAACCGTGGCACATGAGGGGAGTGGTGCTGACGCAGAATGGCGATGATGATGTGTGGTGGTGATTGCCACAAGTGGGGGTGGTGAGATTGAGGGTGCAAAAGAAAATTAACCCCTGCCCGAGGTCTTCCAAGCACCTTTGACGGACTCGAGAGGAAAGCTTTGGGACTCGAAAGTGGAGCCCTTAGGGTGGCCACGAATTGGCATGTGTATGACCCATGGCCCTTGGGGTAGGAAACTCTCCAAATTCCATGACTCAGGAAGTGGAGCCCATAGGGTGGGAATTGGCATGTGTATGACCCATGCATGGCCCTTGGGGTCAGGAAACTCTCCAAATTCCATGACTCACACGTGGTCGTTCACTTTGTACAAGAACATTGTCTTCTCGTCGATGATTCATAGTGAGAAAATCTTCAAAGCATAAGGTGTCTGCTGCACACACCCAATTTTTCTACATGAAGCGGCCTAGAGAGGAAGATCTCGTCGATTACCAGTCGCTTCAGAATGGTGATGCCAATGGTTCTGTTGGTACCCCCCCTGCTTCGGCTGGCCCCCTACCTCATTTTGCTTACGCAGACGTCGAAGACGAGGATGATAAAAATGGTGACAATGAACGCTCGGACGATCTTAAGTCAAAAGGAGTTCGCCGTAGAGATACAGAGGTCCGCCGTGACTGTCCATACCTGGACACTGTAAACCGACAGGTATTCTCTCTTTGTGGCATTAGAGCAAGTAACTTAGAAGCGGTAGAATGTCACAATTCGAGTTCAACAGGTTGTAGATAGTGATGGTCCAGGTTGCCCTAAAGAAGCTTTATTTTGCTTTGTATTGAGTATATCTGCCCCAATCCATTTTGCGCTTGATATAACCCCTTATATTTTTCGCTAGTTGTTCCTACCTCTTCCTCCCGAAAGCCATTACCATCAACAGCCCAGGGCAAGCTTGTTAGTAATATCAATAACTCGTTCCACGTCATGAAGCTTTTCTTGCGAACTCAATGGCAACTCAGGAGTTGAAGTCTTCTTATGTTGCTGTCCGCTCGTGTATGCAGAACTTAAACTCTCCTTGCAGACACTTTGTGTTTAGATAAAACAATTAAATAGTTTGTCAGCAACTTATATAATTGACACATGCTTGTGCATATAGTTATTTTTCGTGGAAATCAATCTGTAGAATTTTGGGAAACCATATATCTTTGTGCCTCATCAGTCGTATAGTTCTTGCTTGCTTTCTTCAGCTTATTGATGCTCTTTCTCTAAATTGCATTGAGCAATGGAACAACAAAAGGAGAGCTCTGTGTTGTATTGTCGTGAGAGACCGGAACTAAAAGACGTGATGATGAGATGAATCTATGGTTTTTGAATAAGGACCTAAGTTCTCTGGATAGGCATGCTTCTGCAGACATCGGAGCCATTGCATTGCTCTTACTTGAGAATAACTTTTGCAGCTGTAAATAAAATGAGGGAGTGAACCATGGGGTTAGCATGGTGGGCGTAAACAGAGCTGTAACAACTTCCTTAGCTGTAAATACAGTTAGGGTGTTAGTCTATTAGATCGTCGGCAGCCAACAGTGAACCATGGGGTTAGTATCGTAAGGCTGTGAGCTCTGTTAACTGTGATTTTGAGATTAAACTGGTTTAGAGTGTAGAATATTTGGCTAGGCTGGAAACCACATTTTAGCAGGCATTCTCAGACAATGGAAACACTGATGGTCACTTTGATATTGAATCGTGATCTCAGGCATGAGTTTTCAGGTTTAATTGATGCTTTTCCTTTTGGAGAGGGTGTTCCATCTTTTTTGAAGTTCGGATGAAAGTGTTATATGTGTGTGTGTGAGAAAGAAAGAAAGTCTATTAATGTCCACGGGAGACCAACAGGTCTATGGGACAGCACAAAACCAACTAACACATCAGCTTAGGGAGGTCACATGGCAGCTCCCCATAGACTACAAAAGCAGCTCTATTTATTTAGAGTAGCTACATCTAATAAAGCGTTTTTCAGCCATACATCAGTTTGACTGAGAGTCTTTTGGTTTGGATTTGAATTCTTTGATAATTGCCATGCCGTCACGGTAGACTGCCCATTTAACCTTGGCTAATTCAGTCGCTTTGTTCTTCAGTTGAGCTCGTGTGAGCTCCTCTGCTATCCATACCTTTGTCCCTTTCAGCTTATGTGATTGGCAGAGAATCTTGGTTCGGAGTTTACGTGTCTTGAGAGTGATGATAGCATATCCTTTGGAATGTTTGATGTTAGTTGCTACCTCATCATCATCATCATCATCATCATCATCCTTCCATTCAATGTTGGGCATGGATGCTTTGACCGGTGCTAAGGTTTCACTAAAAGAGTCGTCATCCTTGTACCAATTTTCAGGAAGTCCTCCTATCCGAATCTTCAATGCGTTTTTCACATTTGGCTTCATGCTTCTTAATCTCTTCTTTAATGTTAGTTCTACTTGCTTTTGTCTCAACTTCCACACTAACTTCCTTCTTGATTGTTTGTACTTTAGTGTGAATGAAGTCTTCAACCTGTGGAGACTAGTTGAGGAGTGGGTAGGGAAGCCTTACATGCCTTCACAACTTCATCTATGATTGCTTGCTTGCCAGGCCCTTCGAAAAACTGAAGTTTAGCTGTCACAGCTGCCAATTGCATCTTTAAGTCACGAACCTCCTGTTGTAAATAAAACATTTGCTCATGGTGACCAATGATAGGCTGATTTAAACCTCCTTTACAATATGTATGTGCATATGGGGAAGGCATCTTAGCTGCAACTGTGGAGCACTGTATTAGGTGGAGTCACTGCTGTATAGAGGGGGGGTGGGGATTTGGATTTTGAGGAGAGGCTAGGCCACTCCATACTGGCCATATCTGTAGGATCCCAAGCTAACTAACCCACGAGTTGGGCTAGGGATTTCAGCCCAGTTCAGGGCTAGTTCGCTGCTACTGGCGCTGCTCTGTCGAATTGTTAGGTGGATTGCCAAAGGCTAGGTAGAGTGTTGAGAGGCTAGGCGGGAGCTAAGAGCGCTGACCGGAGCTGCTTGTTGCTGAAATACGATATGGGATACGCTGAGGGCTATGCTGAAGCTGACGACGAGGCTACGCTTACGATGAGGGTATGTTGACTAAGAGGCTACAGTGGGATACACTACGCTATGGGATGGGCTACGTTGATGGTGACAATGACGGTTGACGGCTACGTTGACGTTGACGACGAGAGCTACGCTGACGTGACAAACACTGACGATGAGGCCTATGCTGACGTGACTACGCTGACATTGACGATGATGGTGAAAACCTTTCGTATGAAAAGAGGAGTTCTATTGTGCAAGCTTTCAGCACCTTTTGGAATGGTGATCAGGAAAGGTGATCTGGAATCTGGAAAGCATGAAAAAAACATGGCATTGAAGGACCATGCAAAACTGAAAAAGCTGAAAATGCCAAGTGTCCATCCATTCCCTGCGAAAAAACCTCCTCTTTGTCGAAAACGACTTGGAAGATCCCTGCATCCTAGACCATATAGGCATCAAGGTGTGTACAATGTCTATCCATATGCTGAATCGTCGAACTAGAAGCGATCAAGGAGCTGTCCAATATACTTGGACTGACTTATCATTATATCCCCCTCAACATATGCAAACTGTATGCCCAAATAATAGTGCAACCGGCCCATATCTGTCATGGTAAAAGACTGCTGTAAATCAGCCTTGAAATCTGCAATTTGTTCCATATCTGGCCCAGTGATATGCATGTCATCCACATATAAAATCAGAATTAGAAATTCTGATGCACTCTTTCGGACATAAAGAGTGGCCTCTGTTGGGCTATCCTGAAAGCCACGGGCTGTCAAAAATGCATGTATCTTCACATACCATGCCTGGGGTGCCTGCTTCAAGCCATAGAGGGCTTTTCTAAGCTGGCAAACCATATTTTCAGAACCTAATTGTTCAAAACCAGGTGGCTGAGTGACATAGACCTCTTCCTGAAGATCACCATGAAGAAAGGCAGTCTTGATGTCCAGCTGATGAACCTCCCAATGTCGATGAGATGCCATAGCAATAACACACCTGATAGTAGTAATGCGTGAGGTGGGAGCAAAGGTCTCCTCAAAGTCAATGCCGTGCTACTGTGCATATCCCTTTGCAACCAAGCGGGCTTTGAGGCGGTCAACACTGCCATCAGCTTTCCTTTTCACCTTGTAGACCCACTTTGTGCCAATGGCTCGCTTGCCTGTTGGCAAGTAACACAACTCCCAAGTGTTGTTGGCATGAATGGATTCAAGCTCAGCCTTCATGGCATCCATCCATTCCGTGCTGACAAAGGCATCCTCCTGACATAAAGTTTCCTCATTGCAAGCAGTAGCAACCAAAGCTACATCCAAATAGTTGCCGTGCATCTGTTTATGCGCACCACTAGTGCAGGCTGGCAAAGGCTCAGCTTGTTTGCTGTCCCTGAGTGTGTCCAAAAGCCATCTCGGGACTGATTTTTGCTGTTGTATGACAGCACTCTCCTGTGCAACTGCCTGCTCAATAGCATGATCATCAACTAAAGGCATATCAAGCTGAGCAGGAACTATTGGAGGATGATGTGCACTGGTAGAAGTGTATGGCAAAACACACTGCACTGGCTGCTTTGGATCTATGGGCGACTGAAAGAGAGGCAACAATGTATCAAAGACATCTAAGGAATCAACAGTAGGCTGTTTTTTGCATTCCAGCAAAGGTAAAGGCACATTTTCAGCGAATACAACATCCCTATTGACAATGACCTTGCCTGTGCTGGGCTGATACAACCTGTATCCCTTGCTCTGTGCGCTATAACCAATGAATATGCACTTTACAGCTTTGTCTTCAAGCTTGTGCCTCAGCTGAGATGGCACATGAGCCAATGACCTGAAAACCTGCATATGAGAAATTTCAGGTTTGAAATCGTGCCATGCCTCATAAGGTGTGATAGTCTTCAATGCCTTTGTGGGTGCTCGATTGAGCACATAGGTGGAGCACATGATAGCATCCAACCAAAACTTATTTGGCAAATACTTTCCTTTGAGCATGCACCTACCCATTTCCATCTTTGACCGATTTTCCCTCTTAGCCAGCCCGTTCTGCTGCGGAGTATAAGGCACCGTACATTGATGAATAATACCCCAAGCTGCCAAAAAATTAAAGAATTCATGGGACATGTACTATTCCCCCCTTGTCAGTGCGTAGAGTAAGGAGCTTGTTCCCTGATTCATTTTCAGCCATGGCAAGCCAATGTCTGAAGCATGGGAACACATCAGATTTGGCCTTCATGCCATATATCCAAGCAAATCTGGTGTAGTCATCCACAAAGGTAGAAAAGTAAAGGTAGCCCCCAAGAGATACTATCCGCATCGGCCCGCACACATCACTATGCACAAGGTGAAGCTTCCTGGATGCACCAACTGTCCTATCCTTTGGAAATGAGAAATAGTGCATTTTCCCCAACAAGCATCCCTCACAAACATGTTTAACTGATGCATGCATGGGTGGGAGAGCAACCACCATGTTTTGTGAATGCATTTTAACCAAGCTTTTGTAGTTGAGGTGACCCAACCTCGCATGCCATAAGTGGGAATCTGAAATTACAGATTTAGCCACCAAATTTGCCTCTATAGCAGGCTGTTTTTCATAAACATCAAGATGATATAGCCCAGAAGAAAGTGACCCAGTAAGTACTATGATGTCATCGTACCGGTTGTCATACACGGCACATCGATAACCATCAAAGAGAACCCGAAAGCCATTCAAGGATATGGCTGCAATGGAGATGAGGTTCTTTTTGATACCTGGGACAAACAAAACGCCCATGAGCGTGATCGTATTGCATGAAACTGAAGTGACCTTGATTTGGCCAATCCCTTTCACGGGATATAATGCATTGTTGGCACATGTCACTGTACCACCATGTGGAGCATCCCCCAATGTGTGAAAGAGTGATATGCAAGAAGTGATGTGCTTAGAAGCACCACCACTGTTGAAGCACCAATCTGACTTAGAATCTAAGACAAACAAGGCTATAGCATGCTTCTCTAAATGGTACTGGCATGTCATCATGAAAGCCCACTCATGGTGAGCAATGTTTGCAACCTCATGACCATGATCTGGGGCAGCAGCAGTAGTAGTGACAGCAAGTCTCTTTTGCTGCTTTTTCTTTTCAGAAGCGATGCGCTTTCAACATTGAGGAATATCATGTCTTGGCTTTTGGCAGTAATTACAATGTTTGCTGTTTTTCTTCTTTGCATCAGACCGGGCAGAATTAGATGAGTGTCCAGCAGTAGATGAGCCTCTAGAAGGCGTGGGTTTGCTGTAATTTTGCCTGTTCTTTCCCTTATTTTTGTGATTAGCAACAAAAGCCTGATTGCAATTTGAGAAGCAGCAGTAGAAGGGAAACAAGCTGGTCGAAACTATAAGTGTTGGGATTGCCCATGGCAACCAACCTCAATGTAGTAGCAAACCCTTGGTAGGACTCGGGAAGTTCATTGAGTGTCGTGAACACTACCTGAGCATCTGAAATAATTTCATCCACATTGATGAGCTGCTCTTGAGAATCCTTGATTTTTGTGATATGCATCCATGCTGTCCCCCTCTTCCATTTTGACATTCTCCAATTGCTTGCGTAAGAAAGCAACACCTGCCTCATTGCGAACCTGGTAAAGGTGAGCCAAGATGTCCCACGCAGACTTTGATGTTTTGCAAGACCAAATGTGAGGAATGATATGTCTCTTGACTGAAAAAGCAATGATAGAATTGTTAGAAAATTACCCAACAGAGGGTACACGCAGCGGAAGACTTATAGTAATGCCGAGGAGCTCACACAGTGTGCAGTGTGGGTGTGGAATCACAAACTTCTTTCTTTATGTGCATACAATAGGTGTGCAGACTCATCAATAGACAATGAACCAACCAGATAGAGAAACCACCAAAATATATATTTCCGTCCACAACTATGGACACAATACAAAAGAGACAGATCCAGAGTCCCACCAATGGTGTGGTCCTCTGATCTTACCACAAGGTCCTTCTCCTATCTGCTGGCTATCTCTAGACTCGAGTCTGCGTGCTCCACCTCTGTAGACTTTCCGTCCAGATCCCTTCCACCTTGCTGTCTTTGCACCAGCCTAGGTGGGCAGCACTCTGAGCTAGGTCTGCAGCTCTACAGCTCTCTTGTCACCTTCTGGATAGAGACCCACAAGTGGCTGATCTGCTGCTCCTGCTGCTCCCTGAACTGCTGCACCAAGTGATGTGAAATGAGGCCTAGGGCCTCTCCTTTCATAGGCCCCAAGGGGGCTGGCAAAAAACCGACCAGCCTGTTACAGACTGGCCGACCAGACTGGCCGACCAGTCTGTGGCTGGTCCAGCCGTAAAAGGGCACACACCCCAGGGCTTTTGCCCCAAACTTTCAGGGTCCTTTGGCCCTCCATTCAAGGCAGGTATCCAGCCTATAAAAGGCCTGCCTCCTGCCTACTGACAGCCACATTTCCTGCTGCATATCTGGGCCTGCACATCCTGCCATATTTGTGCCTCTGCCAGGCCCTCTTCCCAGCCACGTGTCCTGCGCCGTACACTTCTGATGTCATCGCGCCCTGCCAGGTCAGATCTAGGGCTTGCTGTCCCCGCCTTCTGCTCCTTCCACAGGTTCCGCCCTTTGCAGCCTTCTTCTCTTGTGAGGTGCTGCCCATGTGGCAGCCCCCTCTCTCTTTTTTCTCTCTTGGGCACATCCTGCCCTAGGTCTCCCTCCCCCACGCACTCCTCATTTGGGGGCTTACAGATGGGGAGGTGACCTTTCCAACACCCCCTCTCACCGACACATCTCAGCCCAATGCCAACACGTCGATGACGATGCTCCAGTAACTCCCTGGTCGTAGTCCTCTGGAACTCTTCGATGTCGAAATCTTTTCTTGGCTTTTCATCTAGTGGCTCCTGCTCCACCAGGTCCGGTTCCGCTTCCACACACCATCTTGGTACACAGGTCCATCTTTGGTAGCACCTCCTGGTACCACCTCCTTCAGTCACGTTCCCGCCTCTGAACTCGAGCAATCCAGTTGTCACGATCTTCCAGTGGTCCCCCTCATAATGAGTGAACAACCTGGAGTCTTCCAGGTACCATGCTCTGAGGGTCTGTTCCAACCCGTCCTTCCTTTGGCAAGGTCTGCAACCAATGAATATTTCCAGATAACCTGGACCATGAACTCTCGCTGAGTTCTCAAGCAGGTACTCTTCTGGCTTCAGTACTCTTTGTCCATCACCTTCTAGCAATTTGCGTCCAAGATTTGAAGAAGCACCAATACTTCCCCTTCTGCCTTCGAAGAAGGCCAATTCCTTCCAATCTCTTATCACCTGAGACAAATGAAGAGCAGAGTCTCTCCATAGCATGCTATAAAGGCTCAAATGCAGAATATCAAATACATACCAGACTGTTGTACTGCCTGAATGTTCGCTCTGAAAGCAAACTTTCATTGAGGCACCCACCAAGCGCTTGTGTAATCCTGTACTGTCCCCTTCTGAACTCCAGCATCCATCTGACCATGAGACCCCAGGCCTTCCATGGAATCCACCCTCGTGTCAGTGTCAACAGCCACACACCTGGAAGGTACCAAGCGCTCCATGCTGTCCTTCACCTTCACAAAAGCATCTGACTCCTCGTCGACCCACATCTCTATGTCAGACTATGATTTCTGGATCAACATATCTGACCTCGGTAACACTCGGTGATGTCACGAGGAACAACTCTTCGATTACCACATTTGCTTTGGCCTTTCCCTCTGAATCTGAGTCAGACTCCTTTTTGTTTTTCAGATCCGCCTTTTTCTTTCTGCAGTCCTTTGCAAAATGTCCGGGCGTATCACAATAGAAACACTTCTTCTTGTGCTTTCTCTTCGAAGTCCCCTCGTTGTCAGAGTCGTCTTTATTGGACTTGCCACCGTTAGGCTTGCCCTTTTCTTTGCCAGCGGAATCCTTCACCAGCATCGCCTTGTCGTCTTTGTCCTCGCTGTAGAGCTTCTCCCGAGCTTCCTCCTGTAGCAGTAATGGACACAACTCCTCAAACGTCAGAGGTTTGGTCCTCTGTCCTGCTGTCACAGTTGTAACAAAGCTCTTGAAACTCCGAGGCAGTCTCCTCAGTACCATCAAGGCCAAATGGCATGAGTCTGTCTTCTGACCAATTGCTGCTAGCTGATCCCTCACCACCTTGACCTTCATCAAATGGCCATGTACCGTATCTCCTTCTTCCATATCAAGATTGTAGAGTTGATGCTGAAGAAGCACGATCTGGGAGGTATTGTCTGTCTCGTACAGATCTTTCAGGGTGGCCCACGCCTCTACTGACGTCTCGGCCAGTTGGATATGCGGAAGAACGGAGTCCGCTGTAGTCCCTATGATTATTGCCAGGGCATGGGCATCTCTTTCTTCCCAAGCTTCAAGCTCCTCTCTGCCTACTGCCATGAGTACCTCCCCTTTACTGTCCACCATGTCCTCCGGCTTCAACTCCTCTCCCGTGGTCAGCTTCCACAACTTATGAGCCACTAAATGACTCCGGATCTTCACTTTCCAGATCGGAAAATTAGTCCTGTCCGGGTTCCCAGACTCCCAAAATTAGGGATAGTGAAAGAGAGAAAACTGGGGGAGGAGGAAGGGAAAGTAGGGGCTGAAGAGGCTGTAGAGGTCGACATCTCTGCTGTTTATACCACACAGCAAAGTCAACCAAACTCAATTTCAGTAAACCAGAGCTCTGAACGCACCTGACTGAACGTGAGTCACCCTCCTTATCGCAAGGGCACAATCCTCCAGTCGTGGAAGTCGATTCCCTAGAGCTTCTGAATCAGGGTCGTCCTTCAGCAAGGTCCCTGCCTTCAGGCTCCCACACCTGTGAGCCTCCTACTTGGGCTCTGATACCATGTTAGAAAATACCCAACAGAGGGTACACGCAGTGGAAGATTTATAGTAATGCCCAGGAGCTCACACAGTGTGCGGTGTGGGTGCGGAATCACAAACTTCTTTCTTTATGTGCATACAATAGGTGTGCAAACTCATCAATAGACAATGAACCAACCAGATAGAGAAACCACCAAAATATATATTTTCGTCCACAACTATGGGCACAATACAAAAGAGACAGATCCAGAGTCCCACCAATAGTGTGGTCCTCTGATCTTACGACAAGGTCCTTCTCCTCTCTGCTGGCTATCTCTAGACTCGAGTCCGCGTGCTCCACCTCGAGCTTCTGTAGACTTTCCGTCCAGATCCCTTCCACCTTGCTGTCTTTGCACCAGCCTAGGTGGGCAGCACTCTGAGCTAGGTCTGCAGCTCTACAGCTCTCTTGTCACCTTCTGGATAGAGACCCACAAGTGGCTGATCTGCTGCTCCCTGAACTGCCGCACCAAGTGATGTGAAATGAGGCCCAGGGCCTCTCCTTTTATAGGCCCCAAGGGGGCTGGCAAAAAACCGACCAGCCTGTTACAGACTGGCTGACCAGACTGGCTGACCAGTCTGTGGCTGGTCCAGCCCTAAAAGGGCACACACCCCAGGGCTTTTGCCCTAAATTTTCAGGGTCCTTTGGCCCTCCATTCAAGGCAGGTATCCAGCCTATAAAAGGCCTGCCTCCTGCCCACTGACAGCCACATTTCCTGCTGCATATCTGGGCCTGCACATCCTGCCATATCTGTGCCTCTGCCAGGCCCTCTTCCCAGCCACGTGTCCTGCGCCGTACACTGCTGATGTCATCGCGCCCTGCCAGGTCAGATCTAGGGCTTGCTGTCCCCGCCTTCTGCTCCTTCCACAGGTTCCGCCCTTTGCAGCCTTCTTCTCTTGTGAGGTGCTGCCCATGTGGCAGCCCCCTCTCTCTTTCTTCTCTCTTGGGCACATCCTGCCCTAGGTCTCCCTCCCCCACGCACTCCTCATTTGGGGGCTTACAGATGGGGAGGTGACCTTTCCAACAAGAATGTGCTTGGGCATCTCTACCATTCCATCTGGCCTGTTCCGGTGTAGGTGGTGTGGCTGGAGTAGTAGTAGATCCAGAGGTGGCTGTAACAGCTGCACCAGCGGTGGTAGTAGATCGAGAAGTGGCTGTAGTAGTTGCACCAGCTATAGCAATAGCAGAAGTGGATGCCACAGAGGAAGGTCGAAGATCCGATCTTGAGACAATACCCCAAAATTTTTTGGCAACCAGCAAATGTTTCACCATGTATGACCACATGGGATAACTGGGTCCATCGCGCTTGTCCTCAGCTGAGAACATACCCATCCATTGGTTGCCTCCAATGGCAAAAATAAATCTCTGAAGGAAAAATGTGCGCTCAAGAGTAGTCTCAAGGCTTTCATTGCAAAATGAGCTGGCTGTTCAAAAATGACAGCAAATGTCAAGAAGTGACAAACCAAAAATTGATTGCTCAAACAATGAGCTAAATGCACGCGCTGTCCCGAAAAATATGACCTGCAAAACAATATCTGTCCGGTCACCCTTGCCAAAGATACCTGTCTTGCAAAAATATCAGCCCAAAACAAGGGGCAAATGTCTGCAAATGTATCCAATGATCAATTGAGCTGTAAATGTCCAAGATGGAGGCTGCGTGCCTCAAATCTGACAAGACAAGCAGCCCAAATCAAGGGGCAAATGCATAATATTCCCAAATTGAGGTGAATAAAGCAAATGTCATTGCAATGGACAACCAATCTGGCAAAAGCCCCAAAATCTGAGAGGGCAAATATGCCAAAAAGAGGGCAAATTGGGAAACGCCCCAAATTGTGCTGCAAGTTGCAAATGTTATTCAATGTGCTGCAATTCCAAAACAATGTCAATGTTCTTGCATGCCAATGTCTACCAAATGCCGAAAATTGGCTGTACCAAGCCAATGTCACTGCAACAAAATTGACAAAACCCCCAATCTGGAAGGGCAAAACTGTCAAATTTGGGGCAAATGACCAAAAGCCCCAAATTTTGCTAAAATAAAGCAAATGTGACAAAATAACCTGCAAATCTAAAAATATCCCGCAATCTATCAGCAATAGATCCAAAATCCCCGGTGTCAGAGTGGAAATGAAGTTACAATAGGGCAAAAGCCCCAAAATGTGACCAAAAGGGGCAAATGTCATTGCAAAATCTCAAAATCACCTCAATGTCACTGCAATGTATACAAGAGGGTGAAAAGCTTCAAATCCAACTGTACCAGGCAGATCTGAGTCAAGAGGGAGAGAATCCCAGCCAAATGGTGCTAGAGCAGGTTGGAGCACCTGGAGGAAGGCCCGAATGACTGAAAAGAGTCCATATATGAGCACAAAACCTCCCAAAATTGTTCAAAAATGCTCGAAATCAACTTTTGACAAGTCGTATGGATTCTAGACAGTTTCGCGTACCTGTCCGCACAGGTTTGTACGGCCGTATGGATGCCCGTACAACTATACGGGCATCCGTCGAGATGGTGCGGGACAGGGTCGTTTGTATGCGGACAGCTCAGAAATTTCAGAAAACGTTGAAATCGGACCTCAAAAAGTTAAAAAGCAGTTGCTGGACTGTTTTTAAGCTCAAAAAACAGGTTTCTAGCGATGAAATGAGGCACCGGACTGAGTTGGAGCAAAATGGCAGGTATGAGCAATGGGAGAGCATGAGGGAAGGCAGGTAGAAGCAAGAGAACCTACTCTGATACCAGTGTTGGGTGTAGGAAGCAAACAACAAGCTGGAGCAAAATGTAGTACTGCTCAAATGGATAAGAGGAAAATACAAAGGGTGGCCTATATGGCCCCCAAGTCAACCATATGGTTGACCAGAGAAGTCAACTCATAGAGTTGACCTGACCTACAAGGCTCATACCAAGGCTAAGTGCTAACAATGTCGACAGTTGTGCTTGTTGATAACATAGCAAGCTTCATCCAGGTGGATTAGATGAGGCATGACTGACTTGGAATTTTGTTACATAATATTTGTGATTTGTACTAACTCCAAGGCTAATCATTGGTTCTGAATCTATCTTTATTCCAAGAAACATGTGATGTTGCAATGCTTTGGGAATTCTGAGAATTGCAGCTTTGATTGATTTTTCTCCATTTTAAAGTGGAATTTTGGATTTACTGTTTCAAGATGAGTAGCATATACAACACAAGAATGACAGAAAGCACGGGTTCGGAATTGCAATTATGAAAGAGGCTTATTATATTAGATCACAGTTGTTTGAGATGCCATGCAATTTTTTTTTTCAAGAATGAGATGCCATGTAATTTTCAGATCTCAACCATTGAAATTTCTGTCCTTGAGGAACACTAATATCGTAGTTGCAAATGTTGTAATTTGCCTTTCGACAGGGTGACCTCATTAGGACAAATGCTAGGTCGTGGGTAATTTGGTGTGTGTTATCTAAATCCATGCTTCAATATTATTTTGATTCATGTGAAAGTAGGAAACTAGCATGGAGATTAAAGGTCCCCATGATCTTTAACAATCACATATATAGTATGAAGATGGTGGTAGGGGAGGGAGGCAATTACTCGGGACATAAAATCTCTGAGGCCACCAAGCTTACAAAGAGTGGAATTTCTTTTTTGAAATCTACAAAAGCTAGACATTTGTTGGGATAGGATGTCAAATCTCAAGATAGATTGGAGGAGGTGTACCATCTAGTTTATTGAACATGGACACGAGATGGCTCTTTCATACCTGTGGAATCCACTTTTTTGAAGACCATCTTTAAAGCATTAGCCCATTCATGCAATTAGCCTTGTAATCATTAGAATGGACATGTTTAAGGGGACAAGTTTTTGAGGATCACCACGACTCCCTGAACACTAAGTGGCTCCGAACCTTCATGTCCCACAATGGGTACTGGGTCTCCTCGAGCTTGCCTGCCTCACTACAATTTGCGATTTGGTATCTGTTGGCCATGATAATGAATGAAATACGACAAAAAGGGTTTAAGAGTGTTGCACACTTGTTTGAACTTGAGCCTCCCACCTGGGGACAATCCTTAGGTGCCTGCCTGAACCGAGCCTCGCTCTTGGGTACAATCCTTTAGACACCGAAGCTAATGTCTCTGAGCAATGAATCAAGGTTGTCCATCAGAAAGGGCCTTGCCTTCAAGCTCCACTTCTGAGAATTTCCGTCAGAGATCTGATACCATTTTAGAAAATGAAATCCCACCAGAGGGTATCCTGCAGCGGAAGACTGAAAGATTAGCCCAAGAATTACACGTGGAAGTGTTTCGCTAAGGAATCAAGCTTCATCAAGTGTGTATACTTCACAACCATTCATGTGTGCAGACTAGCAAATAGACTGTGCTCAAAGACAATATAGAAGCAACTCTTATATGTTTTCGTCCGTCCACAAACTGGACAAGATACATCACCAAAAGATTCTCCTACTGTATGCCTGGCACCTATAGATCTCTGAGCCCACGTGCTCCAGTGAGCGTATGTAGATTCTTTGTCCAAAGGATCCCTTCGAGCTTGCTGTCTAGAAACTCAGCTCCTTGAGCTAAGTCTACATCCCTCTGCAGGTCACCTTCACCTCTGGTGTATAGGCCCAAGGATGGCCCTCTTGCTGCTCCTCCTTACTCTTGGATTGCTGTTCCAAGTGATGTGGCCTCCTTTATAGGGCTCAAGGCCCAGCCAACTTGACATACCCATGAGCCTCTTCCTAGCCAACTCAGCCTGCCCCTACCAGCCGACTGGCTTGGGGAGGCTATAAATAGCCCCTAGGGCTTAGTTCCTTGTTTTGATTGGCCTTGCTTGGCCACATGGCTTCCAGCCATTGGCCAAGGCAGTTCTACCCTTTAAGCTTTGCCCCAAACCTGCCCATAGGGTTCCTAGTGCATTTCTGTCCTCTCCATGTGTGGACAGCATCTGGATCTAGATCTGCCCTCCATGGTGGATCTCCTTTGCCAGGTACTTCCATATTCTCTTTGCTGCCCACATGACAGCTCACGTGCTGCCCATATGGGCCTATGCCTATTACTACTATTCTATGGTCCACCCCCCCGATGCACTCCTCATATGGGGGCTCACAAGTGGGGAGGTGACTAGTCCGATTTCAACATGATGCCCATTGCTATGAAGTAAAGTCTAAAAATCAAAGAATCTCAATCGCATTTATCAAGCACTATCCCAAGATTGAAACTGCACACTGTGTTGTATTTTTAGAGGATGAGCTTGGGCATGTTCCTGGATTCATCTAGATATGTGCTTCCGCTGTATTAGCGGATATGCAAATTTCACCTTGTGAAGTTTTCGTCCATGTTGCGGCCTATTGATATTGCGATAAATTCTTTCTATTTGAATGGTGCATTGCCCTATCAGATGGTCTAAGCATTTTTTTGCTTGGATGCTAAAATCATGTAGTCTTCACAAGCAGTTGTAGCTTGAATGAAGAGAATGTGGAATTTTTTTGATTAGCCTTCTCCTTTAGTGCTAGCCTTTGTCACAGCTGAGTCTGCCCTTCACCTCTGGAGTGTTGACAGAAACTCAGTACGAAGACCTTTGTATAAATGGATGCTCTAGTATGTGTGGGTGTGTGGATTTGTATGTGTGAGAGCATATGTTTATACTATAGTCTACACCCACTGCTGGGCTGATGACGTCAGTGGGGGATGTCATAGTAGCTAGTCCCTGCTATGTGTGATGGAGTTTATGGTTTTCAGTCTTATGATTGACTTTTGTGAGATTGAAACTGCTATGTGTTGTATTTTTAGAGAATGAGTTTGGGCATGTTCCTAGATCCATCTAGATATATATTTATTAAGCAAAATTTTCAATTAAGGCTAAAACAATATGCTTGGAAATCACAGTAAATATGCAAAAGCTGAAAAACAAAAATTGTGAAAATCTTAGAAATTATGTATCTATCGTGCATGAGCGGCATAAAATTTTATTCTTAAACAAGGCTTGCATATTTTACTGTATGATGCCTTTGATAAGAACATGCTCTAGTCAGGTGCATAGGAAGTTAAAGCCTAGACTGCTTAGATTCACTTTTATTGTAATTCTTTCTACAAATCTTAATGCACATGGATTTAAAATGAAAAAGACATTAAATATAAACCACTTGCTTACTTTTTTCTAAAATTTCAAATTGTTTTATGTCCTCCCCCCCCCCCCCCCCCCCCCTTTTGCCTCCCTCCAAACACTCTCTCTCTCTTCCTCCCTTGCCTCTCCATTAAGGTTATACTTGAAGTCGAGGGCATAGGTTCAAGCGCTTCTTAGCTGCAGCCTTGCTGTGAGCACAACACCATATGATCAGAGTCAAGCTTGATATATGCTTGCTTTGCAGCCGCTTTCTCTCTACAAATTTTTTGATCAACCAGTAAAGCTATTGGTAGCTATTTGAAAGCTAATATTGAGGCATAAGAAGCACTCAGCAGACATGGAACTAGAGAAAACTAGTTTAGTATGGTATGTTTTTTCTTTTGGCAATGTTGTTATTGACTATTATGCATATGGCTTGTATTGGATTAGTAAAATGGATGGTTTTTAAAGCTTCCTTAACTAGGATATGTTTTTATCACTGTGTATCATGCTGGTTCTTTTGAGGACATTCTTGATCTGATCATTTATCCTCCCCTCCCCTTGCCTGCTCACCCCTTCCTGCATTCTCTGTCTGATCTTTTGCTTCATACCTCAGTTTTGGCAATTTGTAGTGTAAACGTGTGTTATTTTTCTGAAGTTATGAAGGTTTAATGCATGTAAGTAAATTGATAGCTCAGTATTATCAATGCTTGAACAAACTTTAATGTTTCAAACCGTTGACTTTTTTACAGGTGTTGGATTTTGACTTTGAGAAATTTTGTTCTGTGTCCCTATCAAACTTGAATGTCTATGCATGCTTGGTCTGCGGAAAGTACTTTCAAGGGAGGGGTCGCAGTTCTCATGCCTACACTCATAGCCTTGAGGCAGGCCATCACGTCTTCATTAATCTACTTGCAGAGAAAGTCTATTGCTTGCCAGACGGATATGAAGTAAATGATCCATCTTTGGATGACATTCGCCATGTGCTGAATCCAAGGTATGCTCCTCAAACATGTCATCAACGTTATTTTGGTGTCTCTACTATCAAATGTAAGGTCTACTTTTTATACTTTTAGAATATTGCTTCACTGAGAATAGCACACACTAGCAAAATATAATTATCCTCTAGTCTTAACCAAAGGTTTGGTTGGTTGCTTGGACAATAGCACTATGTACCAATACTGACTCAAGTTTGTACTTTTTGAAGCATGCGAGGTTGGACTCTTTGCATGGGTTGTACTTGCAGCATTGCAACATTTAGTATCACTTTGGATTGCCGAATTTGGTAGCGCTAACTCTTATGACTAATTAGGTTGATTGCAACCAACTTATGCTCTGAAGAATTTCTCATTATCAAACATAGATGCCGCTTGAAGACAGAGATGTCCTCTTTGAGGTAGTCTTGTCTCTCATGGTTCAGCATGTGGTTGATCTCATATGTTTGCTTGGCTCATGCCATATCAATGTCCACTGCCTAGGGCTAGGAGTCATGAAAGGCAATACTAGACTACCATGAGCCATGCATGACAACTTAAGTGAGGCTCTATGAGCCTTTGAAGAACTTCTCAAGAGTTGCAAGAAGTGATCATCATTGGATGCTTAAAGAGTATTCATGACCTAACAACATTTTTTGCATTACCAACTCTCCAATGGCTACCTCCTTGTCATGGAGATCTGATGCATCATTGACTCCTACGTTGTAGCATCATTTGCCCTTGTTGCTTCCCTTGTTGTATGAGGGAGTTTATTTTGTATTTATTTTTAGGAGCCATGATAACAAGTACATTGGCATGGCGCTTCCCCTTCTAAAGGTTAGATCATAGATGGTAGGATGGAGTAAGTTGTTTGTACTTTGACCCCCAAACCCTCTATAATGAATCGCTACTTCTCTCTTCTCAAGTTATTTTGCGAGTCCTAGTGCATATAGAATTATGGCTTGGATCAATGTGGTGGTGTAGAACCTTTCCACCTCACAAATTCATAGTTGTGAGTTGCTACATTTTTTCTACCAAAGCCCAAGTACATGTTGCAATGAAAGAGGCTTGGGCTGGATTGGTGAAGCGCCAGAGATGGCAGGAAAGGGGGGAAGAGGAGAGGGGAGAGGAAAGAGGAGAGAGAGAGATATGAGGGAAAGGGATAGAGGGAGAGGAAGAGAGAGAGAAGAGTGAGGGGAAGAGAGATGGAGAGAGAGTGTAGGCAGCACGTATGAGGAAGGATGTGGGAGTAGATAGGATTAGATGTCACATCAAAAGGTACCCAAATAGGGGTGGATGGGGACTTAACCTAAGAGGCCTCTAAAGGTCCTCTAAATTGCCCCTTTTTCCCCTTCTTTACAGCCATCCCTTCCCATAGAATTTTGCCCTCAAAATTTTATAGCATGGCTGTCCAAAAAGAGTGTAACAAACAGCAACTACTAATCAGCCCGGTAGGAGATAGGGGTGGTCCTGGAAATGCTTTCTGCCTGCCATGAATTTCCATCCTCAGGGAGTCCCCGCCACTTGATAAGATACTTCATGTAGACCTTGTTGCGGAGCACATGGTCTCTGAAACCCACGATGTGCTCTGGAACATAGAGGATGTGGTTGTCCTCATCCATAGGTGGCAACTCGGGAAGAACATGGACACGCTGTCCCACATGTGGTTTCAGCAAAGTCACATGGAAAACATCATGGATCTTGGAGGTACTGGGTAGCTCCATGTGATGTGCTACCTCTCCAAACTTGCGGATGACGCAAATGCACATAATCTCCCTATTTGAAAGACAAATATCTCCTGTGTTCATCTGCATATTTCTTCTGCTTGGCTTGGGCATCTTGCATATTCTTTTTTGCCAACTGCAGAAGGGCATCCATCCTCTCCGAGTCATTCCGTGCTTGCTGATTTTTCACAGCCATGTTAGCAATTGAAGAAGGCATCTTCACCTTGCATCCGTACATTGCCTCAAACGGGCTCATGCCAATGGAGAGATGCTTGGTACTAATGTAGCAAAATTCAGCAACTGCTGCCAACCATTTATCCCAAGCCTTCTGAGTATCATGACAAAAGTGCCTCAAATATTCCTCCACCCATTTGTTCACCCTTTCCGACTGTCCATCATTCTCAGGATGGTAAGCAATGCCCACTGCTGTAAATTACTCCTGCCAAAAGTGACCCATAAATTTTGCATCTCTGTCACTAACAATTCCCTGAGGGAAGCCATGATGCTTAAAGACATGCTCAATGAATTGCCAAGCAACCCGTGATGCTGAATACCGGGTGTTAGTGGGTATGAAATGGGCTTGTTTTGTCATCCTATCCACCAACAATAGAGACGCTGTTTCATCCCCTCTCTGTAGAAGGCAATCCTGTGATGAAATCTATTGCTATGTGCATCCATTTGTCCTCTAGAATGGGTAATGGCTGCAAAAGACCTGCGGGTAACTTGCTGTCCAATTTATTATGTTGGCAAGGCAAGCATTCAGCTACGTATTTAACCACATCCCTCCACATGCCTTCCCAAAAGCTCTTGTATGTTTTAGTGACACTCATATGTCCAGCCATGGGAGAGGAGTGCATTTCTTGCAAAACCAGCTGTCTATTTTTTGAGTCTGGCACTAAATAAATTCTGTCTTGGCACCACAACAGTCCATTATGCAATTTGCATTCTGGATAACCCTGGCTAGAAGGCTTCTGCAAATCTGAAAATATGGGAGCTGCCTTAGAATTCTGCATATACTCTTCTTGAATGCCATGAATCCACTCCTGATATATGGTAGAGATAGCAGACAAATTGCAAGCCCACATCCTGGACAAGGCATTTGCAAATTTTCCTTCCCTTTTCTGTACTCAATGTCAAAATCATCGGATTGGACTGCAGCCAACCACCTCTTCTACTTATAGGACAAATTTGGCTGGGTGAGGAAGAATCTGAGTGTCCTATGATCTGTTTTCACCTTAATTTTACTCCCATACAGATAGTGGTGCCATTTCTTGAATGCATGCAAGATAGCCAATATCTCCTGATCATAAACATGGTAATTGAGTTCTTTGGCATCAAACTTCGTGCTTTCAAAGGCTATTACCCCGTGCTCCTGCCTCAGAACAGCCCCCAATCCTTTGCCACTGGCATTTGCCTCCACAATGAAAGGATACGAAAAATCAGGGCATACCAAGACAGGTGCATGAGTGAGAGCAAATTTCAGGTCTTCAAAGCTACGTTGTGCTTCCTTTGACCACCGAAAAGCATCCTTCTTCAAGAGGTCAATAAGAGGAGCTTCCCTCTTGGCAAATTTGCGAATAAAGCACCTATAGAAGGAAGCAAGATCTAAAAATCCTCTCAATTGGGTGGGATTTTGTGGCTGTGGCCAATCTTTGATGCATTTCACCTTTGTAGGATCCATCCGAATGCCCATGCCCTAGGTACTCAACCTCCTTTGCCATAAAAGTGCATTTGCTGGCTTTTGTATAAAGCTGATGCATCCTCAAAATTTCCAGCACCTACTTCACATGCTCAATGTGCTCTTGTCTATCCTTGCTGTAAATGAGGATATCATCAATGAAAACCAGCACGCATTTGAAAAGAAGTGGCTGCAATATCTTGTTCATCAATGCCTTGAAGGTGACTGGTGCATTAGTCAATCCAAAAAGCATCACCTTGAATTCATACAAGCCCCGTTTTGTGCGGAAAGCCATCTTGTGCTCATCTCCTTCTTTCACCCTGATTTGATGGTCACCAGACCTCAAATCTATCTATGTGAAAAACTGAGCACCCTTGAGTTCAAACAATAGATCATCTATCATGGGGATTAGAAACTTGTTCTTGATAGTGGCCTTATTTAGATCCCTGTAATCAATGCACATGCGGTACGATCCATCTTTCTTCTTCACCAGAAGCACCGGGGAGGCAAAAGGAGAAGTGCTATGAGAGATGATGTTCTTCTCAAGCAATTCCCGCACTTGTATTACTCCCGCTCAACCTTAGAGAGACGGTATGGGGCTTTGTTTATGGGCTTACTGCCAGGCTCTAGGACAATGGCATGATCCACATCCCTCTTGGGAGGCAATTGGGATGGCATATCAGCAAATACATCAGGAAACTCCGAGAGCAACTACTGCATATCACGATTCTCAACACGGGGAATGCTACCCCTTGAGATATTGACACATTCAATGCATAGAGGGCATGGTCCTTTCTGAGATCTCTGGCTAGTTGCCTTGCTGAAATGACCTGCAATTTAGGAGTGGCAATGCCATGCAATGCTACAGTTCTACCCTTGTGGACAAAGCTGAGTGATAAGGCATTTAAATCCATGCTGATTTTACCCAAAGTTTTGAACCAATTGCAGCTCAAGACAGCATATATTGGGCCCATATCCAATGCCAAGAGATCCCCAACAAAATCATAATCCTCAGAGACCTTGATCCTTGCATCTTGGCAACCAAAAGCTGTCCATTTGCCACCTCTATTCTCAGGCCATGATCAATCTGGGTAGCAATCAGTCCCAACTTTTGGTCTTCGAGTTGATGAAACTATGAGTGCTACCGCTGTCCACAAGCATGTGAACAGTGCTGCCATTAAATTGCCCTTTGAATATGATAGTTTCAGCACTTCTAGCACCCATCAAGGCAAGAAAAGAGATGGCATAAATTGTTTGCTGCGCATCCCGATAGATCTCGTCCTCGTCTACAGGAGCATTTCCACTTGCATCCTCTCATGCATGAAAAGGCATAGCAACTTGATGCTCCACATGAAAGGCTGTAGGCCAATGGCCTCGCATGCCACAGGTGGGTTGAGGTCATTGGATTGTATACCATGCATATTATGTTCAATAGCACGACCGGGATCAAAGGGAAATTAGCCCCCTTCCATACTAGAGCTTCTTCCATGTTCTGTGCACCCTCTGAATCATCATGAGTGGCATCCAAAGTCTCAGAAGCATCCATTAAATCCTCATCATCCGATATCTCAATAATCATGCTGAGTTTTGCAGTACCACTTTTACGCATTAGTAAACTTCCCGATGCTCAGGAGTCCACTTCTCACCACACTTAAAGCATGAGTTTGCCCGCTTTCGGCTGTCCATAATAGCCATCATGTGTTGTTTAAATTCTGTTTTTTCATTTCCAACTCTTGGCTTAGCTCCTGGCTTAGCATATGGCATCTTGCTGCCTGTGACAGTGGGAAACCTTGGAAATGGTGGTGCTGCTAATTTCCTATTATGCCAATCAGTCACCTTAGGCTTCTTCTCAGCCTCATTTGCATTCCCATATGCGCTGCCCGTTGTCGACAATCTTATACTTGCTAGCATATTTGGTCTCAAACACCTCTGCCAATTGGGCTGCTTGCTCAATTGTTTGAGGGTTATGTGCCTTGACATTTGCAGCGAGAGGACTCAATCCCTGGATGAAACGCAGCAACTTCCCTCTCTCAGATACGTCCTGTACAAACAAGGAAAGTCTCCAAAAGCGTTGCAAGTACCCTTGGACGGTACCAGTCTGCGACAATGCATAGAATTCAGCCAGATATTGCTCCAGTATGAGCGGGGATACAACTGTGGTGATCATCAATTCCTTGAACTCCTTCCATGTGGCTGGCTTCTGAGGCGAGTCCCTCATATAATGCCACCAAGTATGTGCATAGTCTTGCATGTGCATACCTGCAAAGATAATGTGGTCCTCATCTTGCTTTGGGTAGAAGCGGAAATAATCTTCTAGCTTTGTAAGCCACTCCTCCAGCTCATTAGGTGTGCGAGTGTCCCCTTTGAACTTATGAACTGTGAGTTTGTCCTTGATATCCTTGGCTGCATAATTCCTGTGTGTGTAACCTTCGGAAGTGCGGGCATCATCACGCTTGAGGTTCACATAATCGGAAAAGGACATCTCAAGTTTGATGGCCTCAGGTAGGGCCTTATATGAACGCAGGAATCTACCAGCATCTCATCAAAAGTGGCATGCTTCCCACCACTAACACCCTGCTGTGTAGTAGCTGCTGCCATTTGATGCACTGGATGCGTTTGGCCGTAGGTGCTTACTGGAGGAGCGATAAGTGCATGAACCCTGGCTGGGCCTCTCTACCAAATGCATCTCTCCGGAATGATGGCATGATAAAGGGCTGAGAAGAGGACTGACCTCTCTCCTACAAGTGTGGCTGGCCATATAAACCAAAACCAGCTCCAAGCATACTCGCTGCTGCGGTGAAAGGACTGGATGCATACCATTGGGTCGACCCAAAAGAGATGGCTTAGCTTGCATGGATGCAGAAAACTGTGAGCCAAAAGATGGCCTGATATCTTGCAAGAAGGTGCTCTGCGGCATAGAAAATGCATCATCTAAGTCCAGATAATCCCCATGCTGGGGTACATGCAACGGTGTAGAAGACTGATGCTCATAGGCATGGCGGGCATCTGGCATAAAACCCCTGCGTGGAGCAGACAAAACTTTCTGACTGTCTGAGTGGTTCCCTGCTGGGGTGCGGGCTGCTTACCTTTGTCTTGCATGGCCTGGCCAATCTGCTGCTTGAGCTGCTGTCCCATTTGGGCAAGAGCCATATCCTGCATAGCCATGGCCGTGGTAAGTTGCTGGCTGGACTCTTGTCCCATCTGGCGGAAAGCACCCTGGAGCATAGAAGCAAAGGTGTCCAAAAACTGTCTGCGCTGCTTGCACTTCTCAAGATGCAGGAGAGAGAGGCTGAGTTGTAGGGATCTCTGTACCACCAGTGGATGCACCCATTATGGGAAGCAATTGCTCATGCTGAGCAGCCTCATCACTATCATGCAATGTATCCCGACGGCACGCTTGAGTGGCATGGTGGCTGTTCGGAACTCTGATGTAATGAGCCTGATAGAGTGTGTAGAACCACAAAAAAAAGTTGATGGCGAAGCTTGGGAAGAAAATCAATGAAGAGGCTTTAAAATGGAGTCGAAATGGTTCCAAACTGGGCTGTGAAAGGCCCCAAAAAAGAGGCTGAAATTTTGACTTTTTATCCTTTTTTTTTTGGAGGGTTCCTAAATCACCTAAGACACTTGGGACTCCTAGCCTAAAGACTGCTAAGACAGTTAGGAACACTAAGGACCCCTTAGTTAGCATAACTTAACCCCAATGAAGATTTAACTCAACCCTGGTTACCTTAACCACTAACCTAACCCTCTAACTAGACCCCAGTTACCTAATCGACCCAACTAACTAAATGAAACTGGCCTCTAATAACTCAGAGGGCAGTGGAACTAAACATTTAATCACTTTAGCACTTATTTACAGCTCACAAAGCATATATCACATCCATTAACCATTGCATGATCACCATTTGGCATTTACCCATTTGTTCACAAACAGAACCACTGAAAAAGGAATGGAGGCTAGAATGCCCCTGCTCAACAAACATAGAAAAGTGCACCCGATTGGCCTCAAACACCGTGGCGCCCCTTTCGGTATTTCTTTATATTTGATAGTGAAATGATTACAAGTTGCATCTGGGAGACCTTCTTTGCACAATTGAGCACACAGCCCCAATTCACTGAGCCTTCGCAAGGCTTTCAAGCATAGAACACCATCACATAAGTGCACTTAACCCATAGGCTCAATCCAAAGGCATTCTCTTTTCCGAGTGCAATTCCATTGGTTGTCCAGATGCAATCACACTGCACCCCAGCTGCACTCTCTTTGAGTGGTTTCTAGATGGCATTCACAAAGCTTTTCAAAGCTCCAAAATAAAATCAGCAAAGTACCCAACCAAAGAATGACTCATGTAGCACTGCTTGGGCACCCGTGAACCAAGAAAGAGGCGGCACACGAGGCCAACCAATAGCTTATGGCAAAAAGAAATTGCAGCAGCAAAATCACAACTCACCAAGCCCTGAAAACTCGAACCAAGTGCTCAATTGCCAAGAGGACATAGTAGCCAATGCCCAATTGCATTCTCAGCCAAAGAGGAGTGCAACGGCATGAAGAAAGAGCATTTGCAAGAGCCGACCAGCAAGAATTCCACTGAAAAATGCGAAAAGAAGCACTTCTGTCGCGAAGAAGTGGGAGTTCTTGGGCTCAAAAGAAGCGTGCTTCAGAGAGGAATGCATTGAGAAGGTTTTTGAGAAGTTTCATCACCGGAAAGTCCTCCAAAACTGAGAAAAACTAGTCAACCAGCGTGTGGGACCACTCGAAATTAAATAGAAAGCTGTAGCTTTGCAAGAGGAGAGGCCCAGGAGGCTGTAGAAGCAAAAAAGCCACTTTTGCAAATTTGACCAGCAAAAGAAGTGCTCAGCTCTGCCTGTTCTAACAAACGCACGGAGGGAAAAGCATATCACTGCGAAGGGGAGGCAGATGGGATGCCATCGGGCCAAACGGGAGTCGAGGAATCCAAACGGGTGAGGAAAAACGGAATTTGTTGAAGGAGGCTGAAAAACCAGTCCAAAATCTCAACAAAGGGAGAAGATGAGAGAGAAAATGACACATGTGAAGTTTAGAAGGTCCAGGAATGGCAAAGGAGTATGTAGAAGGCACTAGAGCCACCTGAACTTTAGGGGGGCCATTGAAGGTACATGGCCCTCTAGGGGGCCTGTTAAAAATGCCACATCATCATTTTCCAACAACCACTCTTTTAATTCCTTGGAATGCCTTTGGGCCTAGGGATTAATTATGCTTATGTGCTAGGTATCATGCCGCGTTTAATTACACATTATGAAGCCAACGCTTGGAATTTTAAAACTAAAGTTGTCACGGTCTTGTAGTACATTAAAGTACTTAGAATTTCATGTCCCCGTGACACACCCCTCTCTTGAAACAGCAAACCACAGTTTGTTGCCCCAAAACACAGGAGCGAGCATGAAATATAGAATGAAAGAGTATACAAGAAAGCCGCAGCTATAGTATACAGAGACAGTGAAAATATGGCTAGGAGAGGCATGCATCCATCCATATACATTGCTCAAAATCTATGTGATTCTCGGCGATCAATAGTCAAGATGCATCAATATCATGAAGTCTCATAGCAGAAATATTGTCAGCTCAGTATCTCGGATGAAACATATAGTGTCATCAAGCGACCTCATGAAATCACGTGAGCCCGTCTGTACTGAGGGAGTGGAGGTGCTACGTCCCTCTCGAATACCAGGTAATGCTTCAGACGCTTGCTCTGCTGAACTACCTGTAGGAGCCTGGACCACAGTCAGCTCTAATTAGAAAGCATCAAGGTAAAGCTGTAATATCCCAGGTGAATCTGCCAGTTCACCTTCCTCCATCCATTTCGCATCAAGTGATGGGTAATTTTGAAAATTTACCAAGGAGCGACGAATAACTTTACCCTTGAGCTTTCTATCTCTGTGTGCCAGAATTTGCTCTGGGACTAAAAGTTCATCTTGTTCTTTCACTTCAGGCTGTACCTCATCAGGTAAATCCTCGGGAACATCTCCATAATATTACTTCAACAAGCTCACATGAAAGGCATTATGTATCTTCCAATGCGGAGGCAACTTCAGCCTGTAAGCTACCTCGTTTATCTCTTCAGAAACCTTAAAAGGACCATAGTAACGCATGTTCAGCTTTGTGTACAACCTTTCCTTGTCTTTCTTATTTTTCAGCCTTGCCTTCTGAAAATGCAGCAAAACCCAATCACCTTCTTTGAATACCAATTCCTTGTGGTGCTTATCTGCTGCTCTTTTCTGCTTGTCTTGACTTCTTTGCAAGGCATATTTGATCTTCTTGTAAGCCTCTTCAAGGCTGTCCACAAAACGATCAGCTTCGAAGATTTTCTCTTTTGTATGCAAAATGGGAGGTATCTTCCTGGCACCTTCCACTATTTCAAAAGGTGCTTTACCTATGGATGTGTGCACCGTATTATCGTAAGCATATTCCAGCAAAGGAAAATAAGGCTCCCATTTGCTTTTTTGGTATGAGACATAGCATTTAAACATATCCAAGATGGTAGAGTTTTCCTGCTCCGATTGTCCATCAGATTGAGGGTGAAAAGATGACGAAAAATTCAGCGTAGTGCCCATATTTTCAAACAGCCCTCTCCAAAAGAGGCTGGTCATCCTCGGATCTCTATCACTGATTATGGATTCAGGCATCCCATGATACTTGAAGACATGCTGCAGAAACAATTTGGCCATTTGATCTAGTGTAATTTTCTTTCTTATTGGCACAAAGTGGGCTTGTTTGCTAAACCTGCAAATTATTGTCCACAATCCATCATGTCCAGTAGGAGTACGTGGAAGATCAAACACAAAATCCATACCTATGCTTTGCCATGGTCTATCCGGAATTGGCAAAGGGTGTAACAACCTAGGTGCCTTCTACCTGTCAAACTTTACTTTTTGACAAACCATGCATGTTCTCACATATTCTTCCACATCTTTCCTCAAAGATGCTCAAAGATGGCCAATAAAAGTATTGCTCCACTGCTGTAATTGTTGCTGTAATTCCCCTATGTCCTGCATATGGAGGAGCATGACTTTCCATTATGACTTTCTGTCACATTTGATTAGTGACACAGAGTCGTCCATGCATCAAAATGAAACCCTCTTTCAACATATAGTGTTCATGCCTTTGACCATCAGAAAGCTGATCATAAATAGTTGAAAAATCAGCATCATTAACATACTGATCTTTCATCACATCTAACACATTGTTGTAAGCAATGCTCACTGCTGAAACACTGGGTTTCTTAGAGATTGCTTTAGGTTGTGGTTTCCTAGAAAGTGCATCAGCCACGACATTTTTATTACCCGGCACATGTACAATTTGAAAATGAAACATTGAGAGGAAGTTAGCCCATCTCATGTGCTTTTCAGATAATTTTCTCTGCATGAGAAAATATCTAAGTGACTGATGATTTGTCTGCACATAGAAATCAGCTCCAAGAAGGTAATGTTTCCATGTGGTCAAAGCATGTACCACTGCTAACATTTCCTTCTCGTATGTCTGCAAGTATAATTCAGCATCTTTGAGAACTCTACTCTCATATGCAACCACTCTACCATCCTGCATCAAAGTGCCTCCTATGCCGTTCCCACATGCATCACAAGTTACAGCAAAGGGTTTTGCAAGATCTGGGAAGATAATAATAGGTTCAGAACACAACTTTTGCTTCAGCTCTTCAAAAGTTGCATTTTCCTTTGGTCCCCGCCAAAACAGTACAGATTTCTTTTGTAAAGCATGCAAGGGAGAAGCAATTTCTGCAAAGTACTTTATAAACCTCCGATAGTATGAACACAATCCAAGGAAGCTTTTGACTTCATGCAGATTTTTTAGAATTGGCCAATTCCTTATGGCCTCAACTTTTGCAGGATCCATCTTGACTCCATCCTTTGACACTATATGACGGAGAAAATGAATCTCATGCATAAAGAACTCACTTTTCTTTGTGTTTATCAACAGCTTGTGTCTTTTCAACTCTTGAAACACAATAGTGAGGTATTTCCTGTGCTCCCTCTCATTTTTAGAGAACACAATGATGTCATCGAAGAAAGTGCCCACAAACTTTCTGTGTGCTGTAAAAATTCTATCCATCATTCTATTGAAAGTGGCAGGTGCATTAGTCAAACCAAAAGGCATCACAAGGAACTCATATAAGCCAAATGAAGTGCGGAAGGCAGTCTTGTAGACATCTTCAGGCCGTAATGGTATCCACTTTTAAGGTCAATACGATTGAACATCGAGGAACCTTCCAACCGATCCAATACATCATCAATGCGTGGAATTGGAAAATGGTTCTTAATTGTGACTTTATTCAAAGCCCTATAATCAATACACATTCTCCAATTGCCATCCTTCTTTTGCACAAGCAACACAAGGGAACAGTAAGGAGAATTACTTGGCTGTATTAATTCCTTTTCCAAGAGTTCCTTCACTTGTGACATTATCTCTTCCTGTTGTGCCTTATTGACACGATAGGGAGGTATATTAGGCGGTGAGCTTCCTGGAATTATATCAATTCGATGATCCTCGGGCCTCTTGGGAGGTAATTCTTGAGGAAGTGCATCTGAGAAACAATCCTGAAAATCTGAAATAAAAGCAGCTCTTTCTCTATCTAAAGCAGAAAGAGTAGAGCCTTCTTGAACTGGTTGGCTGTCCTCTTTGATAAAAATCAAGTACGCTGAAATATGATGCTTTATTACATTGGAAATACAAGAAGCTGAAACTACGGGGGGGCAGGAACCGTGGAAGGACTTTCTTATCAGCAGCATACAGAGGTGCACACCTTCTTCAGGAGGAGACTGGATGAGCAGTGTTAGGTGGATCTTCACCACAGCACACCTCAGATCACCTTCATCCCCTCTCATGGTTGCCATTCTGAAACCTTGGGCCAGTTTCAGAAGCACTCTTCGGAGGATTCCTCCTTCCTCTCGGGAAGAGATTGATAGGCAACCCATCATGTGGAATGACAGTATTTTAGATGATCATGGCAGACCACTGGGTGCTTCACTCTACATGCAGTGGTCCAGGTGGGAGAGGGGACCTGCATCATCTATGGGGTCTTGGAAAGCTTTCCGCAGGCTTCAGAGGAGACCAAATCAAGGTTGACAGGACATCTCAGAGGGAGTGCAGGGAGGATCTTGCAGATTGAGGCAGCCCTTCCAGAGGTTTGGGTAGACACAGATGATATGCCACTCACTTCCGCCACTTGGGCAGGTACTTTTACGAGAGGCGATGTTCCGTTTCAAGTTTTGGTCTTTCGAGATGCACAGGAGGATGCTTTGGTTTTTAGTGTCCAGGACGGTGGTAGATTGCTCAGGTCCACAGAGGACATCTTGCTTGAGTCTGCTTTTCAGCCTATTAGGGTTGCAGGTCTTTTGGTGCAGGGATCAGATTCAGAGTGGAGACCCCCGGCTACTCTCCACCGGGTCTTGGAGGCTCTGGCTCTATGGGGGAGCTTCCATCAGGTGTTTGCAGTGGGACCTTGGAGAGTGGGAGTGGATTGATGCAGGGCATCGAGAGAAGAGCATCCCCTTCTTTCGTTACACGATCAGTAATGCCAGGAGATATCAGCTCAGTAGCAGAGGCTGGAGACCTTCCAGAGTTCCTCATTGGGAGACATTTGATATCACTGCGGATCTGCAGAGGTGCTTCTGGAGGAGACTCTGTAAATCCCACAAGAATAGAAAGATCACTATCTTCTTTTGGCTTTCTATCCATGGTGGGATTGCAGTGAACCTTTGGAGGTCGAGGTTCGGAGCCAACCCTACTTGCCCTCGATGCCTCTCTGCTTCGGAGACTATTTGGCATTGCTTATGGGATTGCAGACAGGCGAGGATGATTTGGATGGGGGTAGCCAGGATTTTCAGTCACTTTGCCCACTCCCCATTTTTTATGACATGGGGATGCTTCTGCTTAGAGAGGGTCCTACGGGCCATTGAGAGAGTATCTTAGCTCGTGCATGTTACACCTATCCTGAGTTAATAAATTGTGCAGTATGATGATACACCGATATATATCTCCCAATCATACATTTGTTTATTGCTTTGGGAGCCATCGTCCTTGTGACAGCTAGGTCTACAGTTTGATGTGTCATTTGCATCTGGCTTGAGCTTCCCCTTGCTGTGTTTGCAACACTTTACAAAAATGGTGATCATTTACAGTCCTAGGGTGATCCTTGTCTTTTTCATCCCTGGCATTCTGAATCCTGATGTTTGCATGAGACAGGGATTGTTTGCATTGGCGTGGCATTGCTTACTAAGTTATTTTTACTTTTCTCATTTACTCAGAATTTTGTTTAAAGCCCTCAAAACTCTCTTCTTTCCTTTGTTTGTTTTATAGAAAATTTAATTGTTAGATTGCATGTATTCTAGTCTCATGGAGGTATATATTGTTTACATCAACTCTCTCTCTCTCTCTCTAATCCTATCTAGTCTCCCTCCTCCTTCCTGCTTCCTGCTGCCTACACTCTGCCCCTCCATTGGCGCTGCTCCTCCCGCTCCAGCTCCTCCCTGGGCGCTGCTGCAGCTACCCGCACCCCCCTTCTCGCTCCTCGCTCCCGCTCCCGCTCAGCCCGCTCAGCCCCCCGCTCCCCTCAGCCCGCTCAGCCCCCCGCCCCTTGCTCCCGCTCAGCCTCCCTTCTCGCTACCCGCACCCCCTCTTCTCGCTCTTCGCTCCCGCTCAGCCCCTTGCTCCTCGCTCCCGCTCAGCCCCTCTTCTCGCTACCCGCACCCCCCCTTCTCGCTCCTCGCTCCCGCTCAGCCCCTCGCTCCTTGCTCCCCTCAACCACCGCTCCTCGCTCCCCTCAACCACCCCTCACTCCCCTCAACCACCCCTCGCTCCCCGCTACCCCCCGCTCAGCCGCTTGCTCCCCTCAGCCACCCCTCGCTCCCCGCTACCCCCTCACTCAGCCACCTCCCTCCCTCCTTTTCTGCTCATCCACCGCACACCCCCCCCCCCTCTTCTTTGCTCCCCTCGCCACTTTTTTTTTTTTTTTTTTTTGGGAAAAAAAAAAGGAAACCACAACCACCTTTAAAAAAAAATAATAATAAAAAATCTCGCCATCTTAGCCTCTCCTCCTCCACCTCTTGGCTGCCTCTCCACTTCAGGCTTCCGCACTACCTCTCCACCACCTCACACATACGTGCCTCCCATTATGGGGGGTACCGGTGCTCCCGCTCCCGGCTGAACATTAACACTAAGATTTGCACCCGCATCCCAAGAGAATGGGGGACAAAGCCAAGAAAGACGAAAATAACAACAACAAAAAAAAAAGCAAACGACACAACTGAATTTGGAGGATGTGAACACACGTTATAACCGAAGTAAACAACAAGGCAAAGGTAGGACCCGCCTCAGCTTCTTCAGCCTCTATCTCTACCTCAACCTCAACCTCAACCTCAACCTCAACTCCCGCTATAGTGTCAGTTTCGTTTTCAGCTCCAACCTCAGCTCCCTCTATCTCTATCTCTATCTCTACTTTGACTTCAGTCCTTGCTTCAGGCCCAGCTCTAGTTCCAGTCTCAACTCCATCTACATCTATGATCAGTGACATACTCATGCCCATGGCACCGGTTGTTGTTCCCTTTCCCTCTTCTCCTGTTACAGCCCTCGCACAGCTTATGACCCCTACTTTGGAGGAGTCATACACTGTGCCGCATTACGCTTCACTCTCCCCTCTCCCTCTCTAGTGAGCCCACCCTCCCACATCCCGTTGGGACTGCCTCATCCATTCCACTGTCATCTTCGTTCCTCACTCCGCTTTCATGCCACAGTCACCACAGTTTCAGCATGGACATGGGTGGACTGACACACCGGAGGCCCGTGAGACCCTACTCACGGAGATACATAGTTTTCGTGAGTGAGAGATGGAGCTGGCTCGCTTCGCACGGGAGCAGGTCCGCTTCAACCAGGAGTAGAGCCGCATCATACAGGAGCAGGCTAGGGCCATTCTGGAGTAGGCAGGTCTTATTCAGGGACTCAGACAGGATATCATGCAGCTCCGACAGGAGGTCACAACCATACACACTGCCCCAGGGAGTACCCCGGTGGTCGAGGCACAGATTGCGAGCATGCAATCTGCTATTAAGGAGACTTCCAGATGGGTTGACGTGGCCAAACGAGAACCTGCAAGGGTCACCGTTTCGGCTACCCTCATGGAGCAGCATCAGAGAGCTAGTAAGGCTCTCAACATCAGAGTACGCGGGATCCCACGCACTGAGGCTACACCGATGGTAGATGCGATTGCATTCGTGACTACTACCCTGGGTGTGGCTGAGCACATGATAGAGAAGGTATGGCGGGTGGGGAGAGATCCCAACCGAGAGCAATCCCTGATCATACGATTTCATGACACTCAGGCATGACTTTGAGCCCTACGACGCAGGTCAGCCCTTCGAGATCAGCCAGTGATCTCTATGGATGAGGACCTCACACCTCTACAGGTTGAGGAGAGGCGCTCTTTGCTGCAGCAGCGGGATCAGGCCCGAAAGGAGGGAAAGTGGGCAGTGGTACGAGAGGGACGACTTCTTAAAGGTCTCATAGGACACCCGTCCCCTCCCCTACATAGGGAAGCGGGACCTATGAGACTGAGATATCTGAGACCCTGTCTTGCACCATTTGGAACTGTAATGGTACCTTATGGTCAGAACCATGGAACTTCTCGGAATCCTATATAGGCCACGACATAGTCTTCTATACAGAGACACATCAGAGTCCAGAGTGCCCTCTCCCAATAGTTAGCGGATATACATGGGAGTCTGCCTATAGAGATGAGACGAGGGGTATAGGAGGAGTTCGAGGTTCAGGTGGAGTTGCAGTCCTTTTCAGATCCACACTTCGGGGAATCATTTCAGTAAAGCAGAGAGATACATATTCCAGATTTCTTTGGATACGGATACGACACATGGACAGCCAGGATCTGTTTGTCGCAGTTTGCTACTTCCCCCCGGAGACCTCCCACTTTGCTAGAGATATTCGAGGTGATGATGAGACATCTCCATTTGCTGTCCTTTATCAGTCCATCGTTGACTTTTCTAGCCGTGGAGAAGTCCCTCTAGTAGGGGACTTCAACGCGAGGACAAGGGCCCGTCAGGTACCACTTCTTGATTTCAGAGATGATTCCACTCTACTGGCAGATGTTGATCTTGAGGAGGCAGATATGCTACGGGTTTCAGCTGACAGGCGAGGTCCACTCTCATTCTATGGGCAGGCCCTATTAGACCTAGGCAGAATACATGATCTCATTATCTATAATGGTCTTGATAGATGGCCCGCTTCAGGTGGTTTCACATGCTTTCCACATGGGGGGGGGGCTCCAGTGTTGTTGATTACATCATGGGATCCCCTGTCTTCACATCTCGCATTACTGACTTCACTGTAGCACCTCTCCCCCCAGGGGCTGATCATACATACCTTTTCTTTCGCATCTCCACCTCCCTTGGCACAGCACCTTCCACCCCACTCAGTGCTTACTCCACCTACCACGATATCCGCTTTGATCGGGATCACTCACCTTCTTACTCTGGCCGTCTGTACATACTTCTCGCTTATACTGACTTCATACCCCTTTTAGAGGATCGTGCTGCCCTTGTCACCCGCTCACTACACGAGGCTGCCATTCACGCTTTTTCCCACACCACCCGCTCCACCAGCCCACCATCCCCTGGAACTGTACCCTGTAATAGTTGGTACGATGATGAGTGTAAGGCCTTACGCCGTCAACTCAGATTCAAAACAAAAAACAGTCTTCTGAGCGCACCAGATATGCTACGTGAATACCGTAGACTGGTACGGAGGAAGAAACTAGACTTCGTTCGTCGAAACGAGGAGCTACTGAACATTTTGTTTAGTAACAACTCTTAGGACTTTTGGCGGAGATTTCTAGAAGAACGGTTCTCTCCGCCACTCACTGACACCTTGATCTGGTTTGATTATGCACGCACACTTTATGACATCCCATATCAGCCATCCCTAGTCTCTCACACATGCCTCGTCCCACATCGTGCACCCTCTTCACTAGAGGAGGGGTAAAGGATGCTGTAATGTGTTGGGGTAAAGGCACATTGCCACCCTTTTATTAAAGATATGACACCTATGACTGTCTTAAGACAGTCATAGGGTGAAAAACCTAATCCTAATAAAACCTATGAGTTTGTGGTGTGGCTCAACACTTCACACCCACATCTTTTGTGTCTCCCCTCTCTCTCTCTCTCTCTCCCCATTGTTCCACTCCCTCACTCTTTCCCTCTCAACTGGTATCAGAGCCTTCACCTCTCCCTCTCCCTCTACCCCTCCCTCTACCCCTCCCTTTCCCCTCGAGCCTCGTGCCCTCAGCAGCCTCAGCAGCGAGCTCGGCATTGAGCAGGGCAGCGCGCAGGCAGCGTGCGGGCAGCAGCAGGGAAATGTGCAGGCAGCACGCGCGGGCAGCAGCAGGGCATCGCGCAGGCGACGCGCGCAGGTCAGCGCGCAGGCAACACGGGGCGCTCGCATACGCAGCAGCAGCTAGCTGCTGCTAGCTGCGCACCGCACGATCTGTACGGTCACGTACGGCCGTTCGTACCGTCGTACGGACACCGTACAGGCGGCCGTACTGTACGGACCCCGCCGTACGGACTGCGTCAAAGAGGCCGCTGCGTCAGGGAAGGTGCATTTCGAATTTCTTTTTTGGGATTTGTACCCTGCACAGGTACAGCAAGTACAGTAAGTACAGCCTGTACAGCAGGTACAGCAAGTACAGCAGGTACATCAGTTTTTTTTTGGGAAGAAGAAAAAGAGAGCACTCTGCTCTTCACATTCCCAGTTGTTCAGTTCTCAAAACTGTGTGTTGAAGGTACAGCAAGTACCCTCGTGTCCCTCGTGCTTGAGGTGACTAGTACCACAGTGTGTGGTGGTTGCACAGTTATCTTGTTTCGGGAAGGTCAAATGCCTTTATTTTGCAGAGGGCTTTTATGCTTTTGCTGAGTGCAAATCTCAGCTTTTGGGTGACATTTTCAAAGGGCTTTTGCCTGGAAGTTTATGCAGTGTATGCCTTGAGGCAGTGTGGAGCCAGGGTGCCCACATTGATCTTGTTTCCGCAGTGTATTCAGTGACATTTCTGCAGGTCACATTTTGTGTACGACACCTTGAAAAATCTCAGTTGAGCCACGCTTGGCCAGGGCGCATCGAGTTTACTCGGTCCCTAACTGTCCATCGTTGACAGTGCTCAAAAGATTTTCTCTTCAGTGTTTGTACGTTGGGATCTGTGTTGTTATTGTGTACACAGGGCCGTTTATGCATTGCATTGTCAGGTGAAAGTGCCAGGAGAGCGCTGTATTTTGTATGCTACCTCAGTGTTGAGGTGTTTTTCACTTGGCACAGGTGTCAAATCAAGGGGCTTTTGCCCAGATTTTGCTTGAGAGCACTTGAGTTACTGTTTGAGACCTTCAGATGCCTTTTATCCCCTTGGCAGAAGGGTGATTGCTTGGGATTTGTCCCATTCTCTGTTGCAGGTTTGTGACAGGCTGAAGTGTCTGGAGCCTCTTTTCAGTGAACAAAACAGTGTATGATAAGTGGTTTATGCATATACAATCAGTGCAATACCTCATCTGAGGTGGGAGTAGTGTCCAAGACAGCAGTGTTTTGTGCTTCGTCAGCTGATGATGCACTGATAAAGCACTTGTGGAACAGCTGCAGCATTCTGAAATTACTGTTTTATGCCTATTTGAGCACGGTACAGTGTGTCAGAAGGTACAGTAACTGGAGGGAAATTTTCTGTTTTGCTGCAGATTTTTTTTGACAAGTAAAAACAGCACTATTGTGAGTGCTCCTGGCTCTTGATAGAGCAGGTTTTCTGAGAAATCAGAATTTTATTCAGTCATTTTTTTTTGACTTACAGGGAGTTAGGTACTTTCCTTATCTGATATGGCATCAGGGGGAAGTGAATCATCAATTCTGAACATAAAGAAATTGGAAGGGGCACACAATTATGCATTATGGGCAGAACAGTGTTTGAATGTACTTCTGCTAAAGAAGATTTCTAAGCCCATAAGGGTGAAGGGTGTCAAGCCATATGGGATGTCAGATGATGAGTGGGAGGAGCTAGATTTGTCCGCGAGGGCTGCTATCATGCTTACTCTCAGTGATTCTCTTGTGTTCAATGTTCAGGCTGAAAAGACCTCTTATGGCCTATGGCAGAGGCTAGCAGAGTTGTATGCCCAAAAGAGTTCAGCCAGTAAGGTTTATTGGTTGAAGCAGCTGGTTGATCTTCGCATGAAGGAAGGTACAGCTATGACCTCACACTTGAGTGAGTTCAATGCCATCTTTACACAGCTGATTGCACAGGGGTTGAACCTTGATGAGGAGTTCAAGGCTACTTTCTTGTTGTGTACCCTCCCTGAGAGTTGGGACACTTTCAAGACCACCCTGTCTAATTCAAATGTCACTCTTATATATGCTGATGTGGAGAGATCCCTCCTTATGGAGGAGATGAGCAGGAAGAATAATGCGGGCAGCAAGTCTTCAAATGCTTTGCAGGTACAGGAAAGAGGCAGGACTCAGCAGAAGGGGAGATCTGCTGGAAAGTCCAAATCCCGCAGTCAGTCCCGTGGCAAAAAGGATATTGAATGCTTTTACTGTGGCAAGAAGGGACATGTGAAGTCTAAGTGCTTCAAGTTTATACGGGATCATAAAGCCAAGAAGGCTGAGACAAAGGATGCAGGCAGTGGAAGCAAAGGCAAAGGCAAGGCCAAGGCAGATGACTTGGATGCAGTGAATGTTGCAGCAGAAGACAGTGAAAGTGACAGACATGATGTTTTATGCTCTTCTGCTGTAATTGCACATACATTGGTTATTGATGGCCATGACATGCACACGTGGCTCTTGGATTCAGGTGCTTCTTTTCATGTTACTCCTCATAGGGAGTGGTTTACTTCCTACACAGGTACTCATGGAGTTGTTCACCTTGGGAACAACTATGCATGTCAGATTTCAGGGATTGGCAGTATACAGATAGTATTCCCTGATGGACGCATATTTATGCTTAATGGTGTTCGCCATGTGCCGCAAATCAAGAAAAATCTGATTAGCACTGGCTTGTTGGATGACAGTGGTTACCACACCACATTTGGGGATTCCAAATGGGTGATTACTGATGGCCAGGTTGTAGTGGCTGAGGGTTATAAGAGTGATACCTTGTACCCTCTTTATGTTTCCAGTGTAGGTAATCATGTTGTTGCCATAACCGAGTTGCCAAAGGTTTCATTGTGGCATAGCCGGTTGGGACACATGTCCGTTAAAGGAATGCAAGAACTGTCACGTTTGGGTTATCTACCGTCTCTTTCATTTTCAGATTTGCCTACATGTGATCATTGCATATTTGGCAAGCATTCTATGACTCCTCATAAGAGGAGAACTCCCCAAAATAGAGCACCGCTTGATCTAGTGCACACTGATTTGTGTGAGATGCCACAGCTATCACCGGGGGTGCAAAGTATTTCATTACTTTTATTGATGATGCCACACGCAGAGTGTGGGTCTATTTCTTGAAGCATAAAAGCGATGCCTTAGATGCTTTCAAGAAGTTTGTCGCTCAGGTTGAGAATCGGACAGGTCGCAGGTTGAAATGCCTCAGATCCGATAATGGGGGTGAGTATGTGTCACATGCTTTTGTACAGTTTTGCGAGGCTAAGGGCATTAAACAGGAACTCACAACCCCTCATAATGCATCTCAAAATGGTGTGAGTGAGCGGATGAATCGAACTATTCAGGAGAAGGTTCGATGTATGTTGTCTTATGCTGCATTGCCCCATGGCTTTTGGGCAGAAGCCGTGCAAACAGCAGTTCACATAATTAACAGGTCGCCGAACAAGGCTTTGGAGTTGAAAGTGCCAGAGGAGGTGTGGTCTGGCAAGCCACCTTCATATAAGCACTTACGTGTGTTTGGCTGCGAGTGCTTTGCTCATATACGCAAAGAACTGCGCATCAAACTGGAGCCAAAGTCTTCCAGATGCATCTTTATGGGTTATGGTGACGAAGGTGAAATGGGGTACAGGTTATGGGATCCCGTTAAACGGAAGATTATATGCAGCAATGATGTCATCTTTAAAGAGGATAGTGTACACAAAGAACCCGTGCAACCTGTGGAATACAGGAGGGTTATTTATGATGATGTCGGACAGCAAAGAATGCCCATTTATATGCAGCAGCAGGCTGCTGCAGATAACCCTGTTCAAGAGGGTATACAGGCTGAAAATCAGCCAGATAATTTTGCCAATGATGCACCACTGGATATGCCAGCAAATGGGGCTGTAGAACAGCCAAATATGGTGGTACAGCCCCCCGTCATGCATGACGAACAGGCTAGACAGCAGCCTAATCCGGAACATTTTGTTAGGAGGAGCACCCGTGTACAACGGCCTCCTGACAGGTTTGTTCCAGGAGCCAATAATGTGGCTGATTTTATTATGCTGACAGATTGTGGTGAGCCTTCCAGTTTCAAGGAAGCTATGGGAAGAACAGAGAAAAGGAAGTGGGAGAAAGCCATGCAGTCAGAAATGGACTCCCTACTTCAAAATGATACATGGGACTTGGTGCAGCTACCTGCAGGCAGAAAGGTTTTGCCATGCAAGTGGGTTTACAAAGTCAAAGTGGATTCAAATGCTTTACCGAGGTATAAGGCCAGATTGGTTGCCAAGGGATTTAAGCAGGAGAAGGGCATTGACTTTGATGAGATTTTTTCTCCTGTAGTCAAGATGACTACTTTGAGAGCAGTGTTAGCTCTTGTTGCTCATGAGGACATGGATTTATGTCAGATGGATGTGAAGACTGCTTTTCTTCACGGAGATCTCCATGATGAGATCTATATGAGTCAGCCAGAGGGATATGCTGTTAAAGGGAAAGAGCAGCTTGTGTGTAAGCTCAAGAGGAGCTTGTATGGACTCAAGCAGGCGCCAAGAGAATGGTACAAGAAGTTTGATGCCTTCATGCAGTCCCAAGGGTATCATAGGTGTGAGACCGATCATTGCTTGTACACCAAACGGGCAAAGGATGGCAGTTTGATGCTACTCATTCTATATGTGGATGACATGCTAATTGCCAGTAAATCTCAGCAGGAGATTAGTGCTTTGAAGAAGCAACTGCATAAGTCTTTTGACATGAAAGACTTGGGTGATGCAAACCATATTCTTGGCATGCGGATTACTCGTGACAGGTCCAAGGAACTTTTGTTTCTGTCACAGAAGGAGTACATTTTGCATTTTGCATTGGTATGGATGCTCGTTTAGTAGCTCCACTACCACAGCTCGTTGTATTAGGATTTTCATAGTCTCATAGACCCATCGGTCTTCCGAAGACTTTAATAAACTTTCTTTCTTTCTTTCTTTCTTTCTTACCGTGACTATTTTGGACACTTTAGGATTTGATATAATTAAACTCCTATAGAGAATTGTAGTCCTTGTCCTGTGCTAGGGGATGAGGCAAGTGATGGTCTTAATCAAGATTTTGCAAAACAAATTGATGTAAAGTAAGCTAAGTTTATTGACTGAATTTAGAGCCATGCTTGTTATATGACGAGAGGGCTTTTAGAATTTGGCATTTTAGTTGTTGTATGGAAGCCTTTCAGTTGCAATGTTTGTATTCATTGTCATATGTTGTGGATTTGTTTGTTGACAGATTCACGAGAGAACAGGTTCAACAACTTGACAAAAATAAGCTGTGGGCAAGAGCCTTGGATGGCTCTGACTATCTACCTGGAATGGTATGCACAATCAGTTGACGCTTATTCTGAATTTTCAAAGATCTTACCAACCTGCATTAGCCTTAAATTGGTTCCAAATGCATTTGGCTTCAGGTGGGCCTTAACAATATAAAGGAGACTGATTTCGTGAATGTGACTATACAGTCACTAATGCGTGTCACTCCACTCAGAGATTTTTTCCTGATTCCTGAAAATTATAAAATTTGCAAGTCTCCCCTTGTTCAAAGATTTGGGGAGTTGACGAGGAAGATTTGGCATCCACGGAATTTTAAAGGGCAGGTAATGATCAAATTACTGGATATGTAAGCAATCTTTTATTGCATGTGTAGGAACTGCTGACAACAAGTTTTCCTCTTCAGAATTTCAATTCAAAGGTCTCTTCTAGTTTCTGATTTCTACTCGAAGGTGCCATTTTACTTAACTGTTCTAAGGTAAGTGAGGATTCCAATGTGTCACGTATGTTCTTTGTACATACAATGCATATATCTTTCTATCAGAATGGCTGGTAATAGATTCCTTGCAGAAATCACAGATGCTGACCACAATCCATATTAATTAGAGAAAACAGATCCACCTATAAGTGGAGAGAGAATATGTTTGGACTGACACAACAACTAAGATATGGAAACCTCTAGAAAATATTTCATGCTAAGAGTTCTATGAAATGCCGAGGTGCAATGTGACCCCTCAATAGATAGCTCGAAAAACTAACGGAACCAAAACCCAAAATCTCTTAGCACATTCATCTTTAATTATAACATTCATCGACAGGGCTGTCATGTCACTTGCATGAGTTCTATCATAGAAGTTTTTGTTTTGAAATATTAAAAATAAAAAAGCCCTTAAGTTTGTTAGAGGGAGAGGAGAGAGGTGAAGGAGATAGTTTGAACATAGAGAGGGGAGAGGGTGGGCAATTAATGAAGAGGAAGCTCCCTCCAACTGTGCAGTCTAGTGCTGTTGGACCCCTCTGAACTTCCAAGGATATTCACTGAAACACCGCTTTGCAATGCAGCAATGACATGTTCCATCTTTCCCCATCTACCCAAGCTGTGGACCAATAGGAAGGGGGGGGTGTACCGCTGGTTGGTGGTTGGACCAAAGCCATGTCCAAAGTTTGGAGAGGAGGTTGTTGCTGGAGCTAGTGTTTCACGTGCGAGGGGTCCAGGGGGAGGCCGCCAGATTAAAACATCTGACCAATGCAATTGGTGCCTCTGACTCAGGAACGGATCAGATTGGATGGCAGAGATGCTCACGCTCATGCCTTAATTGCATTGCTAGTTAAGAGGATGATAATCCCTCACGTTAGACCTTGCAGGACTGCAAAGGATGCTTAGGATAAGGTGGCCTCTTTGCATCAGATTCACAATGAAGCATGGGTTGCATATCTGTAGAAGCAGGTAGATGGTTCAAGATGGATGAAGGGGAAAGTATGGATGCCTCTCTGCTGACTATTGGTTTACAATGATGAGTTTGTGCGAGCTAGTCAGATTGGGTACTCAACTCTGAGTGGACTTCTTGACTCATATCAAGGGTTTGCAAACACGCTGTGGTTGGTCAACATCGGTAATCCCAACCACTACAGCTTTGATTAGTTGGTCACTTTATTGTTGTAGGAGGAGCAAAGCCATGCTAATCGGAATGCCTCTATTTCAGATGATCAGGTTTTTGCTACCCATCATAAGGGTAATTAAAAAACAAGAAAGCCTTGTGGGAAACCCATGCATAATTATGGTAGTACTTATAATGCCAACAAGAATGCACAAAAGAAAGAAGAGATGCAATTATTGCAAGAAACTACATCATGATATCTTTCAATGCCGGAAGCACATAGAATCAGAAAAGCTGCAGCAGCAGTCTAGCCTCGCAGTTATTGATGCTTCATCTTCACATGAGAAAGATGAATCAGCCAATGTTGCATAACATGATTGGGCTTTTTGTTGGAGCCTTACTGACCCACCTGTGAGCCCCCATATGAGGAGGACGAGGGCTCAAGGCACTGCAGGAGGTAGGAAACTGCAGACATTATTGCTTTTCCAGCCGAAAGATTTGATACAATGGGGATAGTCTCCCCTATATTCCTAGCAACCACACGCTGTGTTTTACCTTTATGTACAAATTCCAGCACTCTCTCGGGAAGAGTTAACTTCGTGGCCTTGTGATGGAACCAAGGCATACCCAAAACCACATCGTGATGTTTCAATGGGGAGATGCAGAAGTCTTCCTGGTCAACATAACTTTGTACATGAAGATGGAGCTTCCCTATCAAAGGAGTGACAGGCACAGGGTTCCCACAGAATATTTGGTCATCATCCAGAGCCTTGCCCAACTCCTCCTCCTTTATTCCCAGCCTCAGGTCTAAATCCTCTGATATGAAATTATCTGTAGCCCCGGGTTTAAACAAAATCAGCGCCTGCTGGTCTCTGTTCTTGCCCCAAGATAGCAGTAACTGTCTTTCCTCTGGGTTTGTCACTCGGCCCAAAATGTCCAGAATTCCTCCTGCCATCGGCTTTTGCTGTTGTGGTGGCTTTCTCTGCTCCCTTGGACCCGAAGGCTTCTCAGGGCACTGGGCATGCCCTTCCTTTCCACATCTGAAACATTTCCCCTCTTTGCAAAATATGGCTATCTGCTCAGAGGAAAATTGGGGTTTGCCCTTAAAGGCTTTTGGTACTTGGTTTCCCCTCGGCTTCTGAGGCTGAAATTCCCTCTTTGGAGCCTTGGGAAACTCCTTTTTCTTTGCCTGAGGTGTGGTTGTCTTATTCTTGTCTGCTGTCCCGGCATAAAGAGAAGGCACTGTGGTGGGATCTTGTATATTCATTAAACTTGCCACAGTGGCTGCGTGCATGATATCCTGTATGCCCTTACGTTGCTGGGTACTAACCACAGCCGAAATCTTTGGCGTGAGACCAGACCTGTACTTTCTTACTTGTGTCTTCTTTGAGACCTTCTTGAAGGGAGTGATTTGCAAAAATGCATCCCAAAATTTCTGGTTGTAGGTCTCTACTGTATCTACTCTATCCATATGCAAGCTGTCCCAGGTGATAAGAACATTGTCTTTGAATTGCTTGGGCATAAAATGTTTGTAGAAGACTTTCTTGAAGCCCTTCCACTTTCTTGGAGCAGTGCCAACTGTAGTCTGTGCGCTCCACCATGCACTAGCTCCTGTTGTCAGGTGTAAACTCAAAGAGTCTGAAAACTGCATGGCTTTTCCTGTCTAGCCATATTGGCCATTAAAAGTTGCCCTGTTGATGAAGGGTTTGAAAAGATACATTTGGGACTGCTCCATCATATCTATTTGTTAAGGAAGGCTTTGCAAGCAGGCTTTGGAAAGTTTTCACATGTAGGACTGCAAGGGAGCACCAACCCAATGGAGGTCCAATCAAGCAATCTACTAGAGAATGGTTGGTAATATGCTATACTTAACTAACACAACTAACACCAGACCTATGTTTGGTTGGTAATATGCTGTACTTAACTAACACCAGACCTAACATAGCGTTTGCAATTGGAGTCCTATGCCAATTCTCATCCAAACCGAGGGAGGATCACATGAAAGGTTTGAAGGTACGTTAAGGGAACATCTAGCTACATGATCATCGCTCGCTCCGATGTTGAGCTCGGAGGATTTTGCGATTCGGATTGGGGTAGAGATTGGGACACATGGTGTTCCACTACACGTTAGTAGTTACTGCTTCATGTTAGCAGGTGGGACCATACCATGGCTAAGTAAGAAGCAACTTATTGTTGCCTTGTCTTCTACAAAGGCTGAATGTAGGGCAGCTTGTCAAGCGGCATGCGAGTCTCTCTGGCTCAGATGGATGCTTGAGGACATGGGAGTTCTTCAGGAGGTAACTCTAATGATTTTTTTATTTTTTTAAAAAGAACTTTGAAAAACCAAGCATACTATCAACCAAAGGGACCAGCTTGTTCCAAAGAGCCCAGCTCACTGCCTAGGGAATCTCTGGAATAGGGGATAAGAACCAGGGGAAAGGGGGGGGGACTATACAACCAGCGAATCCCTTGCGGTGTGAAAATGCAAAAGGCACCTGCAAGCCATGCCTTGCAAAAACGTGCCCGCCTTGCGGCAGTCACTCTAGAACCCGTAGTCGTGCGCTCCCAGGTGGAACGCAGGGTGTAGATAATGTCTTGCCAGATGGAGACCAAACTGGCCGAGGGTGGAACATGGTGCTTGCCCATCACAAGGCTGCAGCGCGCAACCCATATGCTCCAAGCTATAATGCTGTTCACTACATCCCACATGTCCTCCCCTCGTGTAGATGGAGAATCTAGCAGAGTAGGAGGGGTTGCCTCCTGAAGCTCGATCCTCTTGATGCTCTGATTGTAGATCTTGTACGCAGGGGAGACCTCGTCTATATGGAAAGCATGGCCTCCCTCTGCTAACCAAGCCGCCATGCTGCCCTAGGTGAAGCCTCTCTGTAGGCTTTGTAGTTCGGCCACAATCCGGAGGGATCCCAACCAAATCCTATGTCCACTGGGCAGCTCTAGAGGCAGTGAGGTATCGTCTCGAGGATCCCGTCAGTGGAATGATGACATCGTCCATCCACTTGCATTTGCTCCAACCAAGGTCCTATTGGCGGACCCCTGTGGGTGGCCAACCAGAAGAAATAGGCGGATCTTCCTTGGCCGCAAGCTGGACCATAGACACGTCCAAAATTTGGATCTGACCTCCTGTGGCACTTGTTGTACTGTCCAGTGCCTCTCCCTTGAAGGGGTCCAAGTAACTGCCTCGATCTACAGCCTCCATCCAATCCGTGTAGGGTAGGAGAGAAAGGCCACCTCATCCATGTGCTGTGTGTGGCCTACCCTGGAAGGCCAAGACCACTCACTCGGATCCCACTACACCTCCCGTAGAGGTTGGCCCTCCCACATCCAAAGGCGTCACCTAGGGGCGTCCTACTCTGGAATGCTAGGGGGGTCAATGTGCCACTCCTTGCCCAAATGACTCACTACTCTGACCACCTCTGAATGTCGTTGCCCCGCTGAATTATGCATAATCCTTAGGGGTATCTCGGTCTTGGAGAGCTGTCCAAGCCATCTGCTATCCGCCCATGAGCAAAATCCCTCCCACCAAGACTCATGGATGGGAAGATCGATCTCCCTCATTGGATGCCCTGCACCTCGCATGTGAGCTAGGACTCCAAGACTCTCCTTTGTCTCCATGGGGAGCTTGCTCTACCTACCAAAGGAACTGGTTGGGCTGTTGTCCCACTGAGCCAACCTATGTGAGCCGATTGTCCAAGCATGAGAGGATCCTGATCCCTAATCTTCGGGTACCCACATCAGTTGGGAGCCCTTCCCCTTGAGCGGAGCCTCCGAGAAGATCCATCTGTGACTGCTGCTACTGCCCCCCTGTGCGTGGGGTGTTCAGGAGCAGCTCCCTTCTAGGGCTCTGCGCCTGGATTGAGGCCGCGCACGATTAGCTTGCCCAAAAGGGCTCACTTTGCATCTCGGAAAAGCGTCGTTGTGTGGATGTGTACACATTCAGGATCCCAATCCTTGATTCTCCCACGTTTACTCCCATCCAAACCGCCCGACCTATGATCAACTCGCCCTGGTCGTAAATCTCTGGGGTCACTGCCTAGAAGGCTGAAATGCAAACCCCACTGCAAGAGACCAGACCTCTGGGCCCTGTCGCGGGAGGTGGTGGTGATGGCGGCCAATGTCCGCTGCAGAAAACATTTGCTCCTGAACCAAAAGAAAGTCTAATGTCCGTCCTACCATGGCCCTTTGCAACTCTTGATGAAGCATCAAATACTGTGGAGTTGATTGCGTGGCCGGTCGTGGATCCTATGCACATTCTAACTCATGAAGGTCCAACTCATGAGTCTGAAGCGTGGGTGAAACAAGGCTCTCTTATGCGTAGGAGCTTGTATTGGGTTTTGAGGGGAAGTAGTCCGTATCTGTAAGGCGGTGTACAAGAGGTATGATCGGCTCTACTCCCACCGTTGAAGCCCACTTCATCAAGAGGGAAACCTCCACATCAAGCTTGGCTGTGTAGTGATGGAGTGACCAATGTGTGACCTGTGTGAATTGCACCTCTGGCCCCACTCGTATCACTGCCATGCCCAAGCCCACACCAGGCCTCTCCGGAGAGAAGCTAAGTTGGAAAAGACTGAGTCACCTTGCGTGAGTCAAATATCTAGCCCCTGGGGGCTTATCCACTCCGCCATCATGCGTTTGACAAAAGTGGAGGTCCACTTCTCCTCGCCCGTGGCAGAGAAGTTAAAGCTCCAGAATGCATGGGTGCGAGAGCCCCCACGCCAATGGAATCCCCTTTGCGGGGCTGCAAGGTCATCACTGTCATCTCCAGTGCAAGGGGTACTCATCTGGGATCTCGAGGTAATTCCATGGGCCTAGCCTCCAAAACTCCATAGGTAGGGGTTGCCCAGGGTGAGGCCTCAAGCCTGGTAGCTGAGAGAACAAGCCCTCCGACTCATAACTCTGCGAGGAGGCAGAGTCCTAAGGAGGAGAGGAAGAGGGTTGAGGCTCAGAAGAGGAAGTTGCAACACTAGGGGAAGAGGAGGACGCAGTCATGCCCTTGCCCAAAGGCTTTGGGACGGGACCATGACTGGGAGGGGGCAGGAGGCGAAAGAAGAGGTGGCTGAAGTTGTTGCAGGGAGGGAGCAGAGGGCGGGTGGTGAGAGTGACTGCAGTAGGGGGGGCAGGCGAGGGGGGGGGAAGGGGAGAGGATGGAGGCAGGGGGCTGAGCTTAAAGTGGGAACTGGACGAGGGAGCTGGCCGCGGGGGAGGGGAGGTTCGAGGTAGACTTCAAGGCTGCTGGGGAGCTACCCGAGGCGTACTGAGGACCTGGCATTTGGGGCACTTTGAAAAGCTATCCCCGAGGGGATTGCGTCGAGGAAGGTCTTGTCCTCCAAGCTCTGAGGCCAGGTTGAATAGGCTTCTCCATCTTGCTTTCCTTGCGTCGGGGAAGCGGCCCACTCTCTGTTTTTCTGCACTCGTGGAGTCCAGTGCGTCGTCGACGCTTTTGACGAGCCTTGGCGTTGGACTTCTTGTGCTCAACTTTAGTCCAAGTCCCTCCCAAGGGCTCCACCTAGGGAGTCTGCGATTCCATCTTGTCAGTGCTCGCAGCGAGTCACAGCCCCACTCACACCCCTCCAGCAATTGCGAGCCAGTTGCCCCATGTGTTTGTAGCGTAAACATTGCCCATGCACTGCCTTAATTCCCCACCATCAGGAGTCTCGAGGAAGATCTCCTTTGAAAGGGTCTCTGGGTGCACAACTATCAAACTGAGCTGGGGGACACCACTGTCCATAGTTACGCTGAAACGCCGAAACGGCGCAATTTAGGTCGGAAACGGCGTTTCCCCTGTGCGAGACCCCCCGAAATGCGAAACATGGCCGAAACGCAAAATGCGAAACGCGGCCCGAAATGCCGAAACGGCGTTCTAGACCAGAAATGTGCCGTTTCCAATGCCGTTTCGGGCGTGACCTAAAAAACAGGGATAGAATAACAAAAAACGCCGCGCGCCTACTTCTCTTCGTCGTGTTTTTCTGCTCGCCTGCTTGCTACTCTCCCCCAGGATTTCTTGGCGTGCCTGGTTCTCTCCCAGCCCTACGAGTGGCTGCTCTGACACTAGGACATTTGGGCTTTGAAAGCTGAATTACCATTTATGAATCATGATTGGTTTCTTAAATATCATGAATCATGAATCATTTTTCCATTTTGTAACTTGTTATAGGATTTATAAATTAACCCATCTTGCGTAATTGAAATTTGCATTGTGTGATTGGTTGAACAATGAAACTTGAATCTTCAAAGTTACAATCAATATTAATGGTACTAGGTAGAGCTATAGCTTATTGTGCACTTTTTTTGAAGGTAGAGCACTCTAAATGTGTGTATGCATTACTCTAAATCCCCTTTTGTAAATCCCCTTGATGACATGGCATTTCCCGTTTCACCCCTTCTCAAAAATCCCAAAATGTTTCCGTTTCCGTTTCCATTTCCCGTTTCCGTTTCCCCGTTTCCCGTAACTCTGCCGCCGTCAGCCACCAACTGATGTAGCTGTCAGGGGAGAGCCTCCAGCACCGTGCCAAAAGCTCTGCCTATGGAGTGGACAACCAAATGTTACTCCTTTGGACGCCTCGGGAAGCGGAGCGTCACCAGGAAGCGGGGGACGTGGTGGGTCGCCTCCGTATCCTCCACCGTGAAGCCGTGGTACCAAGGAATGAAGTAAACCAAATGTGGGCTTAGAGGGAGAGGGCTCTGCTCCACAATGGCTCGGGTGGTGTCGGGGGAGCTTAGCTGGAGAAGGAAGGCACCTCCCCCATATGTGGTAAACTCTTGGATATGGTCACCCTCTAATGCAAGGCTCGCCTGAATCCAATCGCGCACTTGTCGCCTCGTGGGTGTGAGTCCCACTTTCCTGCCCACCATCGCTCTGTCCTGTTGTATTTGGATTGCTTTCTTCACCTGCAGCTTGTCTTCTAGGGAAAGACGGACCTTGACAAGTTGGGGAGTCAATGATGCTGCCATTTGAGCTCCTCTGGCCAGACCAAGGGTCACCGCCAAGGTACAATCCTCCGGAAAAAACAAATTTGAACTCCACGCTGCCAAGAGAATGAGAGAAGGTAGGGAAAATAATAGAAAGGGAATCCTTTGTGAAGCTGTCCAAAAGGGCCAGCTCCGGGGGGCTGCTGAAGTTGAACACCTTGCCTAGCAAAGAGCCCTACAAGCTAGGAGACGCACAAGGGGTGGCTCAAGAGCTGCACAAGGTACACCAACAACCAAGACGGCTTCGGAATAGTAGACACAAACTGAAGGGAGGCTTCCTGCTTCTACGACCAAGAAACCCGTCCCAAGAAACGTTTCAAGGAATAAGGGTTCCTTGAAGAAGCTCCAACTGTCGCGTTGCAGCCCAAGCTTTGCCCACCCTAGGACAAAGTGCCGCAAGCAGTCTCAAGGTGGTGTGACCTGCGACGGAGCTGAAGGCTGGCTGCTCAAGGCTGACTAGAACCTGGGTTACTAGAGCTAGCCAAACAACCACGTGGGGAGCACCCGGCTACTCACAAAGCAATAAAGCTGCTACTCAAACAGAAGTGCCCGAAGATGGCGGACCAGTGAAGCTCCATGGGCAGGTCCAAAGCTTCAGCAGCCTGTTAGAAACATGGTAAATGAGAGAAAGAGAGAGAGAGAGAGAGAGAGAGAGAGAGAGAGAGAACAAGAAGAAGAAGAAGAAGAAGAAGAAGAAGAAGAATATATTATCGTCCTCTGAAGACCAAAAATCGGCCTATGGGACCTGAGCAATACAAAATCCTCGTACACAAAGACTCCTCCCTTGGAGAGGAGGGTATTAAGAGAAACTAGCTTTATGTCTTAGGTGAGTTCCTGTGCTTGAAAAGCTTATAGACAAACGTTCCTAAAGCTGGGGGTGACCCGCTATGTAGCATATCAGCCAGTTTGTTATGTCCCTCGAGATGAGAGCTAAATGCTTTTCGGATGTGAGTATAGTAAGGGCATATCATTACCATGTGTTCTTCAGTTTCTGCCATTCCCTGGTCACATAATTGGCATATTCTGCTCTCTTTTGGCATATCTTTCCATCCTCCTATTTCAATCTGCAGCTGATGTGATCGGGTGCAAAGTGAGGCCAAAGCTCTTCGCTTATGTATTGCCATAGGTGTGCAAATGTACTTCTGCGTGGCTGTTTCTCTTCCTGTATAAGTAGCCCAATATTCGGGGTTGATAAATTTACGGTAGTACTCAAACTTATCTCTGTTTTCAGCTGTTTGCCATTTCCTGTGTAGTGCATTCAGCAGGTCATGATGAAAGGCATCCTCATCTACCTCCTCTGGAGAGTAGTCCAAGTACCTCTCTACCTCCCATTTTTGGAACCATTTTTTTAAATCTAGTGCCCATCCAGATGCCAAAATCTTACCCTTATTCGTCAAGTACATTAAGAGGAAATAATGCTCAAATGAAGACATGAAGAAGGCTTTCATTCATTCATCAAGTACATCAAGACAAATGAAGTACACACCTTATATAAGCTACTCACTCACACACTAGCACCTAGTGCATATGGGATAAGTCCCATGATGACATGTGGCACTCACACAAGACTCACACACATAGACTAGTACTAGATCACCTAGTACTATACACCAACACACTCTTTGACTATGATATCTCCAACACCCCCCTTCAAAGCAAAGAGTGTGAGACCCAACACGCAAAGAGTAGACCGATCCCCCCTCCACCACAATATTGCAAAGAGTAAGTCCGACTATCCAACACCTCCCATGTGATAGTGACTTCTCAGTCAACTTGCGACCGGCAAGGGCAAACCATCACTCGTCATCCCCCCTTACTTTGAACTGGGTAATCAATACCATCAACCAAAGTAAAAGACAATTATTTAAGGGGAACAACCTAGGGTAGAGTACCTCTTATTGACTCCAAATACATTCAATTTAGAGGGACAACTCAAGGCTGAGAATCTTTATTTGACTCAACACAAACATACATAGCATAGGGGCCTAGAAAGCCCAACCCTGGTCAAATGGATCCTTGTCGTCAAGAGAGAGGCCATGAACCTCTGCTGTAGCTACATGTATCTCCTGCGGGGGCTCTTCAGGTTCAGCTTCGTCTTCAGTTAGAAGATTGGTATGATGCTTCTCTTGTTCGTGTGCTTTCTTCTTGAAGCAATGGGCTTCAATGTGTCCTTTCCTCTTGCAAAACCTGCAAATAATGTTCTTGTTGGTCTTCCATTTGCTTGTGGAAGCAAAGGCATGATCAATAGGAGAGGCAAGAGCGGCTTCCTTATTGGGACGATCCCTCTCAATGAGGATGGACACCATATCATTAAACGTGGTAGTGGCAAGACGAAGGATCTCAAGAGTGTGCTCACAGCGAGAAATGCCATGCATACTCTTCATAAGGACGGCCATCTTATCTTCATCATCAAGGACACTTTTCAAACTTGAGAGTTGTTGAACAAGAGATTGAAACTGGGCTAGATGATCAATCAACTCATCACTCTCTTCCATTTTCAGATTATAAAATTTGAGCTTGAGAGAGAGAGAGAGAGAGAGAGAGAGAGAGAGAGAGAGAGAGAGAGAGTTAGGGTGTGAGGAAATAATGCTCAAATGAGGACATGAAGAAGCTTTCATTCATTCATCAAGGACATCAAGACAAATGAAGTACACGCCTTATATAGGCTAGTCACTCACACACTAGCGCCTAGTGCATATGGGATAAGTCCCATGATGACACATGGCACTCACACAAGACACACACATAGACTAGTACTAGATCACCTAGTACTATACACCAACACACTCTTTGACTATGATATCTCCAACAGAGCCGTCAAGAACACTTTCTAGCAGTGAAGGTGTCTTTTGCTTGGCCGCCTTTGTCGGTCGACATTTGCTTCACCACCCTGTGCTTGAGAAGAGTTTGCTTAGCGTCGAGGTCGCCACAGCGCCACCACGTTTGTAGTTGCTCGTCGCTCATCCTTGCCAGTTTGTCCCACCTTCAAGAGCTGCCCCGAGTGCTACCACCATTGAGGGAGCTCACTTTAAGCATTTGCTACTATACTAAAGACCTGGTTATGCACATGCACACGGACAGTGATGACGGAAAGTCAGCTCTGAGGTAACGATAATTATGTGCGACAACATGAGTTACTAGAACATTGACTCGGGCAGTTATTTGCTATGACAGATTTGGGCCAGCTGCATTACTATCTTGGCATTCAGTTTGCTCACATTGAGGGGGTCTTATGATGAGTCAGTCCAAATACATTGGATAGCTCCGATTGCAAACAAGTTTCTACACTCAGTTGAGTTTGGTTTCCGTTTCTTCATGGATGATGCTGTTGAGCTCTTTTATGCCACTCTCCATCAGTAAACTGTTGGATGCGTGATAGGTCTGTCCCACACACGGCCAAGTCTTCAGTATTTTATTTCCCAGTTGAGCAAATCAATGCTTAGTATAAGCACTCAGCATCAGCACGCTATGAAGCGTGTCTTCTGATACTTCAAGGCACTCAAGGTTTGGGCCTTCTCTGTGGCCACCATTCTTCACTTACTTTGCATGCTTTTACAGATAGTGCTATTTCACTAGAGTGTCACATAGTGGCAATGATTTTATTACAGATAGTGCTATTACACTAGTGTCACACAGTGGCAACGGTTTTATGCTTGTAGTTTCATGCATTTCTTGGTTCAGCAAAAAGCATCCTACAGTTGCTAATCCCAACACTGAAGCCATGGTGGAATGTAATTGGCTACATAAACTACTTGCAGATCTTGATGTTGGTTAGACATCTCCCACCACTATCTACTGTGATAGTCAAATTGCTTTAGCCATTATACGAATTTATTTTTTATGTGCACACTAAGCACATTGAGGTTCATTATCACTATGTGAGAGACAACTGTTAGTCGGGGGTATTCACATATCTTATGTTCCAACACAAGACAATGTGGCATGTATCTTCACCAAGACGGTTCCATGATCCATGTTTGAAGCTTTTCAGCATGCTTTACACTTGATTACATTTGTCATGCAATTTTGCCATCCTTCTACTTCCATAGGTTGCTATATCCTTTTGGATAAACATGTACAACCATGGCATTACTATATACTATGGTCTACACCCACCGTCGGGTGCTAGTGGGGATGTCATAGACTCATAGTAGCTAGTCCCTGCTATGTGTGATGGAGTTAATGGTTTCAACCTTATGAACGAATATCATGAGATTGAAACTGCACACTGTGTTGTTTTAAAGGATGAGTTTGGGCCTGTTCTTGGATTCATCTAGATATATGCTTCTGCAGTATAAGCGGATGTGCAAATTTCACCTTGTGAAGTTTTCATCCATGTTGCAGCCTGTTGATGTTGCGATAAATTCTTTCTATCTTAAGTGGTGCATTGCCCTATTAGTTGGATGTTAGATGCTCCTTTGGGAGAGACTAAAATGAAATTGTATAGTCATCACAAGCACTTGTAGCTTGATTGAAGAGGATGTGGACATCTTTTTGATTAGCCTTCTCCTTTAGTGCTAGCCTTTGTCACGGTTGAGTCTGCCCTTCACGTCGGGATTCAAGGTCCAGTCATGTTAAATCTCTTAACGGCAAGCTGAAAAATGCTTGAAAGTTTAACCCCCTTGAAAAGGTATACTTGAAGGACGTTTTGTAAAGAGAAGAATGCTATTACTTTAAGCAAGATTTTGTTAAGGAATCTTGTGGGCAAGATCCATGGGTACTTCTTTGCAAGCCCTTTAAAAGAAGAATCCATTGTGCTTGTAAGCTTAGAGATTGGATTTCATAGTGTAAAGATCAAGATTTTCCCAAGGATGAAGTAAGCCAGCTTGTCTTTGGCATTCCTCCCTATCCATTTGGCAGTGGCTTGTATCTTTGATTAATGAAGGTCAACTTTGGCTAAACTAAATGCCCAATACAAGGAGAATAATGACACTTAAAGAGTTATATCTTTCACATTTATAAACATGAATTTTACACAAGCTCCTTGTTAGGGTTAGAGTTTGACGCTATGCCATATATCTATGGGGCAATTTACACCAGTCTTAAGAAGGACCGATTTATCTAATATTTCTAAGAGGATAGATCTAGGTCTACTTTACTATTTTGTTGGTATTAAGATCTGGTCAAGATAGTATTATCATGACCTAGTCTAAGTATCCATGGGAAGTTTTTCAAAGGTTTAGCATGATAGATGACAAGCCTATTAGTATGTCTATATTAAAGGGATCAAAGTTAAATAACAGCCTTATTAGTACTCCTTTGAAAAAGATCCAAAGTTTGTCGTTTAGACCAATGGAAATGTGATTGCGTTTGTAGGGTAACTTTGCTATAACTGGCATAGTTCATGTTAAGGGTTCAAAAATAGATGGAAAATAGTGCGCTGTAGCCTACCTGCTAAGTTTCTTAACATAACAGAACGGTAGATGGGAAAGGGCCCTTATTCCAGTCAAGCATTCACAATTCCACACTCTGCAGATAGCATGGGCAGGCTTGTAAGAGAAAGATGATGTCCTTATGCCTCTTATGGAGCTCTTCTGTATTTGTCCCCTATCTCTGTTGTGGCATTTTCATTGATCCCTTTGCTGTGAGCAGATATCACCGCCGTTGCTCTGAGTGCCATTTCGAAGCCACAATTTGATGCTGAAAGCGCTGACACATTTTATTTGGGATTATTCGAAAGGTTAAGCTATTGCGGACAGATATGCAGATTATGGTTCTGTGATATGTAGAGCTTTGAATATACTTTCGTCTCGGTTAGTTCATAGATAAGCTACTTCTGATTTGAAAGGCATCAGCGTCTGGTTATCCCAAATATAGTGTACAAAGTCACCGAATATAGTGTACAAAGTCACCGTGCTATCTCGTTCCATTTTTAAATGTACCCCTCTGAAGTTCAAATTTATAATCTATTTGTATTATTTTTTCATTTTGCTTGCGTGATCTAGTTCATGACCCAGGTAAATAGTGTTCTTAAATTGACCAAGTATCTCAGGATTGCTGTTGCCTGATCCATTTTCTGCTGGTGCATCTACAGGTGAGTCCACATGAATTCCTTCAGGCAGTTATGGTTGCAAGCAAGAAACGTTTTCGCATTGGAGTGCAGTCCGATCCAGTTGAGTTCATGTCCTGGTTGCTTAATACCCTTCATATCGATCTTGGTGGAACAAAGAAATCAAAAAGCAGCATTATTTACAAGTGTTTCCAGGTTAGTTGTAAATTATTCATCTTGCCTCTAGTTGTGATTGTACAGGGCATTAATTAGATTGCAAAACATTGTGTCTCATTAATGCTCCTTTATCCTTGAAAATTGAGGATCAACATAGATGTTTCAGTAACTGTTGGTTATTAGATGAAGAAAAGGAATAGATTCACATAGACACAACTGCAGTATCCCAGGTGGATACTTATTGACATCTGCTACTGCTTGGAAAGTGGAAGCTCTCCTTCTCCATTACTGGTGCTTTGGTTCGACACTAGTGATAAGTCTACCTAGCTACCAGCTTTTTATGTTATTGATCTAATGTGCTGACTCATCCTGTTTCCATCTGCTGCATTGTAAACATGTAAGCTTGAAGATGCTCAAGTATGTGTGGGTGTGTGGATTTGTATGTGTGAGAGCATATTTTTATACAATGGTCTACACCCACTGTTGGGCGTTGATGACGTCAGTGGGGATGTCATATTAGCTAGTCCTTGCTATGCATGATGGAGTTTATGGTTTTCAACCTTGTGAGTGACTATCATGAGATTGAAACTGCACTATGTTGTGTTTTTACTATTTAGAGGATGAGTTTGGGAATGTTCCCGGATTCATCTAGGTATATGCTTCTGCCGTATTAGCGGACATGCAAATTTCACCTTGTGAAGTTTTCGTCTAAGTTGCCGCCTGCTGGTATTGTGATAATTCTTTATATCTTAAATGGTGCGTTGCCCTATCAGCTAGATTTAGATTTAGATGCTTGTTGGGGAGAGACTAAAATGAAAACGTTTAGACTTCACAAGTAGTTGTAGCTTGAATGAAGAGATTTTGGACTACCTTTTGATTAGCCTTCTCCTTTAGTGCTAGCCTTCGTCATGGCTGAGTCTGCCCTTCAGCTCTGGAGTGCCGACAGAAACTCAATACGAAGACTCAGTATAAATGGATGCTCAAGTATGTGTGGGTGTGTGGATTTGTATGTGTGAGAGCATATTTTTATACTATGGTCTACACCCACTGATGACGTCAGTGGGGATGTCATAGTAGCTAGTCCTTGCTATGCATGATGGAGTTTATGGTTTTCAACCTTGTGAGTGACTATCATGAGATTGAAACTGCACTATGTTGTGTTTTTAGAGGATGAGTTTGGGAATGTTCATGGATTTATCTAGGTATATGTAAGCTTGAAGAGGGATCAACTTGTGAGGAGATGCTCTCTCTCGTGTTCTTTTGTCTTTGATTATCACAAACGTTGAATTCTTTTGCAGGGTGAGTTAGAGGTCATGAAAGAATTCCAAAGAAAGAATTTTATTGAGAAAAGAGAAGATTCTGATAAAGTTCCTGGAGAAGAAAAAATCATTGATGGTAATCTAGAAAGGGAAGTGAGCAGGATGCCTTTTTTGATGCTTGGATTGGACCTGCCACCACCTCCTCTCTTCAAGGATGTTATGGAGAAAAACATTATCCCTCAGGTCTTCGTTAATTTCATTTCTACGCTTGTTATAAAAAAAGATGAAAGTTGGACCATACCTATGTCTGTCCTATATGGGGCAGGTGTTGATAAGGTTTCTTTTGGCAGGTCCCATTGTTCAACATTCTAAAGAAGTTTGATGGGGAATCTGTCACTGAAGTTGTAAGGCCTCAGCTTGCTAGGATGCGGTACCGGGTTACAAGATTGCCTCAATATTTAATTTTGCACATGCGTAGATTTACCAAGAACAATTTTTTTATTGAGAAAAATCCGACTCTTGGTCAGTAATCAATTTTTATGGGTTTCAAAGTTGCATGTTGTCCTTGCTATTTAGTTTTTTTAATAAAAGAAAAGAATTCTTTACTTTAGCTGATATGGGACAATCTAATTGGTGGGCCAGTTAACTTTCCTGTAAAGAATCTGGAGTTGAAAGATTACCTCCCATTGCCAGTTCCAAAAGCTAATGAAAGATTGCGTTCAAAGTATGACCTGATTGCAAACATGGTTCATGATGGAAAACCTGGTGAAGGCTCCTACAGGGTATTTGTACAACGGAAATCTGAAGAGATATGGTGAGTTTATTGTGTCTCTTTGGGGAGGTTATGGTCAAAGGCATTAAAAGGATTTGGGGAATCAATCTGGCTAATAGTGTTGTTTGTTAAAAAAAAGGCTAATTTGTTTGTTACTTTTCGCTTCAGGTATGAGATGCAGGATCTTCACGTTGCAGAGACATTACCGCAAATGGTGGCACTGTCAGAGGCATACATGCAAATCTACGAGCAGCAACAAGGGGGCAGCCAGTGAGGTTTGGTTGGACCCACTTTCTCAAGGACATAAATCTTAAGTGTGTCCCATTGTTTTAGCTGTGTGGAAAGGGTATAGACCTCCAAAGTTTCTGAATGCAACACTTTCTCGTTGCAAAGAGTGATTCTGATGTCCAAGTGCCATATTTTTATAAATGGTAATTTCTAGAATTGATCCAGGTAGCACGCAAAGGAGCTTCTAAAAAGAAGAGAAAATCCTGGATCACAGCAGCCTGCTAAGTGGGCCGGAACCAGTGACCCCCTGTCGTCTGTGACTGAACAAGAGCCTCTCCTCTCCCCCCCATTTGCCGTTATTTGTTTTCTGTTTTCGTGTTTACTTTTGTGTTGGGGCTTGAATGCTGATGGGCACACACGTGCTCTATATGGATGTGGGCAGTTGTTCAGTGTTTGGGCATTGGTAATGAATCCTGCTTTTCAAATGAAACGAGAGGTCGCGGTTGAAGTACAGAGGCGGGGTAGTAACATTTTTTTCTCCACTATTGTATAATGTTTATGACGAGAAGAGCTGCTAATGATTCCAAGCACAATTGTCATAGCCTCCATACATAGCCTTCATGTGGTCTCAAAGAAAAAGCTTAATGGGTGCAATACAGCAGAAGTGCTTATGGACAGCTTTCATCGTATGCTACATCATGATTCCAATAGATACCTGGTGGAGCCCTTAAAGAGAACAGTTGATTTTGTTTATTGTTCACCCTATGCCATTGAACTTAAATGATTATGCATCTACGGAAGGAAACTATATCGAATATTTGGGCAGCTCAGCTGTGTATGTAGGAAGTTGCCTTGAAATAGGTATCTAATAACTTTGGCGAGGAAGCTATTGGGAAAATTTTGTTGCCTCTTGAGTCTCGTCTTCACTTGATTAGCACAAAATGAATTGAGATGTAAAACTTGGTTTTCATATTATATTATACTTTCTTGAGGTACTTTATTGCTCTAATAAGGTGTTGCAATGAAGGTTTTGGCATCACTGAATTTCCCCCCATGAATTCATGCATAGGTAATGGATTTTCAAGTTCAAGGATATACATCAAAAGGCTTGTGAGGCCTCTTGTTATTAGGGTAGAAGGTGATTGCATGAGTCTAATGGTGATTTGTCTTGAATCTTTATAGATTGGAATTGACACATTAAGCTATTTTGCAAACTCTTCTGTACTTCTAGGTGTAATTATAGTAGTAATATCTTAAAGAAATCCCATTTATACTCCAAAAGTTAGTGTTCATTACAAGGTGGTGATTTGTCTATCTTATCTTAGATATTTTAAAAATATATATGTTGGACATGCATGTGGACATGAAACATTTTGGAGCTTTAATCGTTAAAAGGGCTCAAAATAATCTACCTTAGTTAATTACTTGGAGAGAGGATTAAAAGTGGTTTTTGTCTGTTTAAGATGTTTAATGTTGCCCTTTTAGGCGTTGGATTTTCCTTTCTTGCCTTTTTGTGCTTATTTTAGGCATGAATATTTTGAAGTTTTTTTATTGAGTCTCACAGTATGGTGTCATTGATGTCCTTCATCCTTGTTATGAGCACTGCTAGATCATCCATTGAGACCACTCTTGGCATTCCTTATTGCATATCAAGGCATTGTCTATGAGAATAAGTTTTTATGGTTATGTTCAACCCTTGACACATTGAAGGCCTACTAGTTGACCAGGAAAAAAAATCATGACGAAAATTATTGCTTTATGTTATGTATTTGGAAATCAAAAAAATGAAATTATTGATTAGGATCTATTGGTTGAATCTTGGTGTATTTTGTGAAAGTTGAGTTTGTCTTGTTGAATTGAAAAGGTGACCTTATTGCTTTTTGGGGCCCGTAAGTTGGTTTCTAGTATAATATATATTCACCTTTATTTGGTGAAGGTGTACTGCAAGCCCTTCTCTTTGAAGTACATCCACTTCCTTGCATTATGTTATCCAAAGCATTGCAACTTATTGCATTGTATGTTTGCAAATTCATTCTCTGTTGAAATTCAATGTCAACACCTTAAATGGCATTCTTGGGAAAAAGAAATACCTTAAAGGATTGTACAATTCAAAAGAAGTAATTCTTGACGGGCAATGCATTTAAATTTACATAGTTTACATGAGCACGCACGCACGCTCATGTGTGTGCTTGTGTGGGAATGAGTAGAATACCAATGTATATCTCAATCTTGTATAATTAACAAACCTTGACTAGTTTTTCTATTAAGATAGCTTCGGTGAAATTATATATTAGGTGCTCGTCATAGATTAAATATTGATATATATTGTAGGACCTTTCATCAAAGAGACAATTTGTTACCCAACTTATTTAATGCTACAACTTAAAAGAACAAGTCCCATGAAATAATGATGGATCAAAAAGATATATATATATATATATATATATAACATGGTTGGGTTGCTATATGGCTTTTGACATAGAGATTGTAAATTGGGATGTTTTCTAAGAAAAATATCCTTGTTTCTTTTGAAGCCTTGTTTTGCATTGTATGTTTTTTAGCATGAATGAAGAAAAAGAATGGTAAGGTGTTTGTTGACACTAGTATTGACTCTTTGGGATAAGGGTGCTTGCACGCGTCTTGGGGGATCGAGCTAATGCTAGGATGATGTTTATTTTTGCCTCAAAAACAAGTTTCTTGGTTGGGAATCTTCCCATTAAATCCTCCTCAGTTTGGGACATGTTTGGTGATGCTATCAGATGTGGCAAAAAGACAGGACTGTTGTTACATGTGACGAAAATAGAACATGTGCATTATGCAACTTCAGATTCTCTCTCAAGTTCCTTCTATGTTCTTTTTTGGACTCTCCATACTTCTAAAGGCCCTCATGATCTCAGGCCGAAACCTCAAAATGCAACAAAATTAGACCAAACGAAGGTTTTAAATGTATTTCTAGTCTCCTTACTCCAATGTTTGGTAGAAAGATTCATTCGCATTATTTTTATGCTTCAGGGATTGTGATGCTCCATCCTTTATGTGAATGTCTTAAAGAGGTACTAAACAAGCATACAGGTGAATGGCTTTTGATGGAAGCCATGAAACTAGCTTGTTTAAGCTTGTGATGCATAAAGATATGCGTGTAGATTCTCCTCCCACACTGTATTAAATGTAAAGTGCCATGTACAAAATGCAGTTCTAGGCACTAAATTCAAATTGCTATAAGCTAATTGCAAAATATTATGTGATCAATTCAAAGTGCTATGTGCAAAATGCAAAATGCTTTCCTATTATCTAACACAACATCTACTATCATTTTCAATATTCACTTTCAAGATCACCTTTGAAAAGTGCTAAGAATCAAAGGAAAAGCAAATTTGTTGGTCTTAAAGTTTTCACATTGGTTATGTACTAAGTGCAAAGTATTATGTCCAAAATACAAAGCGTTATGTTCAAATTGCTATGTGCTATATTCAAATTGCTATGCAAATAGATATGAACCCAAGGAAGGCACATTCCTTTGTCTGATAATTTTTGGAGAGGAAGTGTGCCAACTCTCCCCCCACACGTGTGTGGTTATGTGCTAAATGCAAAGTGCTATGTACAAAACACAATGTGCTATGTGCCAAATTCAAATTGCTATGTGCTATATACAAATTGCTACGCAAATTGATATGAATCCAAGGAAGGGCACGTTCCTTGGTCTTATAATTTTTGGAGAGGAAGTGTGCCAACTCTCCCCCCACACAAATGTTTGGTTGTGCTAAATGCAAAGTGCTATGTACAAAATGTAACGTGCTATGTGCCAATTTCAAATTGCTATGCAAATCGATATGAACCCAAGGAACGGCATGTTCCTTGGTCTTATAATTTTTAGAGAGGAAGGGTGCCAATTGTCCCACCACACAAATGTGTGGTTATGTGCTAAATGCAAAGTGCTATGTACAAAATGCAAGGTGCTATGTGCTAATTCAAAATTTTATGTGCTAAATAAATGCAAAATGCCATGTGTTGATTCAAACTACCGTGAACCCAAGAAAGAGCACCTTCCTTGGTCTTATAATTTTAGGAGAAGAAGGTGCCAACCCTCCCCCCACACCAATGTGTGGTTTATGCTAAATGCAAAGTCCTATGTGCGAAATTCAAATTGTTATATGCTATATACATATTGCTATGTGCCGATATCAACTCAAGGAAAGGCACATTCCTTGGTCTTATAATTTTTGGAGAGGAAGTGTGCCAATTCTCCCCCCACACAAATGTGTGGTTATTTGCTAAACGTAAAGTATTATAAGCCAAATGCAAAGTGCTGTGTGCCAAATTCAAATTGGTGTGTGCCGAATTCAAATTGCATTATGCTAAATGCAAATTCAAATGAACCCAAGGAAGGGCATGTTCCTTGGTTTTATAAATTTTGGAGAGGAAGTGTGCCAACTCTCTCCCCATGCAAATTTGTGGTTATGTGGTTAATGCAAAGTACTATGTGCAGAATGCAAAGTGCTATGTGCTAAATGTGAAGTGCTATGTGCCAAATCCAAATGGCTATGTGCTAAATTCAATTTTATAAAAATAGGATTTGTAGTTATATTCTAAAGTTAACAAATTTTAATTAAACATATGCTTTTGTCAATATAGCTACCTGCCCGGATCTAGTTGAGGCTATGCTCACTCGAATGATTATGGAAAGCACAACATAATTGGAGAATGTTATAGTGGGTTCTTTCTTAAGAAGCCCCCCAAATCAAAAGATTAGATCTCAAGTCAATTGGAGGTAGAATTTCTATATTTACAAATTTGCCATTTGATGTGAGGTGAATGGGATGACATTCTCAATCATACGAAAGAAGGAATCCAAGAAGCTGCAAGAGGTCCTAGACTACTCAAGCAACTATATTTGAGCTTGGACAATTGGAAGAAATCTTTCGTATAAGTGAAAAGATCTAGGGGTTAACAAGTAACTTCATGCAACAAGCTCAAGGTAGTAGAGGTTTTGCCACCTACTCACTCCAAGGACCTCACCCCTTAAAATGGATCTAGGGTACTAGAGGTTCCTATCACCAAGGCTTCATATACCATGGCATTTGGGCACCCAGTTTCTATGTGGGGTTACACCCTTTGCATATTTGCCATGTGTTATCCTTGGGTGAGTTCCTAGTTCTCCTCTCCCTTCTTTCCACTCATGCACTCATGATTGCACACATAAAAAAAAAAATTTGGATGTAAGAGAATCAATCTCCATTGAAGTAGCCTTGGAAGGGATATGGACCTTTCTACACAAAAAGTATAAATCTTGGAGTCCCCTTTTAGTCGCCATGATCTTCATGTCTGGTAGGATATCCTCTATAAGGGTCTCTAATAATCCATGATCTAATCTAAGGGAAGATAAGGATGAATGGGAGTGAGAGAGAAGTGTGGGATAGTAGGGCAGGGTGCAAATCAAGAAGGTAAAGCACTAGCATGAACTTTCTTAAGAATTTTGAAAGGCCTATATCTAAGTGGGCCGACCTTTTCTTTGATCTTTCCTTGGGAAAATGCAAGTTTACCATGTCTCCTTCTTCCTATCTTTTACTTTGTCCAAGGCTACTCCAAAGTATGGTGCACGACCTACTTGGAGAAAGGTTATACTTAAATTGGCAATGTCCCTAGCTTTGTTGGAAGAAGTAGCTTTGGGCTGCTCAGAGATTACAAAGCCAAATCCATAGTCAAAGTAGGCTAAAAACCATGACATACTTCAAAGGGGCTTTTGCTAGTGGAAGAATGAGGTACCTTGTTGTAGGCATGTTGCAAGTAGCCAAGTTAAGCATTCCAAGTTTTAATATTATGCTAGCAATAAAGTTTGATAAGTTGAACCAAGGGTCTATAAAACACCTTGTTTGACTATCAATAGGTGGATGTCACACAATAGAATGCTTGAACGAATTGTTCATGGACTACCACAAGGTGATCCAAAAAGTAGAGAGGAATCTAGAATCCCTATTAGAGGCAATGGATGCTAGTAAAGTGTAAGAACTTGTGGAGGTTGCCAAAACTAGAAACTTATATATCAAATGTTGAACAATGGCTAGAGAAGCAAAGGTTATAGTAGAAGGTGTAGTAGAGAAGGAATAGCTATGGTTGAGGGTGCATTAGAGATTAGAATAGAGCCTATGGAAAGTGTAGAGGTGTCTATAGCTACAGTAGATGCTGGAGCAAGGTGTCAAAAACTCAAACTTATTACCATACCCTTACCATAACTTGAACTTCAACACATAAAATAAAAGTCACTATAAACAACAAAGAACATATGAATTTATATAAAATTGAGAAAACATAATACATGAAAATGTCCATAGGCAACAAACTAATACTAAAGAAAATATGAATATTAATAAATTTAACAAAAACTTCATTGTCCAAATAATAGAAATTTGTATAAATGAACCATGAAGAGAATTATTCTCTCTATACTTACTAGTTATATCTAAAGAGCAGCCTAAGCTTTGAGCTTAGACATGTTTGAAAAGCTTACATTCCTTAGTATACTCTACTCTTTTCCTTGAAACTTATGTGCACATAAGTTTGTTGCTATAGGATATTTTGAATAAAGTTTCATAGAAAAATCCGAGAAAACCTCTATCAAATTATAGAAGTGACTTCAAAATTAGGGTTTCACTAAACATTACATAATTATAAAAACATTAAGTCAGCTTAAAACTAATACATACCTAGACCTTGAATTTTTTTGAGAAGCTTGTACACCTTAGTATACGATATTTTTTCCCTTAAAATTTGCCTACAAAAAAATGTATTGCGACAAAATCTTCCGAAATCTATTATGAACAAACTTTCATAGCATATAAGAGAAACCAAGGAACATATGCTCAAAGTTCATCCAAAGCTCTATTGAATCACAAAGACATTATCATGCTTGTACAAACGTGATTTCTAAAGATATTGTATGAATTGCAAAGACATTATAATGCTTGTCGAATATAACGCTTGTACAAAAGTGAGGTGTCATTGAACATTGCAAAAAAAAACTTCAAATAAATGCTTATTCTCATTTTTCTTTACTAGTTATACTTCAAGAGGTGCTAAGCTTTGAGGTCTAACAAATAAATGCATACCTAGACCTTAAGTATGTTTGAGAAGCCTATCTTCCTAGTATACTACACTCTTCTCCTACAAACTTACTACAACAAAGTATTTCAAAATCTATTTGAAATAATTTCACATAAAAAATAATAGTTCGAACATATGTTTAAAATTCATACAAATCTTTCTACCGTTTGTGTCAAACTAGGAAACAATTGTAATGTTTTAAAAAATCCAAGAGCATTGATTCATTCCAAAGCTCCTTATTTTCACTATACTTCAGTAGTTGAAAGAATATAGTACCTCTTCTCCATGAAGCAAGCTTGTAGATAGAAGAAATCACCAAAACATGTTTGAAATTAAAAGAAAATGAATGCTTATACCAAAATAAATACAAGAAGCAATATCTATGAAGATCAAAAGAACGATGAATGCAAGTTTGAGCTTGAAGATCAATCCTCTTTCGATCTTCTTTCAAGGAATCTTGTTCAAGTATCTCCTCCAAGCTAGAGGCATGCTAGTAAGTCATTGTTCCCTATAATCATAGGGAACAATGACTAATACTAAAGAAAATATGAATATTAATAAATTTAACAAAAACTTCATTGTCCAAATAATAGAAATTTGTATAAATGAACCATGAAGAGAATTATTCTCTCTATACTTACTAGTTATATCTAAAGAGCAGCCTAAGCTTTGAGCTTAGACATGTTTGAAAAGCTTACATTCCTTAGTATACTCTACTCTTTTCCTTGAAACTTATGTGCACATAAGTTTGTTGCTATAGGATATTTTGAATAAAGTTTCATAGAAAAATCCGAGAAAACCTCTATCAAATTATAGAAGTGACTTCAAAATTAGGGTTTCACTAAACATTACATAATTATAAAAACATTAAGTCAGCTTAAAACTAATACATACCTAGACCTTGAATTTTTTTGAGAAGCTTGTACACCTTAGTATACGATATTTTTTCCCTTAAAATTTGCCTACAAAAAAATGTATTGCGACAAAATCTTCCGAAATCTATTATGAACAAACTTTCATAGCATATAAGAGAAACCAAGGAACATATGCTCAAAGTTCATCCAAAGCTCTATTGAATCACAAAGACATTATCATGCTTGTACAAACGTGATTTCTAAAGATATTGTATGAATTGCAAAGACATTATAATGCTTGTCGAATATAACGCTTGTACAAAAGTGAGGTGTCATTGAACATTGCAAAAAAAAAACTTCAAATAAATGCTTATTCTCATTTTTCTTTACTAGTTATACTTCAAGAGGTGCTAAGCTTTGAGGTCTAACAAATAAATGCATACCTAGACCTTAAGTATGTTTGAGAAGCCTATCTTCCTAGTATACTACACTCTTCTCCTACAAACTTACTACAACAAAGTATTTCAAAATCTATTTGAAATAATTTCACATAAAAAATAATAGTTCGAACATATGTTTAAAATTCATACAAATCTTTCTACCGTTTGTGTCAAACTAGGAAACAATTGTAATGTTTTAAAAAATCCAAGAGCATTGATTCATTCCAAAGCTCCTTATTTTCACTATACTTCAGTAGTTGAAAGAATATAGTACCTCTTCTCCATGAAGCAAGCTTGTAGATAGAAGAAATCACCAAAACATGTTTGAAATTAAAAGAAAATGAATGCTTATACCAAAATAAATACAAGAAGCAATATCTATGAAGATCAAAAGAACGATGAATGCAAGTTTGAGCTTGAAGATCAATCCTCTTTCGATCTTCTTTCAAGGAATCTTGTTCAAGTATCTCCTCCAAGCTAGAGGCATGCTAGTAAGTCATTGTTCCCTATAATCACATTGATTGTGCAACAAATCAAAGAGAGGCCCTCAAAGATCTTGTGCGTCTTGACTCCAACCGTTTGAAATGGAGAAGGAAACAGAGATGAGGAAAAAAATAACGAGATTGTGCATAGATACTCTAAAAAAGCAAGCGTGATACATCTCAATCAATTTTTTGAAAGAATGGAGATGGAGAGAGATAAAGAATGACGAGATCACGATGAGAAAATACGCAAAAGATAAGGAGTAACAAAGAAAGAAGGTTCCCACTCAAAAGAGAGATGAGATTCAAAATTAGGCTTATGGAGAGGAGGAGGAACCTTAAAAGACACCAAAAATTGAGTAAGAGGGAAGAGAAAAATGTGGGAGATGGAATGAAGGTAGACATTTGATGATTTCAAGAGATTCAATTTAGGTTTGCTTGAGAAATTGATTTACAAGTTTCATTATGATTCAAAAACATGATAAGGAGCTCAGGGTACAAGTTGGAGAGTTGCATTTGACCGAATTCAAAAGAGGGAGAATCATGTCACATCCCACTCTCCATATGCCAAATTTATATTTAGATTTATTCGTCTTATCCTATGATATCAAGGCTCTGTTTTTAGTCTAACATTTTTGTAGGATTCTCTAGCATGTGCACAATCACATAGTTAAATATACAAATTGCAAATAGAGGCCCCCACTTTGTGAAAAATGATATTAGGGCATGGAAGATGGAGAGGGATAAATTGGGGGTAGGGATACTTTGACATGTGTAGGCCTTCTAAAGCTGTCTGCACCAACTCCAGCACATAAAGAGAGATCTCCCTTCATCAATTATGCCCGTCGCTTGTTCACCCTTCTTGCCCTCTTCCTTCCCCCTTCCCTTCCACCCTTCCTTTGGCTGGAGACGCTCCTCCACCTCTTTAGCTTGGTGGAAAGGTCACAAGAGCGAGCAAAATACTCAATCAAAGCCGCGTACGGGGAGGACGATTAGCCTGGGAGTGATGAAAGGTAGAGGAGGCAACAACATAAACCTCGAATCGAACTACTCAGCACAAACGATTAACATCATCGCTGCTTCGTCATTAGCAATGGAGGCCCAGAATGCACATATAAATAAGGTCGGTCTACAGTGGCGTGAAGCCCTCCATGGTGATTTAAACGTTTGTTGTGGCTGGGAAGCAGGCAAAAAACGAGCTGCTTAATGAGGGAAGCAATAAAATCAACTAGCATTTCTCGTGTGGAAAGTATTGTTTTAGCATGCACGCGGGCATGTGTGTGCATCCGCATGTGCAAGAACTTTTACATGTGTGCGTGTGTGTCTGTGTGCACATGCAAGCACTTCTGCATTTTTGTGTGTGTGAGAGAGAGAGAGAGAGAGAGTTGTAGGGAGAGAGAGAGAGAGAGAGAAGAGAGAGAGAGAGAGAGTTGTATAGCTCTCGAGTTCGCTTTCAAGATACTAACAATCTAGCAATCTTAATCTAATAGCAGATTCACCATCGATTTCAAAAAACATTACAGCTTTCACTTATTTTGACATCGCTTGATCCGTTATTGTGCAAGTAAACTGGGAGAATCATCTCACTGATAGATCGCTTATTCATCTAGAAACGAGCAGTTCTGCTTCTGAGCGGTGCATATGCGATCCACATCATTAAGCAACAGCTCATACAAGGGAATAATTGATGGTAATTTTTCCTTCATTTGGATCTGCTATGTCTGCGAACGCATCTGCTGATAAATCGAAGGTTCCTTGACAACCAGGGGGACAGTAATCCACGATTTTTACTGTTATAGATCCACTTCTACATGGTTGCGCAACCCCAGCATTTGTCCCACCCGTGCATGTGATTGTGTACATTTGGCCACATGCAGCGCCTCCATTCCAAATCGTATCGCTGGCTGCTGCGAACAAGTTTCCAGCAGGGAATTGGTTCGGGTCATTGCCGTAACATTTAGACGCTGCATAGCCGAGCCAAGTCAGTAAAGAGCCAATGCTTACACGAGACTCATCTACACATACAGGTCTTAAAACGACTATGATTACGACGCTGCTTTATTGAAAGAAACACGAGTTGAGATATTACTTTCTCAAATGGCCAATGTATGAAAAAGGTGAACCTACGTCTACTTAACACTAACTTAGTTTTTAAGACGGTCAGCTTGACCAAAAACCAAAGAAAAACCTACCATCGGTCCAGATTAGGCAAGAACAGCGTTTGTCCAAGCACGAGTAATCGTATTAATATGACAGCGCGTTTGTTCAAGCACAAGTCAGCCTGATAATCGAATCAGGTTTGAAGCACAATGTAAGCGCTCCTGCTTGAGGATTCTTACGTATCGATTGCTAGCTGAAACGATTGCCGCAAATCGACAAGTATTGATTACTAAAAAACACGATCGCTACCAGTATCGAACACCAAATCGGCATGCTACCGCGTGAGCAACGATTACATCACCACAACAATCTAACAGCTAATAAGGGCAAATCGGGCACTCGTGTCGCTTCTCGAATATATAAGAGCTTACGAGTGTAAGGAGGCGTGTAGAACGTAGCAGTTCCAGAATCAGCACCTACGCCTGCTGCCAGAGCTAACATAAGAGCAGCAAGGGAAACCCAACGGCAAGCCATGATGCTACGATATACGAATCTCATATGTTGAGAATGCAATTTATAGGCTACTGAGCGAGCTGTCTCAACGTGAAGTCTACGGCGGGGACTGTGTTTCAAAGTTCGAATTATAGCAGTGTACGCTATGAGAAGTTTTTCGGGTATGCGTTATTGCTTGTTGCAAGAGATTTCAAGGAGAGTGAAGCGTCTCTCTTTACATCGCCTGCCAATCCGACATCAGGGCGATTGCATTTTAAACGTCTCTTTCTAAAAAGCTAGTTTCCCAGTTTCTGTTAACCTTTCTTTACTGGAATCTTACATTCAGCCCTCCCTTCGACCTTCCGGGAGTCTCCAGAAACAGAGTCGACGGTCGTTTCCACCTTTAAGAAAGAGTTTTCAAACTTCAAACGTCACCCAGGCACTCCTTTCAACCTTCGATTGCGTAAAGTCAGCATTTCACATGCTGAACATGCAATTTTCGCGAGGTACCTCGGCGTGAATTAGATCTACTGCAGGACTACCTTCTAGAAAGGCCTCGAATTGAAGGATAGCTGAAAACATCACCAATCTTTATGGAGGACAAGATTATACGTTTGAAAGAGTTGTCCTTCTTTAAGAATATACCCAATGTGTTCAACAAATTTCAAATAGTGTTGAGAATTCCTAAAAATCCACTAGCATTTTCCTTGAACATCAAGGTCCGCGGTCCCTTGGAATTGATTTCCAGCGGTTCGATCGTTGGCATGTCCTTCGAGGAAGATGCAATCCGTGGACTCTCACGTTAAGGGTATGTGCACATGAGTCCTGTAGAGCGACGTTGGTTAGCATTTTCCTTGAACATCAAGGTCGGCGGTCCGTTGGAATTGATTTCCAGCCGTTCGATCATTGGCATGTCCTTCAAGGAAGATGCAATCCGTGGACTCTCACGTTAAGGGTATGTGCACACGAGTCTTGTAGAGCGACGTTGGTGGCTGGTTTTGGAACTTGGCCCAAAGTTCCATGCAGTTTTGGAGCACCACTAGTGCTCAAAACTGCACCAGCTCCATTGTCCATAGTGCCAAGATTTCAGCACCGGTGCTCCATTTCGCCTCCACGCAATCACCACTTGCCATTTGGCTCTGAGTACAGCCTTCAATGCAGTCTGCAACATTCTGTAGCTCACTGCATTCTGCTCCCTTTCGTCTCCACCCAATCACCACTTGCCATGTGTCTCTCAAGACAACATTCAATGAACTGTGCAGCTCCCTCCGCCAGAGCCATTAAATATTTCAATTCGTTCACATGAGTTAATTTATCTTGCATACCATCATGGTCTTGCATGGCATCCATTGCAGAAAGTATTATCTTGGAATAAAAGAATACAATATCAACCCTCATGTAATCTTTATGGTCTCTTGTGTTTCATTCCTCCACACATTTCAAGGATGTTGTTCCAATCTACATTAGGAAAACAGGGAGCTCATTTTGGGGCCTTGAGAGAAATTCATGATTTCTTTATTTTTTTTCTCTAAAATAATAAAATATGACATAACCCCATTGACATACGGTGCGAAATTTGATATTTTTGACAACACCGGCACGTTCGGGCAGGCCAAGACCCTCGAAAAGGCTTTTGAAATGCCAAAAATGGGCCCCCGGAGGCTCGAGAAAGGCCAAAAAAGGCCCGAAAAGCGACTTGTACAAATAAAAGCGATCCCCTACATCCTCTGCATCCCTCATTGCTATCCCCTTGGGAAATCAAACCTAATCACATCTTCAATCTCTAGCTTAAGCTTCTTATGCAGCTCTTCTAGCTGATTAGAGATTAACTCATAGCCTAACGCTAGATGGGAGTTGGCCTGTTTAGTTAAGCTCAAAAGCATAGAATTTCGCTCATTGCCTAAGAAGAAGTGCTTATTCATTCTTACGACTTGTCTTATGTACTCTTCTTTGCAAATGTTGCTGCATCTTCACTTTCCACCAACTAACATTGTAACAAAGTCCTTTGGCGTTGTAGGATTTCGACCTTATCCATTCGCCTCATCCTCGCCTCATCCCAAGATTATGGATGTGCTATTGCAGAATTTGTCATAGCTTATGATTCTTGATGTGCTACATTTGCATGGGTGTCTCCTCACAAAATGATTGCATGTCCCTTACATTTTTTGATGCACTTTCGCTCATCACCTAAGAAGTGTTTACTCATTATTGGGATTGGTCCGCACAACTTTTCTCGACAAATGTTACATCTCCATGAATCAAGTTTCATGTTCCTGATACCTGATTTAATGCATACTTTTTAAATCATGTCTACAATGTATTGAAAGTAGACAGAGTATGCATTGGACATATGAATTAATTGTATTCAATGAACCGTGTACAAGTATGTAGGTGAGGACATATGTGATGGTTATGAAGAGGCATACCCTCTTATAATTGTGTGTGTGTGTGAGAGAATCAAGACCTTATCAATCTTACTTCCCTTATTGATATGGTGATTCGAAAAGAGTATCTATATGCTATAATATTAATAGTTATTCAATGCTTTCCTAGTCTATCCAAGATCAAGAGTAGAATGAATGATGAGTAGCATGAATAATTTAGTCTCCATTTTGCTTTGGTTGCATATGGCACTTGATCATTCATCTTCAAATGCATTTCTTGAGCTTGTGCATTGATTCTCCCCCTCAATCGAGAGAAAGGGATCATCAATGCTACATCTTGAATGTCAGCGTATTGTTTTTCATCATGGGTGATTTTTTAATGTTAGTCTCGTTAAGAAGCTAAAGTTTTATATTGGTGTCGAAAGTTTGTATGCCCTAATAAAAAATAAAAATTTGAGATATTCGCTAGTGGAAGATCTCGGTCATGGTTGATCCTGGTCGTGATTGATCGCTACGCAATTTGTTGTATCGAATGCACATCTTAGGATCTTCCATCAGAAAGATAGAGTATTTTCCTTTCATTAAGTAGGGAGGTCCTAATATCCATGGGGTCTCGAAGGGGATGACCTTTCAATTTCAATAAAGGAGAATGGAATGCATTAATTCTTTTCTTTCCCCATAGGTTGAGAAGCAAAAGGGAGGCTGTCAGGTATCCACCATAAGCCCTTTCTCGTTTGAACCTTGTCGTTGAATTTGAAACTTTAATGCAACAAAACTAAAAGTTTCACTAGGATTTACATATTTTCCTTTAAAATTCAAAGGAATATATATATGTGTACTACAATGTATCAATATCGTGAAACTAAAAAAATGAGCTCAATACACTTTTGCCAAGATCTTATATTAATATATAAGCACAACTTCTATAAAAACATCCATGGTTTTCAACATCGTCGTCTTGATCATCATAATAGTAATCATCTTAATCTTCTTCATTTCCAAGATCATTATCTTCTTGATTGTGCTTTGGTGGATAGTCTTCATCAACATTTTCTTGGGAGACGTTCTGATCATCATAGTCATTTATGTCGTTGCCTCCATCATCTAGGTCATCCTCATCATCTTCTTCATCTGATTTGTCTTGATCACCGTCAGCATCTCCATCTACATCTTCTTCATCATTGTTTCCTTTATCTTGACCGTCTAGTTCTTCACGCTCTTGCGAGGTGTTATTCCTACACTCCCCTCTATTTTGTCATATGTGACCACCAAAATGGGTGCCAGAAAGTGCAGTGTACTGCGCAAAAGAGTTGCACGACGACCATAATCAAACTCATCACCTCACAGTTGTGCACCTGCAGCTCTACCACCACACCACCTGTGTATTCATGCACATGTGTGTGTGGATCATTGCACATATGTGAGATCCACTACGTAGTTGCACCTCCGGCATTAAAAAACTTGCTCTGGGTGGTTAGGACCCATTGCGTGTGAAAACGACAACTCTAAGTGATTGAGAAATAACATTAGGCCGATCATCTTCTGAAGAAGATTTGTCTTGGAGATTTTCGGTGAAGTGCCATCAATGTCATCTTGATTTTCAACATTGTCTGCTACTTCATCGACGTGCTTAATAGCTCTCTTGTGCATCAACAGTCTGATCATTTACATTAGAAATGTCCTATCCTATGCTACATGAAACATAGCCTAGTGCACTTGATAGATTGACAGACCATGCTATTTTGTATTGTCGTCTGCTTGTTCATGTGCACTGTTGAGATCTTGTGGCCAATAGATGCTACATTAAAATCCATTTTCTCCCCAAGATGAAACGGATTGTTGATTGTCATGCATAGATAAAGTGATGTCTTTTTCTTGAATTTGGGATTTACTCATGGTGTTGCATTGAATTGAAATTCATTCTAAACCAAGCAAACATTTTGGGGTCTTAAATGTTCGCATGCCAATCTTTGAGCAAGAAAGGCTTCCGATCATATTCATGAGCATAGACGTGCATATTAGGAATCATGTATCACGTACATTGAGAAAAAAGTCACTGTTGATGACTCTGATTGTAGTCATGGATTCATCATCACTATCTATTTGTCTATGGCATTGGGAATGTGAGTCACCTCCTCCATTTCGTACGTCCTTCAGGTGGATGTTGAGGCGGAAGTTCTTGGCAAGCACTGAGAAAAAGGCCCTGTTTTTGTTGTGCGACCACTGCTCTGCAGGTTGGTGAAAAGTTGCCGCAGAAATTACATCGTATGCCTGTGCGCGGAGATATTGGGAGTTGCAGAATCATCCTTATTGCCTGTTGATGCAAAATCATCACTAGGAAGTGACTATGTGGTCAAATACCACTTTCGTCAGTTTTGCAAATTTGCCCTTGTGAAGCAGAAGCTGTGTTTTTTGTAGTGACAGAATATTTTGCAGTGTTCTGTAATGGCGTCTGATTCTCTTTCACAGATTGTCACTGAAAAGCTTGACAAGAACAACTTCTAGGCATGGAAGTTTAGAATGATGAATTTCCTTATGGGAAAAGGCTATTGGGAGTTCATTTTAGGAAATGAAAAAGAACCAGCTCTTTCTAATGTTCCCAATCAACAGGAAATGCAGGCATTTAAAGGATGGCATGAGAGAGTTAGAAAAGTTATGTGCTGGTAGTTTATCAGTATTTTAGATTCTATGATTGTGCATATTCAGGATGCAAGTACGCTAAAGGAGGCATGGGATACTTTGGCAAAAATGTACAACACAAATATGCAAGCCAGGAAAATGCAGCTCAAGCAAGAGTTGCACAATGTGTAGAGAGAAAATATGAGCATCAATGACTACTACATGAAGGTGAAGAAAATTGCAGATGCACTTGCTTCCATTGGGTCGCCAGTGGAAGACGATGATTTAGTTTTTGTGACCTTGAATGGTCTAGGAAAGGATTATGCACAGTTCCGGACATCCATTGCCGTCCTGAAAAATTTCTTGATTTTGAGGATTTGTTTGCTCTTCTAATTTCTGAAGAGCAGAGACATGGTGGTGCATCTTCTCCAAGAGGAACTTCAAAAGAAACTATCTTCTACTCAAATGCTGGAAGAGGCAGAGGCAGAGGTAGAGGAGGTTGATCTGGAGGCCGTGGTAGAAATAAGAATATGTAGCAAACTCAAGAAAACCAGTCCTATGGAGGAGGACCTGGTAACTCTAGAGGTAGGGGGAGCCAAAGAGGTCGTGGAGGATGGTAGAGAGGCTAAAATGCAAACAGCAATGTTGAATGCTAGTATTGTGGTAAAATGGGTCATATGGCTAAAGACTGCTACAAAAAGCAGAATGACATTATGAATGGAAAATTGCAGCAAGGCAATTATGCATCCTCTAGTAGACAGGGTGATGACAAAAATGAGCATTTGTTTATGGTGCAGCACATGACCAATTCTGTGACAAGTGTAGAAGAAAGCAATGATGTGTGGTATGTTGACTCAGGTGCATCAAACCACATGACAGGTCATGCAGAATGGATGCAAGATGCAAGGAAAATGAAAAAACCAGGATTTGTGGAGATTGGTGATGATACTACACATCCTATTGTGCAGATTGGTAAAATTCCTTTGTTTATGCGGATGGGAAAAAGAAATACCTGTCTGATGTATTTCATGTCCCGAATATCACCAAGAACCTAGTTTCTGTTGGTCAAATGGTTGAGCAGGGCTTGCAGGTCAGATTTAATCGTCATGGATGCTTTGTTGAGGATATGAAAAATAACGATCGCTTGATAGCAAAAGGAAAGAAGAAGGGCAGGATGTTTACGTTGGGTGCGGACATGCCTGAATTGAGTGCAACAATGTTTGCACATGGGACCGGTGTAGTTGCAGATATTGATATCTGGCATAAACGCATTGGTCATGTAAATGTACAGTGACTTAAATCAATGCAGGCCCAAAATATTGTTGTAGGATTGCCTAAATTCAAGGTTGCAGAAATGCATAAGGTATGTGAAGCCTGTCAATTTGGAAAACAGGCAAGGAAACCATTTCCTAGACATGTTCAAGAGAGTAAGAAGCCATTGGAATTAATCCACTCTGATGTGTGGACTACTAAAGCTGCATCTATTGGAGGCTGTCATTATTTTTTCACTTTTATTGATGACTACAGCAGAAAAGTTTGGGTGTATTTTATAAAAAAGAAAAGTGAAGTGTTTGGGCATTTCGAAGCTTTTAAAGCTATGGTTGAAAAAGAAACAGGCCTGCAAATAAAATGCCTAAGGCTAGATGGAGGGGGAGAGTACCTCTCAAATGAGTTTGCAAGGTTCCTGCAAGAGCATGGCATGAAGCAGTAATATTCATGCAGTCATACCCCACAGCAAAATGGACTTGCAGAAAGGAAAAACAGGCATATTAGAGAGGTATCTCGGGCCATGCTAAATGAAAAAGACGTACTAGATTATTATTAGGCTGAAGCGATTGCTACAACAGTTTACATAATGAACAGGACTCCCACTATAGTAATACATGGCATGACGCCAGAGGAGATGGATACTGGTAGGAAATCAGATATTTCTCATTTGAAAATTTTTGGTTGCATTGCCTATGTTCATGTGCCAGATGAGTTGAGGTCCTAGTTGAATCCAAAAGCTGAGAAGTGCATCTTTATTGGTTATTCTCTACAGCAGAAAGGGTATAGATGCTATAACCCTTCTACTCGTAAGTTTACAGTGAGCAGAGATGTTGTTTTTGATGAGATGAGCAGCTGGTATAAACCAGTAAATGTGATTGATGATGTAGATGCACAAAATGGTAATGCTGCACATAATTCACAGCAGCAATCACAAAATATTAGTGGACCTGTAGTGTCCTCTAGCAATGGTTCACATACTTTGCCATGGACAGGCAGATTGAGATCAGGAGAATCTCCTCAAAGCAATGCAGATAGTGGTATGCAGGTATCATGAAAAGGAAAAGAGAAGGTAGATCAGCCCATGTTTGATGTGAATGCAGGTCACTGTTATGTGGATGGTGAATCCAGTGGCTCAGAACAGAGCATTGATGATGAGTTGGGTATTCATTCTATTGTTACACCTGGAGTAAGAAAGACCAGGGATGTTTTGAGAACACCTGGATGTGAGCCTATTTTGCACAGGTCTACCAGAGCTAGGTATCGTGTGGATAGGTTGAAATATGATGGATTTACAACCATTTACTATGCCTATATGGTCAAAGTGATATAGGAACCAGAACCCACTTCTTTTGAGCAAGCCATGGGAAAAGAAAAATGGGAGAAAGCCATGGATGAAGAAATGGATGCCTTGGAAGCAAATGCTACATGGGAATTGGTGCCTTTGCCTAAAGACAAGAATGCAATTGGCTATAAGTGGGTTTATAAGGTGAAGCACAATGCAAATGGTTCTGTGAACAGATACAAGGCAAGATTAGTTGTCAAGGGGTATGCACAGACATATGGCATTGATTATGATGAAACATTCAGTCCGGTTGCAAGGATGGCAACTGTAAGAGAAGTCATTACTATGGCTGCATCAAAGGGATGGTCTTTACATCAGATGGATGTAAAGAATGCCTTCTTGCATGGTGATTTGCAAGAAGAGGTCTTTATGGAGCAGCCACCAGGATATGTTCATGCTGTTCATCGTGAGTTTGTTTGCAGGTTGAAGAAAGCCTTGTATGGCTTGAAGCAAGCATCTAGAGCATGGTCTGACAAGATAGGACAGTATCTTGTCACTATTGGCTTTCAGATTTCCAAGGCATATTTCTCACTTTATGTGAGAAAAACAGAGAAAGGTATTATGCTGCTTGTCATTTATGATGATGATTTGATCATCATAGGTGATAGTGATGAAGATATCCTTCATGTGAAAATGCTATTGAAGTAGAAGTTTAAGATAAAGGATTTGGGAGAGCTGCGTTATTTCTTAGGCATTGAGGTGATTAGATCGCCAAGTGGGATATGGCTCTTGCAGAGGCACTATGGATTGGACATGCTATCCAAATATGGGATGACAGGCTGTAAGCCTATTTCAGTTCCTTTGGAGCAGAATGTGAAGCTGAGCGTAGATGCAGGTGAGCTTCTGGAAGACCCTACTATGTACAGACGCATAGTAGGAAGTTTGATTTATATGACTATTACAGGCCAGATTTGAGCTATGCTATTGGATTGGTAAGTCAGTTTATGCAGACTTCAAGGAAACTGCATTTGGATACGGCTAGACACATACTCAGGTATGTGAAGTCCACATTGCAGTATGGACTATTTTATGAGGCTAGGGTTCAGATACAGTTGCATGGATACACTGATGCTGATTGGGCTGGTAGTATTTCTGATAAATGATCTACCAGTGGATATGTGTTCTCTTTTGGGAGTGCTGCAGTCACTGGGAGCAGCAAGAAATAGCCTACAGGTCCCTTATTGAGCATAGAGGCTGAGTACAGGGGTGCAGCAATGGCTGCATGTGAGGTAGCTTGGTTGCATAAGCTACTTTATGATATGCATCAGTCTACAGATGGGCCAGTTGTCATTTATTATGACAACATGAGCAATATACACTTGGCAAATAACTCAGTCTATCATGCTAGAACAAAGCACATTGATGTGCATTATCACTATGTGCAGGAGAAGGTTTTACTAGGTCTTATTGATCTAGTTTAGGTCAGCTCAGAGGATCAGGTAGCTAACATATTCATGAAGGCATTGGATGCAGAGAAGCTGCGCAAGTTCAGAGACCTGCTTGGTGTGCATAATTGAGATTGAGCTCGAGGGGGAGTGTTGAGATATCGAGCTCCACTCGTGATATGCCAAGGTGACCGTTGTGCATTTATGTCACTGACTTGTTAGCTGCAGATGTGGTTGGTACAACGCCCATGAATAATAGCTGGATGACAGCTATCCTTATGTACTCTAGTTTGTGGCTCAGTTAGTATGCCACCTTAGTTAGCTGAGTTTGGTTTGAGACCCACATATAGGGTTCTTCTATTTCTTTATACTAGAGTTCCTTTGGCTTTCAGAACTAAGAAGAGAAAAACTATTTTCAGCCTCCAACTTTGTGTGTATTCCCCCATTGTGTATGTGAGAAAGCCGCAAGTGAGACTCCTTCCTTCTCTCCCACTATCTTCACACTGTCATCACCCACCATAATTCAAGGTTGTCTTGGAGAGACCACCACGCTAGTTCTTGGAGTTATATCTCCATTATCTATTTTTACGTATTACAAGAGGAGGTCTATGATGACCAGCACGCTGGCAATTAGAAGGAGATCTATGATAGCCACCACGCTGGTTCTTGGAGTTATATATTTGTGAATTGAGGAAAATATATTCCATTGTGCAACCAAGCAAAATGCAATTGATGATATGGCTTTTGAGGGGTCCCCTTTAGGGCCAAGGGCCATATCAACATGCCATTTCTGTCCAGTGGCATCCTAGATATTGTATAATGTATATTGATATGGCCCTTGCCCCTAGAGGGTACCCTTGTCGATATGTCAATTGCATTTTTTGAAAGTTTAATTGTATTTTTCTAGATGTATCTCCATGCAACCACAACGGTGGGTTGTTGGAGTTATTTTAGTGCTATTTTGGTCATAAACCAAGGAAATTACAGTCCTTCTTTCCAAGCATTTTAGTCCTCATTGTAATAAATATAAATGAGGGCAAAAGTACAATTTATCGAGTGAAAATTGAGCATTGAAAGATATTACAATGTACATCTACATCCAATATAAAAATTTACAACTTATACTGAGCAAAAATTGAACAGAGGATCTTACATTTATAAAAACTTAGCAATTGCTGAGAGCCTGAAAGGCCAAAAGATTACAACTAGTGACCATAACCATTCAAATGTAAAAGTTAACAAGAGTGCATATTGAGAGCCTCAAAGTGAACAAAAAGAGATTACATAAATGTAAAAAAAACTCAGCAATTACTGAGAGCCTTAGAGACCAAAACATTACATCCAGTGAGCCAAAAGATCGTTTAGACCCTTAGAGGCCAAAAGATTACATCCAACCATTGCTGAGAGCCTCATTTGAGCAAGAGGGATTTTGTACAGCTCAGAATTCTTCCTGTCTAGCTTGTTGCATTAATAATTTTTAGGGAGCCAAAGGAGGATACGATGGAGAGGCCGAAGACCATGCACATTGCCAGGACTCAACACTCTGGTTGCAGTTTGAGAAGTGTGTGCTCATTTGTGGTGTGCATTGGGTTGCAATGGATGATTTATAGGCCATTTGGATGGATTGCGGTCCTTATTGGATGCACTGATAGGCCCAAATTGCCTTGTGGGATGCTATTTTTATGGACGCTTTGCACATGGATGCTATTTTATGCTAAGGGACAGCTTTGACACATTGCAGGTGATGCACTGATAGTGCTATGCTCTCTTGGATGAGATATTATTAATGCATATGCCAGTGGATGGTGTTTATGCTTGAGTCATTTGGCACTTATTGGCATTTTGGATTGCCATTGCAGTTGGCATTTTCTTTGGGCAAGATTTGCTCATATGGATGCATAGTATATGCACATGAGTCAGATGCTTTGAGACATCAGTTTTGGTGATATTTCACTCTATTGTCGCATACACATTTGGGTGCACCTAGTATTTGGTGTGATTCTCTCTTGTAGGCACTAGCATTTGGGATTTTTGCATCATTTGCATCATGGCATCCTCTTCCATGTCTAAAAAGGAGTTTTTAAGCATTAAAAAGTTTGATGGGACAAACTTTTCTTTGTGGAATCTCATAGCAAATCTAGGGCATGGAACATTGAGTGTTACCACTATGGCAAGAAGGGCCATATGAAAAAGGATTGCTACAAGCTGAAAAGAGAGCAAAAGGATAAGAAAAAGAATGCAAATTGGGGTGCAAATCAAAAGGAAGAGAGTCCAAGGGAGGACAAAGAAAAAGTGAAGATCGAGGAGATCAATGCAATCACACATGATAGTGACAATGGCGTTCTCTTCATATCTAGTTTATCTGCAGAGTTGCTTACCACTTCAAATGATTCATATTCCCAGGATTGGATTTTGGATTCTGGTGCTTCATTCCATGTTACTCCCCATAGGGAATGGTTCTCCACTTATGACAGTGGAAAGACAGGTTTGTGTGCATCTTGGAAATGACTATGCATGTGACATAGTGGGAGTAGGTGACAAAAATGGTCTGCATTTATTTTGAAACATGTGAGACATGTGCCTAAGTTGATCAAGAGTCTTATTTCAGTGGGTCAGCTAGATGATGCTAGTTTTCACACCACTTTTGGCTTTCAGAGTTGGAAAATTTAGAAGGGCTCTATGCTTTTGGCCAGGGGTGCCAAGTGTGGGACTTTGTATCCCTTACATGTATCAGGGGTATTTGATCATGTTGTTGCAATAACCGAGCAACCAAGCACTTCTTTATGGCATTGCAGGTTGGGGCACATGAGCCAAAATGGAATGAAACTCTTATGCCATTTGGGTTATGTACCGCATTTGAGTTTCTCTGATTTTGAATTTTGTGAGCACTGTCTCTATGGGAAGCAGACTAAATCAGCCCATAAAAGAAGGGGAAAGAAAGAGTTTGAAAAGCTTGATTTGGTGCATTCAGACGTATGTGGTCCCATGCCTACACGGTCATTAGGCGGGGCTGAATACTATGTGACATTCATTGATGATGCAACTAGGAAAGTGTGGGCTTATGCTATAGCTCGGAAGAGTGATGTGTTCCAGGTATTTCAGAAATGGTTGGCCTTGGTTGAGAATATGTCAGGTAGAACACTTAAATGCCTACGGACTGACAATGGTGGAGAGTATCTCTCTCATGACTTTCAGCATTTCTATGATACACATGGGATTAAGAGGGAGCTCACATCCCCTCGTACTCCATAGCAAAATCCAGTTGCAGAAAAGATGAATCATACCATTCAAGAAAAGTTGCAATGTATGCTTTTCAATGCAAGTCTTTTTGGTGGTTTTTGGGCTGAGGCAATGAAGACTGCAGTGCATGTGATCAATAGATCACCTAGTAAGAGTTTGGATGGTGGTATTCCTAAAGAGGCATGGAGTGGCAAGAAGCCCTCTTACTCTCATTTGTGTATATTTGGGTGTAAGACATATGCACATGTGCCAAAAGAGCTTCTAGATCCTAAGTCTAGGAAATGCATCTTTCTGGGTTATGGTGAAAGTGGAGAGATGGGCTATCGTCTGTGGGATCCAGAAGCAAAGAAGATCATACGCAGCCATGATGTAGTCTTCAATGAGAAGAAGATCCATAAGGCACCCACGAGGGATGTGGAAATGAGGAGAATCACTTTCTAGGATGTGAATGCACCTGCATATGTTGATAGACAACAAGCTGTCCATGCACCAAATGTGCAAGAAATGGTACCACCAAGTACTCCCACAGGTATACAATCAAGGGTAGATGATGGATCATCTATTGGTGGAAATGATGAGCCAAATGTGGCTAATATGCAGGTGGGACAGCAAGCTGAAATGCCCTTGAGAAGATCATCTAAAGTGTCTAGACCACCTGATAGGTTTGTTCCAAGGGTAGACTATGTGATGCATATTGATTGCGGGGAGCCTTCTTGCTACAGAGAGGCTATGATGCATGAGGATCAACGCAAGTGGGAGTATGCTATGCAATAAGAGATGAGTTCACTTATGAAGAATAAGACTTGGGACTTGGTTTCTTTGCCACATGGAAAGAAAGCATTGCCATGTAAATGGGTCTACAAAATGAAGGTCACAGGTGATGATGTGCCTAGGTACAAGGCTCGTTTGGTCACTAAAGGGTTCAAGCAAGAGAAGGGTGTGGACTTTGATGAGATATTCTCTCTAGTTGTGAAGATGACCACACTTAAATGCATGCTTGGACTAGTGGCATCAGGGGATATGGAGGTTATGTAGATGGATGTCAAGACAGCTTTCTTGCATGGGAATTTGCATGAGGAAATTTACATGGTGCAGCCGGAAGGCTTTGAAGAAAAGGGCAAAGAGCATTTAGTTTGCAAGCTGAAGAAGAGTCTCTATGGTCTTAAGCAAGCACCTAGAGAATGGTATCAGAAGTTTGATGCTTTCATTCGGTCCCAGGGTTTTAGAAGGAGTGAAATTGATCATTGCCTCTACACTAAAAGGGCTAAGGATAATAGCCTGATAATCTTGGCACTATATGTGGATGATATGCTATTGGCTAGCAAGAATACTTATGAGCTAGTTCCTTAAAGGCCAAGTTGCATGAAACCTTTGATATGAAGGATTTGGGACTTGCAGGTCATATTCTTAGTATGCGCATCACGCGTGATCGGAGTAGGAAACTCCTTTGGCTTTCACAAAAGGAGTATGTTACAAAAGTATTGCAGTGTTACAATATGGAGGGGGGGAAGGCAGTGAGTACTCCATTGCCTCCATATGTGAAACTGAGTCATACAGATAGTCCCAAATCAGATGAGGAGAGTGCCATGATGGCCAAGGTTCCTTATGCATCAGCGGTTGGGAGTCTTATGTATGCTATGATAGCTACTAGACCAAACATTGCATTTGCAGTGGGAGTTGTTAGCCGGTATATGGCTAATCCAGGAAAGAGGCATTGGGAGGCAGTTAAGTGCATCATGAGGTACATGAAGGGTACCAAGGAGATGTGCTTTGGTAGAGGAGACATGCATGTACTTGGGTACATAGATTTAGACTATGCAGGGCATGTAGATAGTAGGAGATCCACTTCTGGTTATGTGTTCACCTTTGCAGGTGGTGCAGTGTCATGGATGTCTTGCACACAGAAGTGCTATTGCTTTGTCTACCACAGAGGCTGAGTATGTTGCAGCCACAGAGGGTTGCAAGGAGGCTATATGGCTTGATTGGCTAGTGGGAGATTTGGGGATTCATACAGGTGTACCGACATGGCATAGTGATTCCATGAGTGCTATATTCAACTAGCACGGAATCTGGTCTTTCATGAAAAGACCAAACACATTGAGGTCAGGTACCATTTCATCAGGGAGGTACTTGAGGACAAGTGCATAGAGCTTGTCAAGGTTCATCTGAGATGATAACCTTGCAGATATGCTAACGAAGAGTCTACCTAGTCAGCAGTTTGAGTATTGTTGTGTATTGATGAGCATTGGATAGTATGCTCACGGTTGTTCTCCCTTAAAGGCACATTGTCCTTTAAGTGGGAGGTTGTGGGGGTTAAAGGTCACTCTGCCTTTACCCCGGTTATGTACAATACTCAAACACATATATAAATGAATGAAAAAGAAGATTAGGGTGTTCTACACCCACCAAAGACTTGTGTGGCTCTCTATCTCTCTCTCTCTCCCTCTTTCGTTCTTACTTCCATTGAAAGCACTCTCACCAATGCCATTCTTCACAACCCCACATGGAGAATGGCACTGGTGCCAATCTCCATGTGGATCTAGCTAATTTTAAATTTCCCTATGCAAAATGGCTTTGGTGCCACTCTCCAATGTTGGTTTATGGCTATGGGCACCAATGCCATGATCCACAAACCCAAATACATTCCGCAAGGGAAAAGTTAAAATTTGCTAGACTCACATGGAGATTGGAAACAAGTGCCATTCTCCATGTGGGATTTTAGAATGGCACTGGTGCCAATCTCTGTTGGTCTTATGAAATTCTTTAGTTGTAATTTTTTCAAAATCTCATTTCTTGTAATCATAATGGCAGGGGATGGCTGCTAGATGTGGGGACAAGGTCATGATGGTGGTGGGGAATGAAGTGGTTGCAATTGGTGGTGTGTCATAGATGCAGAGGGCTATTGTAGTGGTGTGAAGATTGATGAAGAAAATGTATTGGTGATAGTGGAGAAGTCTATCAATAGTGATATGCTCTTGCCATTTCCCACTATGGATGCATTGCTTATTGGTGAGGCACTTTGGAGCATTGTCAAGTGGCCTAATACCTCTCTAAAACATGTTGGTGATTCTTTAGATGATCCGATAACTCAAGAAGCCACACCAAGTGAGCCTAAGCAACCTTATGTTGAGGCAATACCAATTTCTTCATTGGAAATTGACAATTGCATTCCTGAATCTTGGAAAGAGAAAAAGGTTGTCTTGTGGGATGATAGCAAAACAAAGACCATGGGGGAAGGTGTGATCTTGTATGTTTTTCTGGGTGACTCTATAAACTTTGATTTATTGGGTAACAATTGCATTGGTGTGGGTATTGAAAAGAAAGAACAAATGATAAGAAGTGGCTTAGGGTCTTCTATGCAAGATGTTGGATCTCTCAGCCTAGTTAAGTGGCCCATCAAGCAGATTACCTTAGTTAATGGAAGCCCATTGCAACAATATGTGCCCATGAGCCAGGTTGGTGGCACAGATGAGGTGGTCAATGATCTAATGTTGAAAAAGGATGCTCCACCTTGAAAGAAAAGAAGGTACACTTTCATTAGCAGGGTGCCTAAACAAAGGAAGCCTCCAACGCTAATGTACAAAATGTCACTAGAGTCGGTGGTGCAGCAAGTTTCATCCATCGATTGTTGTGGTAGTAGGTACTACCTAGCATGCTGAACGAGACGTCTTAATGTCTGTAAGGAAGAATTTTTGAGGCAGCTCCTTGGAGTCTCGTACAAACTTTTTATACGATATGTTGTTAATGGCTTGGCATCGTGACTATGCTAGGAGGATATGCTACAACTTCAAGGTAAACAATCGGGATGTGTGTTGTAGAGCATGGTACGAGATGCATGGAATCCCAAGGGCATCATTTTATCGATACAGGGAGCAATTTGAGAGTGGTGTGCAACGATATGTGCGTGGGAATTTTGGGATTGTGAGGAGGAGCAAGGTGCACACAGGTATGGGGAGGGCTCTCATTCAACACTTTATGGATAATAGCACAGACCATATGCCTCACAAGAGTAGAACCATGTAGGATGGTTCTAGAGAGACACAGCAAGTGATACCTGAAGCATGAGGTCAACACTTCACTTAATCAACGTGGTTATCAGAGCTTATCCACATCCACATTTGGCAAGATTCAAAAATCAAACTTAAAAAATGTAGCCCTTGCTAAGACAAGTGAATTCTCTAAATGTAGCTTTTGCAGTCAGATCAAGGCTCAATTGGCAGCCACAAAAAGTCAAGATGAGTGCAATTCATTGATGGAGGAGAGAAAGATGCATATGATACAACAACAGAGTTGCAAAAACTTATACTATGTATGGCATAGGTACTCCGAGATGGATCCAAAAAAGTATGTATGCATAATCCATGATATGATGGACAAAAAAAAGACGACAATTCCAAGCCTTTGCGTGAGGTCCAAGGACACCGATTCTGCATGGCAATGATAGGTTTCACTCATTGGAATGATTACCCATGGCCATGGACAAGTTCATTATGGACACTTCACCCTCAATGGTTTCTGGCCATCTGATCTCAACCTAACAATTGGATCGCTCTCAATTTGTTTGCACAACCTAGAGAGGATGGATATGCATGACTTCAGAGACCTTGCTATAGATGGGATTCCAAGAAGCCATGCTCACCTTCTGAATTCTCTCACAAATTCCATGACAACTTCCATTGCGAGGGATGCAGACAGAGTGCAGACACATGTAGGAATTTGTTGCCATCAGCTACTCGTGAAAATCCACCGTCTCCAAATTGATGTGTTGCTGTTGAGCTAACAAACCAAAGTTTCCAAAGAGCTTGCTACTCCAGCTAGATAATTGTGGGTCTCAAAAGAAAAATAGATACTTGTTTGCATACCTTTCTCTTCTTGTAGCAAGGGGAATTTTCAAGACAGTTCAATTGGGATTCTTGATGGTAGGGCACACACATGAGGACATTGATGCAATGTTTAGTAGGTTCTTTGAGAGTTTGCAAGTAGGACAAACATTCAATTTCCCTCATCTAATGGATACATTCAAAAAATGTACATCAGCTTCTCAAGCACCATTTCTTCTTACACGAGTTCCTAACTTCAAGGATTATGTGGATGGCTACCTATGTGATGGCCAAGAAATTTGGTTGGTCATGCAAAGCCATTACAATTTTGATTTTTCATGCAAGGTGAGAGACCTATGATGCAGTACAAGGTGCATCCAACATCACTACACTGGACACCCATTGAAGGGGGAATTGAGCTATGGAAGAAAGATAGTGAGGGTCGACCATTGCTGCCTATAGGTTTTGCTCGGATATATTGCCAATGGTTGCATTTGTGAGAGATCACTTGTAAGTAATATCAAGGACAAAGGATTACATTAAGTTTTGGGAGAGATGTGCAAGTGGAAAGAATGTGTCGTATGAGTCCTACATTAGGCCAATGATAGACTACTGGAAAACCATGATCGGTGAGCTTGAACAGGAAAACATCTCAGAGATAGGCTCGGGGGGGTCACTATGTATAAACCCTCTATATCACATGCGTTCAAGGCCTATATTTAAAATCCCTTATCTGTAAATTTTTTCATTAATAAAATGTACCCCTTTTCTATACAAATCTGTAAATTTTTTCCAAAACTATTTTAAATAGTCCCTTATGTATATTTATTTCTGTAAATTTTAGGAATAAAAAATATCCTTCTTTTGAACTCACGTGATAGGGTTACATATGATGAGTGACCCCCCCGAGGAGATAGGAGTGTATAGGGAATTTTGGCCAAGAACACAATCGCCTGATGAGGAGGAGGATATAGATGCTTGTTAATGAGTTCCAAGGCTATGAGGAATGGAATGATCACTATTGCAGGCCTCTAAAAGGTAAGCCAAGGGAAGAGTTTAGACCAATGCTAGATGTTAAGGAAGGTGACTTCATCTTGGTGAGGCCATCAAACCCGGTATACCCCATATGGCTTGGGGTTGCAATATCAAGTGTCGAGATGGATGCTGCATCTCCTAACTTCAAGAAAGTATTAATTCAGTATTGGACACCATCAGTTAAGAGAAAGGGGCTTAGGGATGCAGATGCCTATGTTGAATACTAGAACAAGTATTGGGCAGAGAATAGGTTGGATCAATAGGTGTGGGAGTGTATTGATGCAGTGGTCTGGTCATGGACATCAAAAGCCATAAATAGACCCAAGAAGATTAAGATTCCATAGAATGTATGTATCAAAGCATAGGAGAGCTTGCTTGGTATTAGAGCATATAAAAATGGTGATCGTTTTCTCCTTCTTCATCTCCCAAACTTCCATTTTAATATGTCTTCTCATGTGATATTTCTCAATCATTGTTATCCTATCGATGCATATTTGCATATTATTAATATGATGATTTTTCATAAGCTGTCTTTCACCAACAACTACTTTGTTTCTAGTGGTTCACTTTCCACGGTGTTTGTTAATACCACCAATTGGTGTTTATTAACACTTCAAGTAAAATATACATGTTGTCCCCAAACGGTGTTTCTTAACACCACCAAATACATGATTTTCAAACTCTGCCACAAATGCTTTGTTCCAGTTGTTATATGCAATGAAGTGTTTCACAAAACCAATGAAGTTTTTCATAATCATTGGAATTTCCAACTAATAGTATATTTCAATATTGGCAAAATTCCCACAATCAATGAAACTTTTCCCAAATTTAATGAAATCCACCCAATTTCAAAATTCCCAAAGTGCAACTTTTGTCCCATTTTATCTAATACGGTGTTTATATGTTTTCTGTTCTTACCTCCACTAGCAATAGATTGACACTTGATAGCGACTTTATGGAATTCGCTTTATGATAGTAAAAGATTGCGTAGTGATTGCTATAGTAGTGAATTATGTTGCGAGAGCAGGAATTACTTGACGTAATATACCATTACTTTGAAAAGTTAGTAGTTTATTTCTAAGGATTGAAAGTTATTAAGAAATGTTAATGATGTTGCATGTTGCATGTTGCTTTTGAGTGAAATTTAGTTTACACCAGTATTGCAATTTTTCATGTGTATTTTGGATGTTCTTTATTTTGAAGTTTGAGTGCTTACAAAACAATTGTTGCATGCACTAGATCACTACACTATCTACACACCCATCTTTGATGGCAACACAAGAGCAGTTAAAGACTGAGATTTTGATGCTTGCCCGTAAGAAAATGATCGAGTGACAAAGAAATTCGTGCCCATGCAAGTTCAAAATTTCTATGTGATCAAATGATATCCCAAATACTTGACCTTATTTACATGAGTTGGGCCAGTCGTCGCAGTCGAATGACACGATCAGAGGTTAAAGTGATACTTGATCGATTTATCCCTCGAGTGTTTGGAGATCTGGTAGGACAATAGCAATTATACGAGAAGGTGAGCAATGTAGCCTACCAATGTCCTCAATGCCAGGCCCTTGACTACCAGTGTCCTGACTAATAGGCTGCTCTAAGACAGTACCAATGTCCTCAATGTGCCCTTGACTACCAGGGTCCTAACTAATAGGCTGCTCTAAGACTAGAGTCTCAGTAGCAAGGTCCTGGCTAGTATCATCCTGCCTAGTAGTTTGCTCTTTAGTTCCAAGCACCTGACTACTAGTAGGCTGCTTGAGAGTCTCATGATCAAGTTCTTGGTGAGTAGGGTCCTGGCTACTAGGTTCCTGACTAGTAGGCTGCTCTAGAGTCTGTAAGGTCATGGTTGAAGAACCATCTATGCCTCCTGGTAACTCCTCCTGGTCATGCTTTGCCTCGTCCATACCTTCTTTGGGTAAGGCTTCCTTGCTTGATCCACTTGCATGTCCATCACCCAAGATCAAGGGTGCCTTTCTCACTTTTAATTTCAAGGGAAGTGCTTCCACCTCTTTAGCCTTACCTTTTCCTACGATGTGCTATACTACTACTTACTTGCTACCACGGGCCTTTTCGTATGATGAGTGGAACCTCCTTGACTCTAGTTGATAATTGATCACCCTTATTCTTTGTGTGGATTTCCTCTCGGCGTAACTCATCGGATGCAGAGCTTTCATCCTCATCATCGCCTGAGCTAGAATCATCACGCTCAGACTCACTACCCTCGTCTTTGACATTTTCCTCATTACCCTCTTCTTTGACATTTTCCTCTTCAAAGAAGGTAGTACAACTGTGATATGTGTCAAAGAACTCAATCTGATTGGTGGTATCAATGACATTTATATTTCTACCTTGGCGTAGCAATTTCTCAACAACAAAACCGATTCGATACAATGCTACTTCCCACCCATCATTCAGTAAATTCTTTGTCATCTCTAGTATCACATCAAGATCCATCAGCTTTCTATAATCCACCATTACTGCATCAACGTTAATCTTATTGTCCTCAAAATAATGAAGCTTGAGAGTCCTTAAAGGAATTTTGATTAGATTGCCACTACCCCTGGATAAGAAGCACATCAAGAAAGGCTGCAAGACTTGAATGGAAGTGCGTTCCAAGACTGTGATATGATTGTCAACCTTATTACTTGGTACGCCTTGCATATTGCTTATAACACCTTTCAAGCATCTATAGAACCGAGTCGTCTTTGCCATGTACTCAAATGTAGGTCTCTTGCCCTTCACAGTTTGTGGCTTTCCATAGCCCACCCATAACTCCCTTGCCTCTATCAGGATCTCAGAAAGAAAAGATCTTTCTTTCAACCTAAATGGAGTAGACCTCAACCTTTTTGATTCTAGAATGTACTTCGAGTCATCGTTAAATATGCATACATGACAAATGACCCATTGAAACTTTTCCATCCACTCAATCTGTGGCAAGTTTCCTTTTCTTCCCTCAACAAGGGTGATCCTGCAAGCTTCACAAAAGTGTTGCCCATCAATGGGCTCAAAGCTGCATCTTTCCAAGAATCTATTCTTTGCCAGCATGTATCTCTTCTTGATGTTAGTCCCATATCGGCTTTGGTACAAAGCCTCTCCACAAACAAAGTCACTCCTTCTAAAATTCTCAAAAGCATCAAGAAAGTCCACACGCTTTTGAAATGTGACATCAGGCAATGTAGGATCATCTTCTTGAAGTCTCTTAAACACCATAGGAGGAAGAGTGATATTAGTGGCAACTAGAGTTCTTGTTTTCCTCGTATCTTCATACAATTTGTGTGCAAATGTCTTATCTAGCTTTATTTGATTTGTGAACAACGAAGCTGTATCAATAAGCATTGTGGCCATGCTAAATTGTGGAAATCCCCAAATGTACCCCTCATCCTCTCGAGGATGTAAGTTCGCCACACTTATAGAAAAGTCTGCGAGATTTGTATCTTCTTCTTGCAGATCCTCTTGGTCATCACTATCCAATTTTTTGCTTGGTTTTAAATAACCTGCACTTGAACGATTTGCACATGGAGTAGGAGTTATTTTGGCTCTCTTTCTGGGAATAGCTGTGGAACTTGAATCTGCTCCATGATCACTCCTTCTTGTTCTTGTAGTTGTTGCAGTAGTCAATGGTGTAGGTACAGTTGGAGATAATGTAGTTACTACCGTAGATATTGTAGTTACTTTTGTTGGAGATACCGTAGTTATCGGCACAGATATTGGCGGTACAACTTGAGGGATACATGTTATAGATGGCATACTTACTGCTGATGGAGGTACAACACCACCACTTGGAAATGCATCCCACATTTTCTTCAATGCTTCCAAGGCACTAAGTAATTCTTGGGATCCCTCAATTGAATCTGGTAAGGGCTTCAAAAAGTGCTTGTGTGTGACTCGTAACTTGTAGACCACATCGTCATTCTTCCCTTTGCACACAACTTCTATCAAATTGTTTTCTTTAATGTTGATGGTTGAGACCATTGTAAGAAAATAATACGTCTGTGCTCAACAGATAACAAGATCTCGTATGCAAGAGAGAAAATAGATTGTATGAGAGAAGCTTTGATGGCATGCTGGAAACAGTAGAGGACGGAGACTGGATGCTAAGGAATCAAGGTTGCTGTAGCCAGTGATGAAATGGGATTCATGAGCTCGCTCTTATATAGTCACTAGTTGTAGTCGGTTAGACCCAATTTGGTGACCGACCTAGTCCGCCCAAAATGGTCGACTGGGGGTTGGGGCCACGGACCACACGATAGAACCATGGCATAAAATAGAGCCATCCGAGATCATCTCGGACTCCAAACGGGCTCTACAACCCAAGAGTGGGCTGCCTCAAGAAAAGCTTTGTCTTACCTCAGTGCGATCAGTCATGGGATGCCTTCTTGCACTTGTTGGTAAGCTGAAAGGAAAGCAAAGAGTGGACACAAACTCAGAATACTTGCATTATGGAATGAAGAAGAGTGAGGTCCTTAAGTAGGCACCTCATACATGCTCACTGACATCATTGATGACTTCAGAGCTCCACAATCATCTCCTCAATCTGCTCCTAGATTCTCTCAATCATCCTATGTGGCTCTCCACCACCTAATTGTGCTTGTGGGCACCTAACTGTGCCTCTAGCACTCACACATAGAAACCAAGGTGTGCCTGAGGCATACATCTTGAGATATCCCATCAAACCCCCCTTCAAGGGAATGCCTCAGGCTATGTCAAGGATACATCTAGTCTCATAGTTTCTCATGCCATCTCATGGTGGTTAAGGATAAATCTATGGCTAGGTTCTCATGCTAGCAAGGGTTCCCATGGGTGTAAGGTAAACAAAAGGGATACAAAAAGACCTTCCAATGGTTATCTCCCCTACATGTACATGCACAAATGTCTGTAGGAGGTACCATGGAGCAAAACATACACATGGCCTACATCATAAGGTGACCAGAGGTGTAAACACACAAAACACAATAGTTTATTTCATTCATTTTGGAGGACTATCCAGGCTGAGTACCTTGACATAAAAAGAGAGATCTGGAGCATACATAGAGATGATTTAAAATGCATAATCTTCAAAGGATGTCTCATCTTGTGGAGGCTCATCAACTGAAAGTAGATTTGCATTTTTTGTCTTTGAAGTTGCTTCCTTTTTGGCAACCATTATCTTGGCAATCTTCAACAAGGAAGCCATGTTGGCATTTTCTTCCTTTGTAGCATAACAAGACATTGCTTTATGTTTAGGCTTTTCACATATTTTGCATAAGCAAGCCATGAGAGGGTCTAACACAGGTATTAGGCAGTGTCTTCTCTCTTACAAGGCTTAGAATAACAACTGAAATGCTTCAAAATATAAGCATTTAATGTAGCAAAGTCTTGTGACCAAAAATCAAACAATGATGCTTTTTCTTACATGCTTCATAGAGATGGCTAAAATGAAAGCTTTCCAATCAAAACCAGGTATAGCGGCTCAAAGCAAAGCTGAAGCCACAGTTGTACTCATGTTATTGAAAGTTTCAAAAAACCAGAAGTGCTAGAGTAGCATTTTATGTAGCATCATCTTCAAAAACTTGTCCAAAACTATCAAAACCAAAAGGCTGAATTTGGAGGGCTTGTAGCTCACTCTTCAAAGCAACGAAAAGAGGGCTTTCTGAAGCAAAAGAAAGCTCATATACCAAAGAGGATCCAGCACGGAGGTTGGACGAAATGGCGCGTGCTATTGCCCGGGGGAGTTGCTACAGGCTGAACCTGAGTTTTGACGATTTCTCCTTCGTTACTGAACCAAATGAGCTGAAAAATGACTCAAAATCTTTGTCTTGAGGTCGCCCATCTACGTTTGTAGTCCACTTGTAGTACATTCATTTTTAACTTTTAAGAACTCATATTCTAATACTCAAAGACAAGCAATGGCAGAGCAGGCAGGGAGTATAGAGGAAGGGCGAAAAAATGCGCTGTTTGGAGAATGGTAGCCAATAGAGACTTTTTTTTTTCAATTGCTTGCAGGTGGAAGTTTGCCCATACTAGAGGAGTTTACAGCTTAGAGGGTTTGGGCAATGGTCGTTTGTAGGCAGAGAACCAAGCTCTCAAAGATTTTGGGAAGAAGGAGGAAAATGGAGAAGAAGAAGATGAAGAAGAAGAAGATGATATGGCAGAAGTGGGCTCAAGGGGGATCAAAGGGCTCTGATACCATGTTGGTAAGCTAAAAGGAAAGCAAAGAGTGGACACAAACTCAGAATACTTGCATTATGGAATGAAGAAGAGTGAGGTCCTTAAGTAGGCACCTCATACATGCTCACTGACATCACTGATGACTTCAGAGCTCCACAATCATCTCCTCAATCTGCTCCTAGATTCTCTCAATCATCCTATGTGGCTCTCCACCACCTAACTGTGCTTGTGGGCACCTAATTGTGCCTCTAGCACTCACACATAGAAACCAAGGTGTGCCTGAGGCATACACCTTGAGATATCCCATTAGCACTTGCATGCAAGAGACTTCGTGAAGATGTTCGCAGCATTCTCTGTAGTCAGACAATACACCAAGTTGACCTCTCCATCCATGATGAGCTCGCGTGCAAAGTGATATTGAATCTCAATGTGTTTTGTGTGAGCATGGAACACAGGGTTCTTTGCAATCACCATGCAACTCTGATTGTCACATGATAATTGCGTAGGCTTGTTCTGCACTACACCCATGTCCCCCAAAATCCTCCCCAACCACACTGCCTTGCAAGAAGCAAAGCATGCTGATTTGTACTCAGCCTTGGTAGAAGAAAGAGCAACTGTGGGTTGCTTCTTGCTGACCCATGACACAACTCCAGATCTAAGTGAGAAATAGTACCATGTCATTGATCTCCTGCTGTCCACATCTCCTGCCCAATCCGAGTCACAAGATCCGATCAAGATGTTGCCTTTGGTATAGGTGATGCCATAATAAAGTGTGCCTTTGATGTATTTCAGCACCCGCATCCTTGCCCTCCACCAATGGTTTTCTCGAGGCTTATTGGAAAACCTGCATAGTACACCAATCACAAAGCTGATGTCCGACCGTGTGTTGCACAAGTAAATCAAACTGCTCACAAGCCTTCTGTACTTTGCTTCGTCCACCAGTGGTGATGAATCCTCATTTGAGAGCTTCACATCAACCTCCATAGGGGTACCAACTGTCTTGCACTCAGCCATGCCAAATGCCTTCAGTATCTCTCCAGCATACTTCAGCTGTGAAAAGAAGATCTGTTTTGGCTCTTGCTAAACTTCAATCTGCAAACAGAAGTGCATCAGTCCAAGGTCTATTATTTCAAACTCTCTTCCTAGCAAATGCTTTGTTTGCGAGATCTTCTCTTCATGGTTCCCAGTTATGACAAGGTCGTCCACATAAAGGACCACAATCATACACCTGCCTCCTTCTCTGAAGATATACAAATTTGCATCTAATGGGCTCCTCCTGAACCCGTTTTGCAGAAAGTAGACATCAATCTACTGGTACCATGCTCGTGGGGCCTGTTTCAGCCCGTAAAGTGCCTTCTTCAGTTTATAGACTTTACCTTCTGAATCGAGGATCACAAATCCTAGTGGTTGTTCCACGTATACCTCCTCCTTGAGATCTCCATTCAGAAAGGCGAATTTACATCCATCTGAAACACAGGCCAACTTCCCTAGGTAGCTAAAGCCAAAATACTGCGAATTGTGGTTAGTCGAGCTGTGGGAGCAAAAGTATCATGATAATCAAAACCATGTACCTGTGCAAATCCTTTTGCCATGAGCCAAGCCTTGTACTTATCCAATGTACTGTCGGACTTGTACACCCACTTGGTGCCGATTACCTTGTGTTTTGGTGGACGATCCACAAAGTCCCAAGTGTTGTTCTTCATTATGGAGCCATACTCCATGTGCATAGCCTCCATCCACCTATCATCACCCTGTGCCTCTTCAAGACACTTGGGTTCATGAGCACGGATCACCTCAGTCATCAAAGCGTAGCTGACCAAGTGTTCCTGTGCCCTTCTTTGCTCCTCTAATCTCTTGGACCGATGGTGTTTGGATGGTTCCTCCTCAATGGCTGGGGGTTCTCTATCATCCAAAAGCTGCTTTACCCACTTTGGGAATGGTTGTTGATGTTGTGCTTCTTCAGGCTCTTCTTCATCTTCTTTATCTGAAATCCTCCCAAGCACCATTGGGGGAGTTCGGTCTGTTGTTGGTGGTGGTGCTGGATGGATATCCTGGTCCTGGTTGTCTGGGAAGGAAGCATCCTCCTCCAATTGATGCGGCTATTCTGAGAAGACCACATTGCGACTTACTATTACCTTCTTGGTAACAGGGTTATAGAGACGAGACGTTGTTTCACCGTGTACCTTTACCAATGACCTTCCCTTGAAGATCCAGGATCTGTGCACCATTCTTATCAAATTGAACTTTGAGGTCTCGATCCATGATCGCAAAAATGAACAACAAGTTCCTCTTGATATTTGGCACATAAAGAACATCAGACAACTGTTTTACAACTCCATCTGACTTGAGAGTAATCGTATCTTTTCCTTTTGCGGGACATTTTGCATCATTGCCGATTGCTACCAGGATGTCATTCCCTATCGGCTCTAGAGAGGTATACCAATCCTTCTGACTCGTCATGTGGCGCGATGCACCACTGTCAATAATCCAAGGTTCATTTGTAGGTACATGAACTACCTTCGTGCAAATCTTCTCAATTGCGACGAACAGCTCTACTGGTACTACCTGCGCGATGTTGTTGGACTCTTTCTTTATTCTGTTCTTCTCATCTATAATCTTCTTCCCGCACTCATTCTGCTTGTGCCTTGCCTTGTTGCAATAGAAGCACTTGATCTTCTTCTTTCTCTTTTTATCATCAGAAGAAGATGGGTTACTAGAGTCCTTACCCTTACCTTTCTTTGATCCAATGTAGAAAGCCGAATCTTCTCTAGTCCTCATCTTTTGACACATCTCCTCCTCAAGAAGCATTGCGCTGAAATCCTCAAAGTTGAGGGGCGGATTTATGTTCTGTGTATTTAGTGCCATAACAAGACCGTCGTACTTTGGTGGGAGAATCTGTATGCACCTTCATGCTAGATTCTCGCTGGTGATGGTGATGCCAATCACAGTCATCTAATCGCACAGATTCTTCACCCTGGTGATGAACTTCTCTACCGCTTCAGACTCAGACAATTTCTCATTTGCGAGCTGAGTCTCCAGATTCTGAATTCGCGTTTGATTCGTGGTCTCATACTGATTTTTCAAGGCTGTCCATGCCTCCTCTGCTATGGTGACATGTTGAATTAATGCCATGACAAATCACTTACACTGCAGACAATAGAACACAGCGCATCTGCATTTCTTCTTGTCCACACGAGAATCTCATCTGTAGTTGGTACTATCGTGTTGTCCTGCATTGGCTAGATCCGGTGGCCTCACGTCCACCCCAATAGCAGTGTCCTAAAGCTCGTATGCGCTTAGGACGGTCTTCATCTTGAACTTCCAGAGTGGATAGTTAGAGCCATCCAACTTTTCTCTTTCATCGAACAGTGGGATTCGCAGTCTTGCGGGCTGGCCCATCTCTCACAATCTGCTCGCAAACAGAAACACACTACCAAATCTACTTGCTAGAGTCCAGGCTCTGATACCATGTAAGAAAATAATACGATGTTTGTGCTCAACAGATAACAGGATCTCGTACGTAAGAGAGAAAACAGATAGTATGGAGAATCAAAATTTTGATTACTGTAGAACTGATACAATAGATGGCACTACCTCCCAACTGTGTGCTTCTGTGAGAGAAGCTTCGATGGCGTGCTGGAAATAGTAGAGGACGGAGGCTGAATGCTAAGGAATCAGGGTTGCTGTAGCCAGTGATGAAATGGGCTTCATGGGCTCACTCTTATATAGCCACTAGTCGTAGTCGATTAGACCCAATTTGGTGACTGACCTAGTCCACCCAAAACGATCTCGTAGGCCACCGACCACACGATAGAATCGTGGCATAAAATAGATCCGGTAGCTTGGACTCCAAACGGGCCCCGCAACCCGAGAGTGGGCTGCCCCAGGAAAAGCTCTGTCTACCCTCAGTGCGATCAGTCTCATGGGATGCCTTCTCGCACTTGCATGTAGCCTAGTTGGCAGTGTGCCAACTCTGTCCAACCATCAGGCCACACATGGCCCCCATCTGGTATCCAAACCAGGTCCTACCAGATAACCGAGCTACTCAAATGCCTTCTCCTCATATGGGGGGCTTAAAGTAGAGTTAATTGGTTCCCGCATAGTTACACGAGAGTGGAGCATTGATATCTAACAACCATGCCACCATTTCTTACTGCCTCTAGAGAATATTTCATGCTTGACACATTCTCGGCAGTGATTACCAAAAAATACTTTGATTTGCACTCCATAAAATACCAAGCATGTTCAAGATATTTGAAAGACACCTTGGAACCAAAACTCAAAGCCATAGTTTTCTGCAAAGCAATCAAAAACAAAAAATGAGAATTACAATGATTTTAAAACTCAAAATATTAAAAGAATTGCTAATTAAATATTTAAATATTAAAAAGTAAAAATTAATTAAAATTTCAAAAGTTAAAATATATTTTAAAAAATATATTTTTATAATTCTACATACTATTTTTTAATCTAATATTTTTTTACATAAATAATTTAGTTCAAAATATTTTATAAACATAGATAGAAGAATTTAATTTAATTTTTCTAAAATTTTATTTTATTTATTTATCTATATATTTAAATTTTAATGTTACTTTTCTAAAATTTTTCTAATTCTAAATTTTTTATTTCTTTAAAATTTAATTTAAATTATTAATTAATTTAATTTAATTTCTTATTTTTTTTAAAAATTAAATTTAATTTTTTTGTCTCTTTAAAAAAAAAAAAAAGAGCTCGAAAGGGCCCCCACTTCCTTAAGGGAGGGTTAATCCCCTCCCTAAGCCCCCAAAGGGGGGGCCTATTGCGTGCGCAACAGGCCCCCCCTTTGGGGGCTTAGGGGAGGGGCCTCACGGGCCAACCTGTTGTGCATGCAATAGGCCCCCCCTTTGGGGGCTTAGGGGAGGGGCTTGTTGTGTGCACAATAGACCCCTCCTTTGGGGGCTTAGGGGAGGGGACTAACCCCCCCTGAACCTATTGTGCGTGCAACAGGCTAGCCCGTGGGCCAGCCTAGTGCGAGCGCAAGAGCTTCAGGGGGGGTTAATCCCCCTCCTCCTCTCCGCCTCCCCGCCTCCTGTCCTTCACCTCCTACCTCCCACCTCTCCTACGCCTCCCTCCTCTCCCCGCCTCCCCGCCTCCCCCTCTACCTCTCTTTGCCTCCCTACTCCTCGCCTCCCCGCTCCTCGCCCCCCCAAAAAAAAGATGGAGCGCCTCTCTGCTCCCTGCCTCCCCGCCTCCTCACTCCCCCCAAAAAAAAAAAGACATACCGAAGGGGAAGGGGAGGGACGGAGAGGATTCATCATCGAAGGGGGGAAGCGGGAGAAGAGGGGAGGGGGAAGTGGGTGGAGAGGGGAAGGGAGGGGAGGGAGGAAGGGAGGAGAGGGGAAGGGAGGGGAGGGGGGAAGCGGGAGGAGAGGGGAAGGGAGGGGGGAGGAGAGGGGCAGGGAGGGCAGGGAGGAAGGGAGGAGAGGGGAGGTGAGGGGAAGGGCTCCCATCCTCCCACCCCACCCCTCCCACTCCCACTGCCATCCTCCCACCCTCACCCCACCCCCACCTCCCCCATTCCTAGTCCCTCTCCCACTCCCACTCCCATTCTCCCACCCCCACCCCCACCTCCCCCATTCCCACTCCCTCTCCCACTCCCACTCCCATTCTCCCACCCCCACTCCCATCCCCACCTCCCACAATCCCACTCCCTCTCCAACTCCCACACCCACCTCCCCTCTCCTACTCCCACTCCCACTTCCACACTCCCACTCTCCCTTTCTCCCACTACCACCCTCCCAACTCCCACTCCCATTCCCACATTCCTACTATTAATTCCACTCCTACTTATGAATCCTACTTAAAACTATTACTTAAATAAATGATATTACTAAAAACACTCATAGGATTTAAGGTTTAGGGTATAGGGTTTGGGGGTTAGGGTTTAGGGTTTGTGAGTTAGGGTTTAGGGTTTGGTGGTTTAGATTTAGGGTTTGGGGGGTAGGGTTTAGGGTTTAGGGTTTGGGGGTTTGGGTTTAGGGTTCGAGGTTTGGGGGTTAGGGTTTAGGGTTTTGTGGTTTGGGTTTAGGGTTTGGGGGTAGGGTTTAGGATTTAGGGTTTGGGGGTTAGGGTTTAGGGTTTAGGGTTAGGGGGTTAGGGTTCAGGTTTTGGGTTTAGGGTTTGGGAGTTAGGGTTTAGGGTTTAGAGATTAGGGATTAGTTTTTATTTGTTAGGGTTGAGGGTTTAGAGAGTCAAGATTATCATTTACAGTTTAGGGATTAGGGGTTAGGGTTTAGGGTTTAGGGATCAAGGATAAGGGATTAGGGATTAGGGTTTGAAAATTAGGGTTTATAGGTCCTATAGGGTTTACGGTGTAGGATTTAGGGTTTAGGGGTTAGAGGTCTAGGATTAGGAATTAGGGGTTAGGGTTTAGGTTTAGTATTTCGAGGTTAGGGTTGAGGGTTTAGGATTTAGGGTTTAGGGTTTAGAGGTCTAGGATTAGGATTGAGGGTTTGGGAATTAGGGGTTAGGGTTTAGGTTTAGGGTTTTGAGATTAGGGATTAGGGGTTAGGGTTTACGGATTAGGATTTAGGGATTTAGGATTTAGGTTTAGGTATTAGGGTTTAGGGTCTAGGAATTAGGGTTTTGGGATTAAGATTTTGGGATTAGGGATTAGGGGTTAGGGTTTACGGATTAGGATTTAGGTTTAGGGATTAGGGTTTAGGATTTAGGTTTTAGGGTTTAAGGGTTAGGGTTTAGGAATTAAGATATAGAATTTAGGGTTTAGAAATTAGGGGTTAGGGTTTAAGATTTAGGGTTTAGGGTTTAAGAATTAGGGTTTATGGTTTCAAGGGTTTGAATTAGGATTTGGGGATTAGGGGTTAGGATTTAGGGTTTAGGGTTTAGGGTTTGATTAATTTTTTAAACAAGATCTAGATTTTTAAATAATTAATAAAGTATATTATTGAGAAGAGACTAATGTTCTTTATAATGGTTGTTACAGCTTGTTTGCAAAGGAAACTCACAAAGGAGATGGCTACAAAATTTATTCTGGGGATGGAGGTGATTCTATGTTGCAAAAGAGAAGTAGTTGCATTTGCTACAGTCCATGAAAGTGATCCAAATTCTATTTGTCACTTTAGAAGACTTGGCGAAGATAAGGTGGCGGTTATCATATCAAGGATTCTTAGTGCACATGTTGAGCTAAAGCATAAGTGTGGGGATATGGAAATCCTTGGAGATGTTATGCCCTATAATACTTCCAACAAAGCATTTATTGCATGGGATAGAGATGAGACTTATCTAACACATGTCATCAGGAATACAAAGTGCATATCTTTAGATTTTAGCGTGGGAGATATTTTACAAATGTTATCATTTACAAATAAGAATGTAGCAGAAGGTCAAGTCTTGGGATTTGAACAAGTGGAACACAGGACATTTGCACAGATGAGAATTCAAAAAGTTACTAATGATGGTATGGATGATAACTCAATCTCATTGGATGGTCCCTACTATGAGGTAGGTAAGGATTTGACATGGAGCATGCAATTTTTAAAGATTGGAAAGACTCGGCATGTGGTTTTTAATGATAAACATAATGTATACTACAACATCAAAGAATTGAAAGAATATGCCAATGTACCAAGCTCTATTCCTTTAGAGATGGATGATTCCAATGCACTCAACTATAGCATTGACTTATTATCAGAAGTCGATGAGTTCATTGGTAGCGAGAAAGAAAAAGATTTCACAAGTGATGCCTTATTCGGGGTGGATGAGTTCATGCACATTGAGAACTTGGGCAAAGATGTCAAAAGTGATATCTTTTCAAGCATGGATGGCTTCATGGATACTGATAAAGTTCTTGGAGTCAAACCAAGTAATTATGGAATTATGGAAATCATGCATGATAGTATAATGAGTGATGTTCTTTCTGGAGTAGAGGAGTTTCAAGACTATGGAGTTGTGAAATCCATAGAAAGTGCATCAATGAGTGATGCTCTCTCAGGAATAGATGAGTTTGAAGACCATTCTGGACACTCTATCACCACTGACTATGGAGTTATGAAATCCATAAAAAGTGCATTAATGAGTGATGTTCTCTCAGGAATAGATGAGTTTGAACATCATTCTGGACACTCTAATGCCATTGTGACAAGTGGTTCTACGATTGTATCAAAAGTAGGGATGAGATCAACAAAGCCTAACTATTCGGTATTTGACTTTGATTGTGAAATAGTTAATGTTACAAATGGTTTGACAAATGTATCAAAAGCAAGGATGACATCAACAAAGGACTATTCATTATTTGACTATCATAGTGATAAGATCAAGGATGCAACATCTCATGAAAACAACGTGACAAATAAATCTTACAAGGAGAACTACACAAGTCCAAATAAGAATGTACAGAAGGTCCCAAAACGGACATACAAATGCATGAAACGGCAAATCCAAAAAAGCAACCAAAGAGAATGAGTAATGAATGAAGATATTATTCTAAAAGCAATGCGATCTACTGTATGATGTAAGCGTAGATGTATGCGATCCATTAACTTACATGACATCAAGGGTTGTAGAGATCATATCTGGCAAAGGAAAGGGAGCAAGATAAATGAATACCTACTCAAGAGACTATCTTGCTTTCTTGTAAATGATAAGAGAAGGCGAAGTTCAGGACAACAGATAAGGCCTCTTATAAATGGAAAAAGTGTTTGCAATAATGCATATCACATTATTATAGGATTATCACATGGCACATATTGGAATTTGGCTAATAAAGCAAAGTATGGAGTTAAATTTAACATTCATGAAAACATAGGAAGGCCCAAAACAAGAGCCTCAATGGTTGCAGCAATAGCAATTTTGAAAGGTTACATCTATGAAAATGCTTTACCGCAACCCCATCTATCAGAAATGCATCTTGCGATAGGTTTGACTAAAAAAGAAGTATTTAACTCTATTGGAGAAACACAGCGGCAAAGAGGGCATGCACCAGCATCTTTCCGTACTTTGTATACTCTTTGGAAAAAAAGCTTTGGACATGTTAAAATCCCAAAGAGGCAAAAAATGTCAAAGTGCAACGACTGTGATGATCTAAAGTGAGCACTTGAGAGTGCAACATCTCCAGAACAAAAAGAAGCTTACAAAAAAAAGAGAGAATTTCATCATGGACTTGTTCGACATTCTAGAATAAAATATGCATTTTGAAAGGAGCAAGCTATTTCTCACCCAAATGAGTACATGTGCATTATTGTAGATGGTATGGATCAATATACAACAACATTACCTCGATTCATTAACACTCCACCTAAGCTACAAGGAAAATACTTTTTAAAGACACATATATGTGGAGTGTTAGTGCACGGATTCAAGTTTTTTGTAGACATATGGATTGATTCCTTGCATCTACATGATAGCAATCAAGTTGTAACATCCGTTGCAGACAATTGCGAATGAGAGAATAAGAATGTACTCTTCTTTGCATTCTACTCAATGCTAATCACTCATAGAATCTTCAATGAGATTGAAGTTGGGTTTTTGTTGGTTGGGCACACACATGTGTATATTGATCAGGTATTTAGCACGGTTTTAAGAGAACTAAAACACAAGGACATGGAGACGATGGATGACTTGATAAGAAAATGTGGGAGGCAAGTTGGTGGCCATAAGGAAGGAACAATATGATCAATGGTTGAGAGGATGTATGATTGGAAGAGCTTTATTCTACCTTTCATACAAAAAGGTGGTGATGCCCTGATAGGTCATAGTGCTCTACACTATTTTCACTTTTTCTTAAAGGATGAAAAACCAGTGATGCAATGGCAACACTATTCTCTTGATACAAAATGGGAACCTGAAGAACCTTACTCTCTCTTAACTTCGATCTCGAGCAAAGAAATGCATCCAACATGGGCTCCTATAAAAGAATTCAGCGAGAAATCCAAAGGTGAAATAGAAGGCTTGAAAGCTTTTATTACATACAAAGAGGAAATGCTCCAGAGATTTCCTGATTGGAAGCCCTCTTGGAAGGAACACACTACTGTTGTAATTAGCAAGACTACCAATTGATAAAGGACCTTGTAAAAATGCAAGAAGATGATATTAAGGTAGAACGGTCTTTATTTTGGCCAAATGTTGGTAATGACTTGCATCTAGCATGTGGTCTCTTTGAAAATGAGTTTGACTCGCTACTCCCACGTCCATATTATGACCCAAGAAGAGAGTTTATGCCACAAATAGACATAGACGTCCATTGTTTTGTTGTAGTTCTTTGTTGGAGTTCGACCATCGGATGATGAACATGAGAACGTGAAGTTTTGGGTTGCGAAAGTAGTTGACGTGAGCATGGATGACCGGGGGAGAGCTACAACATTTACAGCGGTATGGTATGAGCCAAGGGGTAGGAAGGAGAACCAAGATAACAATACATTGTATAGTAGTTGTTTGAAAAAGGAATGGGTCCCAAACCATGATGCAATTTCAAGACTTTCCACAGAGACAGTCATAGTATCCTGGAAATCAAGGTGAAAGAAAACAAAGAAGCACATGGGGTATGATGTAGAAGACAAAATAAAAAATTACCGCAACCAATTATTTTGCACATTAAAGAGTTCATAAAGATGCTCACCTAGGAGGAAGTAGAAGGAGATAGCGCAAATGAAGAATGCCCATGATAACACCATTCAAATATCGAGAAAGAGTGAAGGTGGTGGTGGTAGTCAGATGAGAGTGCATGAAGATGGCACCCAAGTGACAAGTGACAATAGAAAGGACATTTTGAACAAGCAAATGTTTGGATCACTCATTTTTGTGATGATAGAAAAGGACATTCAAACAAGCAAATGTTTGGATCACCCATTTGTACTAAACTCACTGTAAAGGAAAAAGTAAATTATTGAAAAGGCCATAGGAGATCCTTTGTACAAAGACTCATCAAGAGCAATATTTGTTGTAAAACTTATGATATGATAATGTAAAATTGCAAGCATAGCTATTGCTATTTTTTGGAGTATAAAAGAGGCTTCCATCATGTCTTATGTCTATATAAACCTTTTAATTTCTTGAATATTCAAGAGTGTTATAGTTTTCTGCATTGAAAGTAAAAAGAGTCTTGCAGGTCTCTTATGTATACATTTTTAAAATGTTGTGAATCCTCAATAGCATGGTTTTTCATGGATTTAAACTAATAACTCGGATTTTTTAATTTAAGAATACGATTCTTATAAACAAAAAATACAAATTCAGGATTTAATAGTAGTTTTTGCATTATTAAGAATACGATTCTTATAAACAAGAAATACAAATTTAGGATTTAATAGTAGTTTTTGCATTATTAGTACAACATTGTAGAGATATTTTGAAATGTATTATGTGGAAATGATAGTGCCAGAAAGTAAACTTTTGATTCTCGAATGACATTTTCATAAAGTGAACTTTTCATTTGGGAAGGATTTTAAGGAATACTTGTAATTAGTTTGTATTAATACATCAAATGTCAAATATTCTTTTTTGGTTGCAAGTAATACTTGAGTTAAGAGCTTTGTAATATCTGATATGCTTTATTACAACGAATAATTCTATTGGAGGAAACTAGATTTGTAAATTGCCATGTTTGGTGAAATGAATAACTTTCCATAGTCGCCGATTGCTCTCTCCTAGGGTTTCAAGACCCATGGTCCTTTCTTTAATTACAAGTTGAGACTGGTGGCGTGCAACTATTTCATCCACAGTCGTGTCTACACTTGCGGCTATCTGACCACCCAAGACAGCAATCACCGTTGCTACTCCCAGACCCTTGCACTTTCCAATTTGTCTTTGAGGGTTGCCTAGGAAATGTTTGCGCATATGAGTTCCTAAACCCTTGTACTCGTTGTGGTAGATGTTACATCTCCACTTTGAGGCAGTTATGAGTGTAACATAGTCTCAAGCTTTTGCAAGGTTTTGGCCTCATTTCTCTGGAGCCATGCTCACATACTCTATATGCACATACTAATAAATCAATAATGTGCAAAATTGTCAATTGCCGTTGCATGGACAAAAATGTAAATATGTATTTTAGGTTGCATGCTGATGGGTAGGTGCATAGCTATGTACATAGCTAGTTGATGGAGGAAATGAGCTATGGATACTCTCATAAAGACTCTACACAGATGTACAGATGGTAGATACTTCTACAAAGACTTCTAGAAGATGATGAAAAGTAGTGTGGTTGTAGCAGACACTCCAGAGCAATTGATGTGGGATGACATGCCTTTCATTGTTGTCCTGTGTCCTGTGTTTATAATGTCATGAGTGTTTTTCCTTTTGTATTGAGTCATGTGAACTTCCCATGAGTCAAGATGGTTTGGTGTAAAGAGATTAGTAGAGGCATGCAAGTGGTTGAATTCCTATCTAGAACCATGTGTGCATTAAGTCTAAAGTTTGGAAATAAGCATTTAAAGCTTGGTGTATGAATTGGGAGAAAATCTTTGGGAGTGGTAAAAATCAAGCATGAGGTGGCTACTAGAAGTGACGTGGCTTGTATTAAGAAAAGCATGCATGCATGCTACATAAGGAAAAAAAAGAGACTTTTGGTGGATGAGCTGGCAAGTATGCGTGATCATAGCAACCAAGAAAAAAGGAGCTCCTCATTGTGGAGCGGAGGCGCATACGAGATCTAGAGGAGGTGGGAGGAGGGAGAGATGAGGTGGGAGGCTTGGAAGGAGGAGAGGAGAGGTGACGCTTCTACAAGAGCAGGGGACCTTGGATGAAGAGGAGCTGGGGAAGTGGAACCGTGAGTGGGAGAAGGAGTTTATGAGCACACAGAGGATCATCACAAGAAGAAGGAGCTACTGGGGAACTTCTAGAGGGGGATCACGCTGCCCAACCGGGGATCTCAGAGGGCAAAGAGGAGCTCTAGAAGAGAGCACAGGTCATTGCTGAGTGGCTAGAAGGAGCTCAGAAGCGGGGGCTAGGATTGCACAGAGAAGGGAAAGCGACTGGGGACTATGGGTTTGGGCAACTCTATGGGGGTTCAGAGGTTGCAAATATATGAAGGAAGGGAGCGCGCATTGTGACTGAGTAGGTAAGGAGGAGCTTAGGAGTGCAAGGGGCAGATATGCACGTCGTCACTAGAGGCCTGAAGGGAGGTCAAGGGTGACATAGATAGAGGACACCATAGACAAAGTGGAACGCTTGGAAGGTGGAGAGGAGAACCGTGAGCTAGGGAGGTCAGTCGTTGCTCTATGGAAAGCTTGGTTGGAAAGGCTTCTGTGCAAGAAGGAGTAGATAGAAAGATAGGACAAATAGAAGATATGGGTTGATGATTTGGGGGTACGCATTCAATTTAGAGCTAACTGTAGGAAGATTATGGCTAAGCAAATGCCTATTGATTTTGAGAGACCTTAGCTCTGGAGGTTCCCAGAGATGACGACCTGTTGTAGTTGAATGAGCAGGGTTTTTTGCTGAAGGGTGGCTGTTGTATGTACTGTTATGGATAAATTTGACCAAACTAAAAGGCATAAATATGTGTGTGTGCTTGTATGTGTGGCAATAGTATAATAAAATATGGTGTGCATAAGGCACCCAGGGTTGAGGTGGCAGGGCATGACCATGTGCCACCCTTCCATGTAAGAAGACCCATAAGGTGTATTATACATAATCCATGGTAGTAATAATATAAAATGATAAGGTGGCATGGGTCCTCCATGCACTACCCCTCCACCTAGGTGGTCCCATGCCTGCATTTAGTGAGATGTGGCCCAAGGACCATGGGAGAAGTAATATAAAATAGGTGGAGATAGATATTATATTGGATTATTTTCTCCATGTAGGATAGGCCCATGTGGGGGGGGGGCATAGAAAGTCTAAGAATGCAAGTTAAATAATGGGAAAGTAGGATGAGGTGGCAAGATTCCTTGTGCCAACCCTCCACTTGTCCTCCTAGATGTTTGAACGTATTATAAAATTGGAAAGAGACCAAGGGAGTATCTTAGACTTGGGATGTGGGGGTTGATGTATGTGGAAAAATGAGGCAAAGGGTTGTCGCACACAATTGAGAGTGCATAACCACCTAGCCCACATGGGACACTCTTCCACACACACCATGCATGTGGGAGGATGCATTTATTGGGAGAGACCCCCTCTCTTGGCTATAAAAGGAGGGGGCTATTCCTTGATGGAACACACTCATTCCTGTAAAGCCACCTAGCTAGTACTTTGATTTCTTCCCCCCATCTTTCCTTTCAAATAAAGCATGACCCTCCTCCCTTGATGTCTCCATCTCTACATTCCTCATCCCATCATGTACATGCTCCTCTTCCCCCTCTCCCTTCCCCCTTCTGGCATAGTCCCTCTCTTCATTGCCACCCCTCTTAATCCTTTTTCCCCACCTATGTTAATGCTTCTTCCCTCACGTTCCCTTTTCCTCTATGGCCCTCGAGCGTCGCCATGCCTTGCGTCTAGTATCATGCCTCGAATTCTTTCCTAGTTAATAGAATTGGTGTGGCTGTTGGGATCAAAATCTCCATGGCTAGTGGTGTAAGATTCATTACTCCTATGGTTGGGTGTAGTTCTGTAGCACCTTCCATGTGCGGTTCTTTGCTTCTGTGCCTCCAATCTACGTATCTTCTGTTCGTAGTTCTTCGTCTCTGTGGCTTCAAAACTTCTTCGTTTTTACACCTTTAGCTTGCGGTTCTTGTGCATCTTCTAGGTTCCTGCATAGCGCAATGCATCTTCTAGTCGATCACACTTGTAAAACCACTCATGCGTATCTACAACACCTACACGTCCCTTGGTTGTAGCTAGTGCATCTGCGCATTGCAGATAGATCACGAATCATGACTGTTTTCTGAGTTTCTGCATCTTCTAGTGCATCTACGCATCGGGACTGCTTTCCTGGATTCCTGCATCTTTTCGCGCACCTGCGCATCGCGGACAGACTTTTCGGGCTCCTGCAAAAGATCTCGCGCCCCTCTTCCTCTTCTCTTCTCCTCTCCTCTCCTCTCTTTCTATTAAGGAGTGGGAATTGAACCCAAGACCTCCCCATTTACAAAATGAAGACTTATCAATGGGCCAACAAATAGGAAGTGATGAAAGTGTAAAGATATTGCTTATATGGTGAAATCTCATGAACTATAACTCTCTAACCGGAGGGAGTTTCCTCTTGTTGTAAAAAGCAAAAGTACTTCATTTCATGTGCTCTATTCATATTTGATACTAGATCATAGATTTTGAACTTTTTCAAGTTCACTCCTTGGATGCACGCCACACGAGGAGGGTGGATATTTATGTCACTTCAGTTCAAGGATTTGGTACTTGGTCCTCTGCTCATTACGGCTACCAATTGGTGAGATATCTTTATTGATCTTCATGTCGATCTTCAACAACTGATTGTACAATGCATTGTTCAAGGAGATGACGGGTGGGATGATACACCGTGGGTGATTCAAGGTGAAGAATTAGTGATACACTGGGAGGATTTTGATTTCAATTCTACTCATTGTGTGGTGATTGAGCTACTTGCTGCATTGGAGGTAATTAAAAGGGTGACATTCTTCGAAGGTTGGGATGCTCCCTAAGCTTGGGGGAAGATTTGGCGCATCTGCTTATTAATTCCTATGGATAAGCTCGTCTTGAATGATTTCTTCTCGATCTCATTACAAAGATTTCTAGGGCTCGGCTATGGTTGGTAATGTTTCGACCAAGGAATCCCTTTGTACCTAATCAACCTTTTGTGCCTCATTTTGAGCTTCAAGTTGTAATTCTTTTTGGTCTAAAGATAACTATTAACAAAGGATTGCAAGTTTATTTGGTGCTAAATGTCTTGCTCAAGTATTGAATTCTCCCCACCCTCTCCTTTTGCCTATCTTGGACTACTGAGAAACCTAGAATATCCGGATTTTAGTCTTGGTGTGATGACATCTTGGCTTCTCCAATTTGACGACGCATATAAACCTTCGACCAAGGCTATTGGTGTGGGTGTGAAGCTCACTTCACCAAGGGGTGAGGTGTATTGTTATAGCAAGTCTACACCAACAAGTACTTGCAACCAAGCTGAGTACTTGACACTCATTTTTGGGCTACAAAAGGTGCAATAACATCGCATCAAGCAACTTACTTGAGGTGCAAGGAGATTCTCGACTCATGTGTAAACAAGTTAGTGGAAGGTGGAAGGTGCGGAGCGAAGGCTTGGTTCCATGACATCAACAAGCATTGGAACTTTGCCAACAATTTGAAGAGGTAAAAATTCAGCATATCCCTTGAGCTCAAAATATAGTTGCTGATTTCTTAGCACGTGAAGCTTGTACTTCAATCACGCATGAAGCGAGTGGAAGCACCGCCCAACCAAAGCCGCAAGCCACGAAGGAGGGTGATCATTTGTAAGGAATGCAAAGGTTGTGGTCATCATGAAACTAAGTGTTGGGCATATTTGATATGGGTTTACCGACTTCGAAAGATCATCAGAAAGGTCCTCAAGGACATTGCTCAAAAGAAGGATGCCAGACCACAGTCCCCTTGAAGAAATAGCATGGTGATTACAAGAACCGGAAGAAGTTGAAGGTGATATGCAAGCTCTCCTATAGAATCTCGTGGGATAGAATAGATGCATCTTGGAAGAGGAGTGAGAGCACAAGATTAAAACAAAATGTAGTTCTCTATTATAGATTGTGAGAGAGGTGTCTCTCTATTATAGAAAGGGGGAGAAGGTAGCACCTTCCCTACATGAGTGGCAATCAGCCCCTACATCAGTGGGAATCAGTCCCTACATCAGTGGGACTAGCCTAAATCAAAGGAACCTCCCATGTGTGGGCCTTTGGCTTACATCATCACTTAGGTCACACACTAGACACATCATAGCACTTGATGTGCCTTTACAACACACAAAAACACACATGTGACTCCCCTAGATGCACACATGCACCATAGAGCAAGCCCTTGATCACACTTATCCCAACATACCCTCCCTCAAGGGTTTGCCTCTTGTAGTGTCAAGGATACATCTAGTCTCATAGTTTCTCATGCCATCTCATGGTGGTCAAGGATAAATCTATGGCTGGGATCTCATGCTAGCAAGGGTTTCCAAGGGTGTGAGGTTCACAAAAATGGGATAGACAAAACAAATATCACATGGCCTACATCATATGGTGACCAGAGGTTGATTTACAAAAGACAAAACATATGATATTCTTTTTGGAGTACTACTCCAGGCAGAGAACCTCAAAATTTGACCAAGTGATGATAAACAAAAAATTCAAAAGACAAAGTGCTCAAAAAGCATATTCTTCAAAGTTAGATTCTTCATTTGCTGATGGAGTTCTTCCTTCAGCCAGATTTGCTTTGTTGTTGAAGTAGCCCTTCTTCATAAGAAATGCTTGATTCTCTTTGTTGTTCTTCATGGAATAACACATTCCCTTTTCCAATTGTAGGCAAAGGAACTTAATAAGCAAGATATATTTGAAGCATTTCCCTTGTGCACCAAATACTGTGAGATGATGATCCCAAGCTTCATGTGAAGTTTCAAAGCCATCAATGTGGTGAATGTATGAGCCACTTAATCCCAAAGCAATGATAGCAAGGGCCTTCTTGTCTTTGATCAACCAATTAGCTTCTTCTTTTGTAGACTTCTTTTCCTTTCCATTCACAACATTCCATATCTCCTTTTTCATAAGCAAAGACTTAGCTTTCGTTTGCCAAGTATGGAAACTAGTTCCATTAAACTTCTCTACTTGCTTGGGCTTAGTCATGTTTATAGTCCAAGTACTCATCAAAAGAGAATCACATAGTCATCATTCTAAATGCAAATTATAAGGACACTTATGAGCTCCATGACTGAGTTCTACTACTCAAGTACAATCAAAGCAATGAAAGTTTGTAGTAAATAATGGAAGCCCCAAACTTATGGTGATTGCTCAACACCCTTTGACCAAAATATGCAGAATTCTGTCAACAGAGACCAGGGTAGATTGGAGGGTGCAATTCAAATAGATCATAGCTCTATTCAAGGGGATTTTTATGCAGGAAGGAAGGCCTTATACCAGAGAAGGTCCTCCACCAAGGAAGCACGCAATGTTGCCCCAGGTCGCCATAGTTAAGCTTGGTAAAGTCGACTGGTCTTTTGTCTGTTGCACCTCCAAAACTTGACCAAATAGGCTCAGACTTCATCAGCAGCTTGCCTACAGTGTCGTCCAACTTGAGCTTAGAGCAATTTGCAAATGGGTAACCATAGAGGTGGCATTATGTGGTACATCGGTGAGTGAAGTTTGTGTCGGCATTGTGCGTATAGGTAACATCTCTCTAATTGCTTGCAGCTGGAAGGTCATCCATACACGAGGAGTCTATAGCTCAACGGATTTGAACAATGGTCACGTATAATGGGAGAACTAAGCTCTCACAGATTTGGGGAAGAAAGAGGAAAATGGAGATGATGAGGAAGCTTTGACAAAACTAGTAGTTCATGCTAGAGAGAGCATCTAATGCTAGGCTAGGCTAGATCTAGAACCTAAAGCTCTGATACCAAATGTAGAATCCTGTGGGATAGAATAGATGCATCTTGGAAGAGGAGTGAGAGCACAAGATGAAACCAAAATGTAGTTCTCTATTATAGATTGTGAGAGAGGTGTCTCTCTCTTATAGAAAGGGGGAGAAGGTAGCACCTTCCCTACATAAGTGGCAATTAGCCCCTACATCAGTGGGAATCAGTCCCTACATCAGTGGGACAAGCCTAAATCAAAGGAACCTCCCATGTGGGGGCCTTTGGCTTACATAATCACTTAGGTCACACACTAGACACATCATAGCACTTGATGTGCCTTTACAACACACACAAACACACATGTGACTCCCCTAGATGCACACATGCACCATAGAGCAAGCCCTTGATCACACTTATCCCAACATCTACAACTGTTGACATTTGTCATGGCATTCTTGTTTGCCTTGATGAACAAGCTCATGTAGTGCCGTGTCTCTAACCCTTGCTTGTAAAGATGGATGCAATATCATGAGGGTTTGTCCTTTTAAGATTATCTACGAGCTATTCTATGCTGAAGATTCTTCGCGTGTAGTATTTCACAATACACCAGTCACACCCTACCCTGCCTATATGTGCTTTGTGGATGTATCTTCACCTGATATTCAGTTCAAGCTACCTCTTTCCATTGTTTGCCCATAAATAAGCCTCATTTTGTCTCTCTCTTTTCCATTTTCCAAGCATGGCTGACATTCCCGTGTTCTGTGGATGGGTTGAAGAAAATCCAAATGAGTATCTTGTGGCCTTCAAGCGCAGTTGTGTTTCTCTCAACTTTCTTACAGAAGATAGATGGCTGTTGGTTCTTCCCACATTTCTAGAGGGTTTGTGGCTCAAGTGTGGTATGAGAAGTAGGCCGATGACATTCGCCAAAGCAGGCCAAGGTTGACAGCAGTGATGATTGAGTATTTTGACAAAGAAGAGGAGCAGGAGAATGTGTACCTGTAGGTGACAAACTTGAAGTAGTCAGAAGGTCAGATGGTGCATTGATATGTGGATCAAGTGGCCATGCTCCTAGACCCCGTTTACTTGCCACGTAGGAGGACAATGCCAGATTTTGAGCTTGAATGAATCAGCATGTGATGGGCTACCTTGTAGTAGGAGCAAGTGATGAATTTTGCCTCAAGCTTAGATAGGTGAATTGAGAAACTATGGTGCTAGCACATGAGATTGTTCAAAAGTTTGATAAAGTTCAGTCTGATCCCACTTCAAAGAAGACGATTGTCCCTTCGCAACCCCCTCAATTCTCACAACAACAACCTGGGGGGTCTACTTTAGGGGCATACCCCCACCCCTCATCTGGGATGTATCCACCGCCTCCACCTCAAATGTTTGGTCCTCCGTTAGATGCTTACCCTCAACAAGGAGTATATCCTTAACCTCCGCCTAGAAGATTTCCCCAGCCTTGCCCACGAGCCCCCCTCCTTCCTACTCCCCCGGCCCCTCCTGCTAAAGAACCCGAAGTCAATGACCTAGCCAAGGCCCTGAATGATCTTTGGCTTGAGATGGTGGGCATTAGAAATCAAGCCAATCACCCTCCAAGAGAACATGCCAATGTTTTGTGCTACGAGTGCCACCAGAAGGGTCATTATCACACGGAGTGTCCCAATATTCCAAGGGTGAATCTTATAAGTAAATCAGGCACTGAGGATTCTGAGTAGAGATCCTTGACCTCGGGAAAAGAAGTCATACCACCTTGGACCCCTCTCCAAACCATGGACCCGAGCTGACCGCCCCAAGAAGAAGGTGTCCTTCTCAGAGCCCTCAGATGTTGAGATGGCAGAACCACCAATAGAGAAGACTAAAAGATCTCGTAGGAGTAAGTGGCCACCCTCGGATTTTTCCATCGGTCGGGGCAAGAGGACTATTTGGTCGTTCAGGACCGTGCTCATCAGTCTTTGAGCATCATGCTCCCTCAACTAATAGCATTAAGCCCTACGGTGAGACGTGAGCTGCAGCAAGGACTCTCAACAAGGAGGAGTAAGAAAAGGGAAAGGTATGAGAGGTCTCTTCTATCTCTGAAGAAATTGATCGACACCCACATACAGTAGATGCCATCATAGATAATTGCCATGTCAAAAGTGTGTGTGTTGATGGGGGAGCTGCATGTAATATCATGGTGCCCCAAATCATGAAGAAATTGAATTTGAAATGCACAAGGTGTTCCTCCACTCAAATCAAGGTAGTAGATGGTCGATGACTCACCACCCTGGGAGTCATTGAGGATTTGCCCATCACTCTCAACCGGTTGACCAGCACCATCAATTTCTATGTAGTGGACATCGAAGACACAGGTAGGAGTTACCCAGCCATACTCGAGAGACCATGGTTGAGAAAGAGTGATGCAGTCAGCTATTGGAAGACAGGACACATGTCTTTTGGTGCTTCTAAGGAGAAGATCCTGGTGCAACCAGGTGCCACTGAACTAGAAGAAGAAGAGGAGTAAGACAGTGATACTCTCGCATCCTCGGTGTTTGAATCAATGGAAGAATCAGACAGGGGGGAGGAGTTCCTAGAGGAGGAAGTTTACATGATGGGGGTGTCTCCAACCCTGCCACCTGCAGAAAAGGTAACAACTAGTCCTCAACAACTTGAGTCTATGCTTTCCCCAGACCTCACTCCAAGTGAGAAAGACGAGTTCCTAGAAATGTTCAAAGATTTCCTTGACCTCTTCGCAACTAGCTATAGCCACCTTCGCCATGTGACTGCCATAGAGCACAAGATAGAGCTAAATCCTCTGATGCAAAGCCTGTGGCTCAGAAGTATCGGAGATTAGGACCCCTACAAACCTATGCTTTGCACTCAGAGTTGTAGAAACATTTAGAAGTTGGGTTTATTGTTCCGGTTCACAAAAGAAACTAATTGCAACCACCAAGAGGGACCATCATCCTCTTCCCTTTCAAGACCTCATTCTTGAGAAGGTAAGGGGTCATGAGATGTATACTTTCTGTGATGGTTACTTCGGGTTTTATCAAATCAGAATTGTTGAGGAGGATGTGCTTAAAACCACATTTGCCACACCTTGGGGGACATTTGCATTCAAAGTAATGCCATTTGGCCTCACTAATGCTCCTGCTACCTTTCAAAGATTTATGCAGATGGTGTTTGCTCCTTATTTGGGGGTTTTCTTGGAGGTGTTTTTAGATGATTTATGTATACTCTCGGCACATAAGGAGCACGTCATGAAGGTTAGGTTGGCCTTCCAAAGGGTCAATGATGTGAATGGCAGCCTCAACCTCGATAAATGCACCATTGGAGCCACTCAAGGGAGGTTACTAGGACATATTGTCTCATCTGAGGGCGTCAAGCTTGACCCCGAGAAGGTAGAAGCTATCCTCAAGCTCTCCCCACCAACAACCAAACATCAGGTATGCTCATTTGTCAATCTAGCAGGATACTATCATCACTTCATTCATCAATATGCTACTTTGATGCGACCCATGACTATGCTATTAAAAGATAAAGTTGATTTCTCTTGGGATGAGGATTGTGATCATGGGTTTGTACAAATCAAGAGTGATCTGGCTTCAAAACCCATTTTATGCAATCCTGATTGGTCAAAGACTTTCTATATCAATCCTGGGTTTGGTGAGCACACTCTGGCGGGTATTCTTCTCCAGCAAGGGGAGGATCGGTTCATGTATCCCGTTCAATTTGCTTCTCGACAATTGCTCGAAATTGAACAACACTACTCTGAGGCTAACAAGCATGCTTTGTCTTTGGTGTTCTGCATTGAGAAATTTAAGCATTATGTGGCTGGAAAGTCCTTCATCATAATCTGCAGCAATGGTCTTGCAAAGCAAGTTCTTCAATCACCAAATCCCATGGGCCAATTGGCAATTTTACAAGAATATGATTTTTCTTTCAAAATTGTAAAAGGGGGTTGTTCCAACTTGAAGAATGCTTTGTTTGATTTAGAGGAGTGCCTAAATGTAACCCTTGTAGCGGCCATAGAAGTTGGGGATCCATGGTATGGTGGTATCTACAGGTTTCTGACTGCTTTCTCCTTCCCTCCAAAAAGTACTCGCTATGCGAGAAAGAAAATTCGTAGAGATAGTAGGGGCTACACTCTCTTTGATGGGGTGTCATACTGTCAAGGCCTGGATGGGGTACTAAGACGGGCCATTGATGCAAATGAAGTACCTAACGTATTGAAGCATTATCATGATGGATTTTGTGGAGGCCACTATGCCGGTGACTATACAGCAAAGAAGATTTTACATGCTGGGTACTATTGGCCGACCTTGTTCAAGGATGTCACTATGTATTGCAAAACTTGTGAACCATGCCAATTCTTTGGTAGGAAGGATTTGCGTCCTGGGCAACATCACCCAGTGATGTCCATCCATCTGTTTCAGAAGTGGGGAATAGATTTTGTTGGGCCCCTACCCATGACTGCTTACAAAAAGAAGTATCTTTTGGTAGCCACTCAGTATGTCACTAAGTGGGCTGAAGCTATCACCCTCCCCGCTGCAAATGGTAAGGTAGTTTCAAATTTCATATTTGAACGTATCTGCACAAGGTTTGGGACACCCATGAAAATAGTATCTAACCATGGGAGTCCATTCTTAAATGAAGCAGTGGAGTTGCTCATGGATCGCATGGGTATTGATCACCGCACTTCTAGCATCTATCATCCAGCATCCATGGGACAAATAGAGCAGACCAATGGCCTCCTTTGTAAATCCATGGGAAAAATGGCCACAAGGAATAGGAGCCAGTGGGATCAGAAGGTCACTGAAGCTGTGTGGGCTTACAACATCACTCATAAAACGTCTACAGGTCACACTCCTTTTGAGTTGGTGTATGGTACTGAGGCAGTTTTACCACTAGAGATAGAGATTTTGGCCTTGAGATTAGCACGCGAATAGAGGATGAGAGAAGATGAACATGTAGAGGCCAGGTTGGTACAACTTGAGAAGGTAGATGAAACCTGACGTCTTACACTACATCAAACAGAGATCCAAAAGAATCGACAAAAGGCCCACTTGGATGCTAAAATTTGCAAGGGATGGGAAAGACACTTTGCTGAGGGGGATGTTGTGCTATGCTTTGATAATAGATTAGACCACCAAATGGATAAGAAGTTCCTGCCACTGTGGACTCTGGTCCATACAAAGTCATCAAGGAATGTAGCAATCGGTCTGTACAAGTTCAGGAGTTGCATGAGCCATATGGCAAGAAGGTGATCAACAAGCATTATCTCAAGCCCTTCTTTGTGCGTGATGGTCCCAGGCATAGAAATGTTGTGCTTTCCCTGCTTGGGGGGGGACTGTTATGGATAAATTTGACCAAACTAAAAGGCATAAATATGTGTGTGTGCTTGTATGTGTGGCAATAGTATAATAAAATATGGTGTGCATAAGGCCTAGGGTTGAGGTGGCAGGGCATGACCATGTGCCACCATTCCATGTAAGAGGACCCATAAGGTGTGTTGTACATAATCCATGGTAGTAATAATATAAAATGATAGATATTATATTGGATTATTCCTTCCATGTAGGATAGGCCCATGTGGGGGGGGGTGTAGAAAGTCCAAGAATGCAAGTTAAATAATGGGAAAGTAGGATGAGGTGGCAAGATTCCTTGTGCCAACCCTCCACTTGTCCTCCTAGATGTTTGAATGTATTATAAAATTGGGAAGAGACCAAGGGAGTATCTTAGACTTGGGATATGGGGGTTGATGTATGTGGAAAAATGAGGCAAAGGGTTGTCACACACAATTGAGAATGTGTAACTGCCTAGCCCACATGGGACACTCTTCCACACACACCATGCATGTGGGAGGATGCATTTATTGGGAGAGACCCCTTCTCTTGGCTATAAAAGGAGGGGGGTATTCCTGGATGGAACACGCTCATTCTTGTAAAGCCACCTAGCTAGTACTTCGATTTCTAGGGAAAGGCCAAGAGACTTGATATGAGCAGCAGACGGGAAATAGAAGAAGAACTAAAAGAAACAAGCATAAAAGAGGAGTCAGACAGTGAGACTACAGAAGAAAGTACTACATCTGAGGAGGAGGGGCAAGTATCATTTCTGTTGAGAAGATAAGGAGGAGAGTAAGCTTGAAGATATGGATAACCTGATGCAACCCCCACCTTCCCAGACAGAGAGAGAAGAGATATTGCTATCCATGCTGAATTCCAGTCTAGAAGAAGTGGAGAAGGAGGAGTATATGAAAGTCATTCATCAGTATTCAAAGTTGTTTATTACCTCACATGAAGAGATCAGGGGTTTCAGATGTGAGCCAATGCACATTGAGTTGAAAGAGGGTAGCAGGCCTATTTTTCAAAAATTGAGGAGGACACATAGAGAGGTTTTGCCTATGCTGAGAGAGGAGTTAAATAAGTTGCTCAGGGCTGGGCTGATATATCCAATGGAGCACTTAGAGTGGTGCACTCTAGTGGTAATCATTCCTAAGCACATAGGAGGATGGAGAGTATGTATTGATTACAAACCTCTCAATGCGGTAACAAAAAGCAATCATTATCCTCTTCCTTTTATTGATGATATATTGGATAGAGTGGCAGGGTATGAGAAATACAGTGTGTGTGATGGATATTATGGATACTTCCAAATTTCAATTGCAGAGGAGGATCAAATCAAAGCTACATTCATCACACCGTGGGGTTGCTTTTGTTATAGAGGAGTGCCACTTGGATTGAAGAATGCACCGGCCTGGTATTAGGAGAATACTGATGAAGTGCTAGCCCCTTTCATCCATAAATTTGTGAGAGCATTTTTGGATGATATATGTGTGTATAGTTCTAAGAGAGAGCATGCATGGAGGTTGGATCAAGTGTTCTACAGAATGGATGAAGTAGGAGGACAATTCAATCCATGGAAGTGTCATTTGGGATGCTCCAAAGTGAAGTTATTGGGACATATAGTATCTCAAAATGGCATTGAGCCTAATCTAGAGAAGGTGAAAGCCCTTATCTTGCTCCTAGATCCCTCTACATCTAAACAGTTGCAGACTTTTATGCAGAAAGTGAAGTACATGATAAGATTTATACATTTAGTCTCTCAGTTGTTGTATCCTTTACAACAAGCTATGAAGGAAGAACCTCTGCAATGGAGTGAGGATTGTGAAGCAGTGTTCAATAGAGTGAAGGAAGTGTTGGAGAAATTGCTTGTGTGAAAGCTCCAAATTTCTCTCAAACCTTTTATGTAAGCCCTTCATTTGGACTAGATGTTGTGGGAGCCATCTTATTGAAGAAAGGGGAGGAGTCCTGTTATATGAGGCCTGTGTATTATGCTAGTAGAGTTAAGATAGAAGCATAGAGGAGATATACAGAGGTAGAGCTGATTCGGTTAAGCTTGGTGTATGCTTGTAGGAAGTTCAGGGCATATCTTATCTCAAAACCATTTGTGGTTTTGACTTGCTACTCTTTATTGCTCAGCTTATCAATACTTCAACACTTTCTCGAAGCATGATGAAGTGGTTGGTTGAGCTACAAAATATACTTTCTCATTTCTGGTGGAGAGCACTTCTAGAGCCACACTGGCAGATCTGTTAACATACAAAGAGGGTCCCATTTTGGTGAAGGAAGTGGAGAAGAAGATAGATAAAGAGGAGCAAGCTATCATTCCAGGAGCATCTATCTTGCATTTTGATGGCTCATACATGAAGAGTTTACATCAAGCTAATGGAGGCTATGTGATAACTGATTCAGAGAGCAAGCTGATTCAGAAGGAGGGAGTTCATCTGGAAGCTAGAAGCAATAATGAGGTAGAGTATGCAACATTATACGAGGGGTTACTGGCTACACTTAAGTTGAAGATTCAAAAGATAATGATCAAGGGAGATTCTCTACTAGTTGTAAAGCAGGTCCTAGGAAGTTGGCAAGCAAGAAACCTGAGGTTGAGAGGGTATCTAGCCAAAGTGATAAGGTTGCTTCAACAATTTACAGCATGTAATATCCAGCATGCGCGAAGGGAGGATAATACAATGAATTGGCTCAGGAGATGAGTGATCAAGATCCAGTGATAGCAAGGCTTGAAGATCCATTGTACAGAGGGAGAGAATTCTCGGCTGAGATAGTGGATTTCTTACTTACTGGGCCATCTACCTCAGGAGCTTAAGAAGAGCCAGAAATATCACTTCATACAAAAGAGAAGATAGTTTATGATGATTGATGATGAGCTTTACATGAGAGGGGCTGATCAGATTTTGAGGAGAGTGCCTTGGAGAGAAGAGATATATCATATACTATCGTCCAGGAGCTTGTGGAGGACACTATGCTTTTAAGATTACACTATAGAAAATACTTATGGAGGGTTATGTGTGGCCTTCAATATAGAAGGATGTGCACTACTGGTGTAGATCCTGCCATGAATGTCAGAGGATGGGAAAAAGAATGCTTACAATGGAGCTAAGAAATATTATGCTGGTTTATGATATTTTTGAGAGATGGGGGATAGATGCAGTTGGTCCTCTACCCAGAACTGCCAGAGGGAAATGTTATATGTTGACCGCAGATGTTGACCGCAGTGGAGTACTTATCAAAATGGGCAGAGGTGAAGGTAGTAAAAAAAGTGGACAGCAAAGGGGTTGCTGATTTCATACATGAACACATATGCTACAGATTTGGAATTCCCATGGAGATACTTTCAGACAGTGGTCCTGGATTCAGAGGAGAAGTGATGGATTACTTGTGCAATAAGCTGAATATAAATCATAAGCACATCACCCCATACTACCCTCAGTGCAATAAGTTGAATGAGAAATTTAATGGAAATTTTAAATTGATGATGACTAAGATGACAGGAAACCACACAAAGAACTGGGATTTGGAGATGAATCAAGTTCTGTGGACATACAGGGTAGCGGTGAAGCGTAGCACTCAATTCTCTCCATTTCATTTGGTATATGGGAAAGAAGCAATTCTACCATTGGATGTGGAGATATCAGCTTTGAAATTTTTGGTTGAAGAAGGATATGAGCATGTAGAAAGTTACAAGGAGAGATTACTGGCACTGCAGGGTGATGCAGTTAGACAGGGATTTGGCTTTTGAGCATTATGCCAGAGTATAAATGCGGAGGCAAGAATTGAAAAATGCAAAAATCAAGAAAAAAGGAACTGAAGATGGAGACTTGTTTCTCAGATATAACAGCAAACTGGATAGCACTTTTCATACTGCTTTTCAGACCAAGTGGAAAGTTCCATATAGAGAGGAAAAGCAATTTGAAAATGGAACTTATCAATTGACTAATCCTCGACTAATCTAGATGGTAAAAAAACATAAAAAAAGTGTCAATGGTGTTCTGTTGAAGAAATACTTTGCATGGTTAATGGTAGCGCTGAAAGAGGAGGATCATGAAGATGATGAGTTGCGGCAAAACCCATGGAAGTCAGTGCAAAGTGAAGAAGAAGAAAATTTGGATCTTTCATCTCTTTTTGGCTCACTGCTATTGGACATGAATGTCATAGTAGAAGAAGGGGTTGCTAAAGATGTGTGGACATAAATGTAAATATGTATTTTCCTTGTTGCATGCTCATGGGTAGGTGCATAGCTATGTACATAGCTAGTTGGAGGAAATGAGCTATGGATACTCTCATAAAGACTCTACGCAGATGTACAAATGGTAGATACTTCTACAGGGACTTCTGGAAGATGATGAAAAGTAGTGTGGTTGCAGTAGACACTCCAGAGCAATTGGTGTGGAATGACATGCCTTTCATTGTTGTCCTATGTCTTGTGTTTATAATGTCATGAGTGTTTTTCCTTTTGTCTTGAGTCATGTGAACTTCCCATGAGTCGACATGGTTTGGTGTAAAGAGATTAGTAGAGGCATGCAAGTGGTTGAATGCCTATCTAGAACCATGTGTGCACTAAGTCTAAAGTTTGGAAACAGGCATTTAAAGCTTGGTGTATGAATTGGGAGAAAATATTTGGGAGTGGTAAAAAGGAAGCATGAGGTGGCTAATAGAAGTGACATGGCTTGTATTAAGAAAAGCATGCATGCATGCTACATAAGGGAAAAAAAGAGACTTCTGGTGGATGAGCTGGCAAGTATGCGTGATGACAGCAACCAAGAAAAAAGAAGCTTCTTGTTGTGGAGCGGAGGTGCATACGGGATCTAGAGGAGGTGGGACGATATGCTGGAGGAGGGAGAGATGAAGTGGGAGGCTTGGAAGGAGGAGAGGAGAGGCAACGCTACTATAGGAGTAGGGGACCTTGGATGAAGAGGAGCTAGGGAAGCGCAACCGTGAGTGGGAGAAGGAGTCTATGAGCACACGCAGGATCATCACAGGAAGAAGGAGCTACTGGAAATTTTTGTAGGGGGATCATGCTGCTGAACCAGGGATCTCAGAGGGTAGAGAGGAGCTTTGGAAGAGAGCGTAGGTTGCTACTGCTGAGTGGCTAGAAGGAGCTCAGAAGCGGGGGCCAGGATTGCGCAAAGAAGGGAAAGAGACCAGGGACTGTGGCTTTGGGGAGCTCTCTAGGGGTTCAGAGGTTGCAAATATATGAAGGAAGGGAGCACGCATTGCGATGACTGAGTGGGTAAGGAGGAGATCAGGAGTGCAAGGGGAAGATATGTGCGTTGCCACTGGAGGCCTGAAGGGAGGTGAGGGTGACATAGATAGAGGACACCGTAGACAAAGTGGAAGGCTTGGAAGGTGGAGAGGAGAACCGTGAGCTAGGGAGGTCAATCGTTGCTCTGTGGAAAGCTTGGTTGGAAAGGATTGTGTGCAATAAGGAGTAGATAGAAGGACAGGAGAGTTAGAAGCTACGGGTTGACGGCCTAGGGGTATGCATTCACTTCAGAGCTTATTGCAGGAAGATTATGGCTAAGCAAATGCCCAGTGATTCTAAGAGACCAAGTTAGCTCTAGAGGTTCCCAGAGATGACGATCTGTTGTAGTTGACTAAGCAGGGTTTTTTGTTGAAGGGTGGCTATTGTATGTACATATAACTGTGGGTAGGAGAAGCCATAGTCTCGAATATGCATGTGGGTCTTGAAAGAGGAAGAGGATGACTGTAGGAGCACCTTAGTAGTGTGAAGAGAGTGGGAGGGAAGTAAGGAGTCTCACTTGCGGCTTTTTCACATACATAATGGGGGAATATACACAAAGGTGGAGGCTGAAAATAGTTTTCCTCTTCTTAGTTGTGAAAGCCAAAAAGAACTCTCTCTAAGTACAAAAGAATAGGTGAACCCTATATGTGGGTCTCAAACCAAACTCAGCTAACTAAGGTGTCATACTAACTGAGCCACTAACTATAGTACATAAAGATAGCTATCATCCAGCTATTATTCATGGGTGGTGTACCAACCGCATCTACAGCTAACAAGTCGGTGACATAAATGCACAACGATCACCCTGGCATATCACGAGTGGAGCTCGATATCTCAACACTCCCCCTCAGGCTCAATCCCAATTCCTGCATACCAAGCAGGTCTCTGAACTTGTGCAGCTTCTCTGCACCCAATGCCTTCGTGAATATGTCAGCTACTTGATCCTCTGTGCCGACATAAACTAGATCAATAAGACCTACTAGAACCTTCTCTCGAACATAGTGATAATGCACCTCAATGTGCTTTGTTCTAGCATGATAGATTGGGTTATTTTCCAAGTGTATACTGCTCATGTTGTCATATTGGGGTGACGAGACCCTCCATAGGCCTTATTAGTTCTCAATCCATTTTCAAGCTAATCCACACCTTATGAGGCCTTTTTGAGTCCAAAGTTCTCCTTATGTATGTTTCTTCAGTAACATATCTGGTTCATTTAATGTCAATCCTTCCATTTAGACAACTTGGATTTGTTTGTCTCGGATCTATTGCTTCATCACATGTTAGCACATTAAGTTAATCTTGGCACAACTAGTCCCCTATCAGTTACTAATCTTCTTTTCCATGTGAATATGTGCTCATGTACAGACCAAATGCTATTGAGCTTGCAAATCACATTGTCCTTGTTTATTAAAAGCTACTACACACTGATAGGACAAAACCTGTATCAAGTTTTTGAGCACTATATATAGTTGTGGGTAGGCACATAGTTGTACACATCTAGGGTATGTGTGGGCTTTTGGCATTTGTGGATTTTTCTTTCACAAGCATGATGGAATGATGTATAGTTTTTTGAGACAATAAAGTATGTTTTGCAGGCACTTCATGGGAAATGATGAAATGTAATGTGGTTGTACCAGATCTCCAGAGCAAGGGTATCCACTGTGTGGTCAAGTGAAAATGTTTTTAGGGTCATGTAAAATCAAGTCATGAAGGGTTTTTTTTTTAAATTTTCCTGAGTCAATGTGGTCTTGCATGTTATGGGAATTTGATATGTTCTGGTGTCCATGTCAAGGGGCTTTTCATGTGGGTGTAGGGGGGTGCATGCAAGCTTTAATGTGCATGCTAAAGTGTGTGGGAATTGTGTGATTAAATGTCCAAAATGTGCATTTAATGTGCCTTGGGGGTATTTGAATTTTTTTATACATTGTCTATGGAGATCGTGTGCACCAGGTCTAGGGGAGAAGCTATGACGATGGAGTCCCTAATACAAGAGATAGTTGATCATTAGTTGCACGTGAGCTAGAAGCTTGTTCGAAGAGTGCAGGCTTGTAAGTGACGAATGAGTCACCGACTATTGCTTTTGGCTGGAGTTCTTGATATGGGCTAGGATCTTCATGCTAAGGAGGGCATGTGATTAGAGGTTAGGCTGCTGTATTTGAAGAGAGTTATGGATGCTAAGGCTTGATGACAGAGAAGGTGATACTATGGTAGCACTACTATGAAGGCATGAAGGAGAAGAGAGATGTAGGTGCTCTGTGAGCAAGTACATGAGCTTTGAGGCTGTTACCTTTGTGTGGAAGACCTTGGGTGACAAGGAAGGTGATGATGTGGCACTATCTTAATCATATGCCAAGCTATGAGCTGCTTACTCTTGTTGGGAGCCTAAGAAGCTTGGCTTGTGCCATGAGTATAGGTTGTTTGCTTTTGTTGGAGTCTTGGGGTGCTGGGCTGTAAATCTCGATTGCAAATTTGGAGTGGACATATTATGAATGCTCTGTGATGATAAGAGAGGCCGTGTTACTGGTGCAGTTATGACTATGTGAAGAGTTATGTGGTGTTGTCCTTGATGGAAGCTTAGGAGTTTTGGCTGTGAGTTCATAGAATTCTGAGGCTGGTTCTTTTTTGAGTTTTGGCGGAAAGTTCAGTTCTAAGTTTATCGATTTCGGGTTGTGTAGTCTTTTGGTTCTCTTTGAGTCTATGTGGTTCATGTCCAGTCATATTTTTTTTGTGGGGGTTTGTCTCAGTTCCTGTGTCAAGGATCCTTGCTCTGGATACTGGTGCACATGCTCTTGAACTCGAGCCCACATTGCTACTGATCCCTTGAGTTTCTGTTGCAGTTTGTTTTCTCTTATACAAACCTGAAAGTATATGATGATTTTATCTTTGGATCTTGGCTCAGAAGTACTCGATGTGTACTTTGAGGGTTTTCAGATTGGTGTTGTTCAATGAGGTTCTTGGGTACCAGTGGTCTTTGCTTTTGTGGGTGAAAGAAGAGGAATGGGCAAGGGTAACCCTAGTTGATGAGGAGGACCTTCCTGAGTATGTATATCACATGGAATTTTGTGAAGAAGAAGAAACTATCTGAGTGATTGTCTGTGTTTACTGGAATCAAAGGTTGGTGCATGTGTGTTATCTTAGCTTCTTTTGTCCATACCGTTTCTGTATATCATCTTTTTGGCGATCCTGTAGGGGACCTCGGGTTTTGAAGTGAGATTGGGTAGTCAAGAGAAAATAGCCTAGAAGATTGGCTGGGGAATGTTGCTTGAATCTGTGTGTGGTTAGGATTTAAACTATGAAGACAAAACCTTGAATGAGGGTGATTTGTTGTGAGTTATGTGGGGAGTGTGGACACAGGAGAGAGAGATGCCTTGATGTTGAACTTCGACTGATACGTCTCCGTGCTAAGGTTCAGAAGGCTTTGAAAGTGATTGCTCTTAGGAAGAAGAATGCCAGTCAGATGCAGGGTAAGTTTTCTTCAGTAGAGTGATTGTTTTTGTTTTCTTCCCAGAAGAGGTTGGGTGGTATTTCTGGTTGGGAGTGTGTCTGAGATAAGTCAATCAGGAGGAGAGATGGCTCATGAATTTCCTTGATTTCACGGGTTGCCCAATGAAGACCTAGAGAGGTTTCTAGAGTGTTTGGAGTTCACAGCTCTTATTAAAGATAGCAATGCTCCAGAAGTCCTTCTTCAGATTCTATCCTTTTGGCTGTTGGGAGAAGCGAGAACTTGGCTGCAGACTTTCTCTGCAAGGATGCATGATGATAATGGTGCTCATAGAAACCTGACTTATCCAGAGGTGAGGGCAGCTTTCCTGGACAAGTTTATGTGTGTTAGAGATCCTGATGGCATATGGAGAGAGCTATGTTTATTGCAGCAATAGTCGACCCAGTCAGTGGATATGTCGGCAAGTTCACTGTGTTGTGGAATAAATGGCAGGTGGCCTTATTACTTGAAGTTCCTCCCAGAGTCATAAAAAAGGATAGGTTTGTTGCTGGAGCCGGAGATTAGGATAAAGATTGAATGTAAAGAGCTGGTCACTTATGAGGATGCTCTCAGGGTGGCAAAAGAGAAGGAGAGGAAGCAGATAAGATTGATGATGCAGGAGATGCCAATGGTTCAGCATGTGCTTGAAAGTCTCTCTCATGTGAAGCCAAAAATATAGAAACCTGAAGTTAGAAAGGAGGAGAATATAAAAGAAGAAATTCATGAAATGTCGGAGCTTATGAAGAGTTTGAGTTTGAACTTGATGAACAATAGGGAAAGAGGTAGATCATTGGGTGATTATGGCAGAGGCAGCATGCCTTCTTCAAATAATTTAGGCCCGTGGCAGGCAAGATGAGGTCAAGGGTCATTTGCACCTTGTGTCCAGTGCTTTAATTGTGGAGAGTGGGGACATTACAGCACACACTCTGATAAGCTTTCTCGTGCTGGAGGTGATGTTTATCCATTGCCAACAAGGTTAAATAATAGGGTGAATGATCACAGCGTAGAAGTAAAAGATGCAGCTCAGCCTAGTACCTCTGGAATTCATAAACCCACTACAAAAGAGAAAGGGAAAGGTAAGGTAGTTACATTTGGCTTGTTGGAGTTGGAGGAAGTCAAAGATGTCATGCCATTAGGGAAGAGACATAGAGAAGAGGAGGTTGCTCTGAGTGCAAAGAAGCAAAAGTAGTCTGAGGAGATGATGACCTACCAAAAGAAGAAGAGCAGGAAGCCCAAAAGGAAGTACAGAACTACAGATTATCCAATAGGGAAGGAGCAGGGAGAGTATGATATGGTGGAAGATCTTTCAGTGAGGAAACTAGACATTACATTTGCCCAAATGATTGGTATGTGCCCAAAGCTTAAAAAAGAATGGAGGCGGGCTGTAAATCCAGCAAAGAAGAACTCTCATAAAGGTACAATTCAGCTGATGTGTGTCTCAAAGTTGCCAGATCTTTTACCTACTGTGGAAACTTGGCATAAAGGAAAGGGACTTGGAGAGGCGTATATAGATGGGGGTGCATAGATTTGTGTGATTACCTAGGCTTGTGTGGAGAGATTAGGGCTGAAGATATCTTGCTCCTCCAGTTATCGCATTAGAATGGCAAACCACTCCAAGGTGAATACTTTAGGGATAGGGAGGTTGAGGCATTCAGTGTTTCTTGTCAAGTGGATTGTCATGTGATGCCTGCTGGGTTGGGAGCCTATCCTTTAATTCTTGGAAGGCCATGGTTGAGGAAGGTAGGTGTAATTCAAAATTGGCAGAAAGGAATCTTTTCTGTACATACGAATGGGAAGAAATTGAATTTCGATATGGTAAGCAGGGCTGAAGTTTCAGATTCAGCAAGTGAAGAGGAAGAGAGAAGTGAGACCAACAGTGAGGATGAGTGCTTGGTGACTTTATAAAGTGATGAAGGAACAATAGAATTGGTGGATCTGGTAGATGAGGATTCACAAGTAGATTTTGTGGGAGTAGCAGGGTTCGATGAGGAAGAGGTGGACAGGCTTGAGGTTATCGAGGAATTGATGCAGCCCAAATGTTCTCAAGAATCAACCTAGGTGATCATTGAATCCTGATCTCAATGTTGAGGAGAAAGAAGAATATTTGAAGATGTTGCAGAAATACCCCAATTTGTTTATCACCTCTTATGAGGAGATTAGGAGATTTAAAGGGAAGCCTCTGAGGATTGAGCTGAAGGAAGGTGCCAAACCTATTTTTCAGAAGATAAGGAGATTAATCCCGGAACAGAGAGATGTGCTGAAGGAAGAGGTAGATAAGCTTCTCAAGGTAGGAATTATTTATCTTGTAGCTCACTCTGATTGGATAAGTCCTATGGTCATAGTGCCAAAAGGTGTAGACAAATGGAGAGTCTATGTCGATTACAAACCTTTGAATGCAGTGACAAAGAGAAACCACTATCCTCTTCCTTTTTTGGATGATATTCTTGATAGAGTGGTAGGTCATGAAATGTACAGCTTGCGTGATGGGTATTCAAAGTACTTTTAGATAGCCATAGCCCAGGAAGATCAAATCAAGACTACCTTCATCACCCCTTGGGGCTGTTTTTGTTACAGGAAAATGCCTTTTGGAATTATTAATGGCCCCTCACACTACTAGGAGAATTCAAATCTGATTTTATCATCTTTCCTAGATAAATTCTGTAAAGTGTTTATTGATGACATCTGTGTCTATAGTGGAAGAAGGGAGCACTATGGCAAGCTAGATCAGGTATTTTATGAGATTGATAATAATGGTGGTCAATTAAATCCTAAGAAGACTCAGTTAGCTTGGACGATAATTGAAATATTGGGGCATATTGTATCTGATAATGGGATTGAGCTAGATCTAAGTAAAGTGAAAGCTTTAATTATGTTGTCTTTTCCAGAGAATACCAAGTAGTGGCATATCTTTCTCCAAAAGGTGAAGTATCTGTCGAGATTTATTCATATGTTATCTCAGATTTTGTATCCTCTTCAGCAGGTGGTAAAATCTGAACCTCTGAAATGGATGAGGGAGAGTGAAGAGGTGTTTGAGGCAGCTAAGGAATCCTTGACTCATATTTCAAGTGTAAAGCCACCAGATTATTCTAGGACTTTTTATGTGAATCCATTTGTAGGACTAGATGCTATTGGTGCTATTCTGTTGCCAGTAGGGAGAGGGTTCCAAATATATGAGGCCAGTCTACTATGCGAGTAGGGTAAAGAGTGAAACAGAGAGGAAGTATTCAGTAGCTGAAATGGTCCTGGCTAGCCTCTTGTATGCCTGTAGGAGATTCCGCTCTTATCTATTGTCTAGGCCTTTTGTGGTTCTCACCTCATGTTCACTACTATTGCCTCATATGTTGAATAGTACAAACATCTCAAGGAGCATGATTAAATGGATTGTAGAGTTGTAGGAGTACTCTTTTACCTTCTTGGTTGAGAACTCTACCAGAGCTCCCTCGGCTGATCTCCTCACCTATAAGGAAGGAACTATTTTAGTTGAAGATGTGAAGAAGAACACTGATATGAATGAAGAAAAAGTACTAGAGGATGCATTTGTTTTACACTTTGATGGATCTTACAAAAAGAGTTTAAATAAAAGTACAGGAGGAATTGTCATTTATAATCTTGGAGGAAAGGAGATTCGAAAAATGGGAATTCAACTCGAAGCCAGCAGTAATAATGAAGTTGAATGTGCAGCCCTCTTCGAAGGTTTGAAACTATGAATTAGTCTGGGTATTAAGGGACTCATGATTAAGGGAGATGCTCTATTGGTTGTGAAGAAAATTTTAGGTGTTTGGAAGGTTAAGCATGTTCATTTGAAGAGACAGATAAGTGCGGTGAAGAAACTATTAAATCAATTGGATGCTTGGAAACTCCAGCATATTGAAAGAGGTAAAAATATAAATGCACATGATGCTGCGCAGGAAATTACAGTAGTTTATGCAGTAGGAGTACAGGAGCGCTTTTACAAAGGAAGGGAGACATTGGCTTGTTAGGAAAGCTTCCTGTTAATTGGTAAAGTGCCTGAAGAAGTTTTGAAACAAAGAAAATACAGATTTATTAAAAGCTATACCTCTTATTGTTTGATAGATGATGTTCTTTACATGAAGGGGGCTGATCTGGTGCTCAGAAGAATTCCCTGGCATGAAGAAGTTTTTCATATCCTACGAGCTAATCATGAGGGAGTATGTGGAGGACATTTTGCTTTCAAAATCATGCTAAGGAAAATACTTACAAAAGGGTATGTGTGGCCATCCTCTAGAGAGACATAAGACATTGGTGTAGGTCATGCCTATAGTGTCAGCAGATGAGTAAGAGGATCTTACATCCAAAACTCAGAAATATCATGCTTGCTTATAATATTTTTGAGAAATGGGGAATAGATGCCATCGGTCCTCTACCCATGATAGCCAGGGGAAATGATTAAACACATATATGTCAGTCCCTATTATCCTCAATGTAATGGGATGAATGAAAAATTTAATGGTGTGTGTACTAATATCATGGGAAAGATCATGCGAACACATGAGGAGTAGGACCTTGCTTGTGGGCTTACAGAGTTGTAGTAAAAGAAGGCACCCAGTTCTCACCATTTCATCTTGTTTACGGGAAAGCAGCTCTGTTGCCCTTGGAAGTAGAAATTCTTGCATTACAGATGTTAATGAAGATGAATGAGGATTCAAGTTCTACTTTCCAGAACCGGTTATTGGATTTGCAGGAAGCACAACTAGACAGACAAAAGGCGGTGGAACATTATGCTTTAATTCAAGAGAAGAATCAGAAGAGAGCAAACAGGAAGTTTAGGGATAAGAAAATCGAGGAGGATGATCTAGATTTGGGATACAACAGTAGTATGGATTCTACCTTCAAGAAGAAATTTGTGACCAAATGGGATGACCTTTTCGCATGACAAAGAAATTCAAAAATGGCTCATATCAACTTGAGGATTTGGATGGTCAGCAGCATAAGAATAGAGTCAATGGATTCAAACTAAAGAAATACTTTCATAGGATCATGAGTGTGGGCAACTGTGGACCTACTGTGATGAAACAAGACAAGACGGAAGACCTCATGGATGAGGATATCTCTGAAGAAATGCAAATCTTATATACCCCTGTCTGCGAGACATGAATGTCTGCAGATTGGGGGATGGGCAAAATGATAGAACAAAACTTGTATCAAGTTTTTGAATACTATATATAGTTGTGGGCAGGCACCTAGTTGTACACATTGAGGAGGGTAGATGTGGGCTTTTGGCATTTGTGGATTTTTCTTTCACAAGCATGATGGACTGATGTATAGTTTTTGGAGACAATAAAGTATGTTTTGCAGGGACTTCATGGGAAATGATGAAATGTAATGTGGTTGTACCAGATCTCTAGACCAAGGGTATCTAGTGTGTGGTCAAGTGAAAATGTTTTTGGGGTCATGTAAAATCAAGTCATGAAGGGAGTTTTTTCAATTTTCTTGAGTCAATGTGGTCTTGCATGTTACGGGAATTTGATATCTTATGGTGTCCATGTCAAGGGGCCTTTCATGTGGGTGTACGGGGGTGCATGCAAGCTTTAATGTGCATGCTAATGTGTGTGGGAATTGTGTGACTAAAGGTCCAAAATGTGCATTTAATGTGCCTTGGAGGTATTTGCATTTTTTTATGGGAGAGTAGTAAATTCCACGTGATGATATGGAATGGAAATTTTGGAAGGGAACATGTGCATGCAAGGTGGCTACGTGATCTAGAAGAGGTTGACGGGTGGAATGGATCAAGGGGATGCTTGCTGGAAGGATCTACACTGCACTAGGAGGGCTCCTTGAAGAGAAGGCTGGACGACCAAATAAAGGAGAGAGGAAGGGAGGTTGTGATGGGTTTTGGACATGGGAGCTTCTCAGACTATGGGAGTCCGTGAGTCCCATGGCTTGTGTGATGATGGGAGATTTGCTTTGTTGGCTATCTTGACGTAAAGGTGGAAAAATGAATTACATAACAACGATGGCTGCTCTTGAGATGCTGGAATACATTGTCTGTGGAGATCATGTGCACCAGGTCCCTAGGGGAGAAGCTGTGACGATGGAGTCCCTAATACAAGATAGTTGATCGTTAGTTGCACGAGATCTAGAAGCTTGTTCGAAGTGTGTAGGCTTGTAAGTGACGAACGAGTCGCCGACTGTTGCTTTGGCTGGAGTTCTTGATATGGGCTAAGATCATCATGCTAAGGAGGGCATGTGATTAGAGGTTAGGCTTCCGTATTTGAAGAGAGTTATGGATGTTGAGGCTTGGTGACAGAGAAGGCGACACTGTGGTGTCGCAACTATGAAGGTGTGAAGGAGAAGAGAGACACAGGTGCTTTGTGAGCAAGTGTAGGAGCTATGAGGCAATTACCTTTGCATGGAGGACCTTGGGCGACAAGGAATGTGATGCTGTGGCACTATCTTGATCATATGCCAAGCTATGAGCTGCTTACTCTTGTTGGGAGCTTAAGAGACTTAGCTTGTGCGATGAGTATGGGTTGTTTGCTTTTGCTGAAGTCTTGGGGTGCTGGGTTGTAAATCTCGATTGCAAATTTGGAGTGGACAGGCTCCGTGATGATAAGAGAGGCCGTGTTGCTGGTTTTCTCCACATGAAGGAGATGCTATGGTGCAGTTATGACTATGTGAAGCGTTACGTGATGTTGTCCTTGATGGAAGCTTAGGAGTTTTGGCTGTGGGTTCACAGAATTCTGAGGTTGGCTATTTTCTGAGTTTTGGGGGAAAGTTCAGTTCTAAGTTTATCTGTTTCGGGTTGTGTAGTCTTTTGGTTCTCTTTGAGTCGATGTGGTTCATGTTCAGTCAATTTTTTTTGTGGGGGTTTGTCTCAGTGCCTGTGTCTAGGATTCTTACTCTAGATACTGGTGCACGTGCTCTTGAACTCGAGCCCACATTGCTGCTGCTGATCCCTTGAGTTTCTGCTACAGTTTGTTTTCTCTTATACAAACCTTAAAGTATATGATGATTTTATCTTTGGGAGCTTGGCCTAGAAGTACTCGGTGTGTCTTTTGAGGGTTTTCAGATTGAAGTGTTGTTCAATGAGGTTCTTGGGTACCGAGTATGTATATCACATGGAATTTTGTGAAGAAGAAGAAACTATCTGAGTGATTGTAATTTGTGTTTACTGGAATCAAAGGTTGGTGCATGTGTGTTATCTTAGCTTCTTTTGTCCATACTATTTTCTGTGTATCAACGCTAGCTCACTAAAAGCCATGCTAACTGAGCTATTTTCAGGAAATGCAAGAGACTCTTGGATGTCATTCCCCTTCCCCAATCCTCTACTAGGGCACTATGCGATTAACCATTTAATGACTTCACATGTCCAAGGGGTTGAGGCGCCCCAGAGTTTGATAGCATGCAATGAGTCTACCTTCTTCTTGAGGTGGTTGGGGTGCTAGCTGAGGGTTTGCCAAAATGTTATTTACCATGAGAAAAGTAGGGATTTTGTTGAGATGGCAAAGACAATTTCTAATGCTAATGTTTTTGCAAACACCTTAGAGGTAGTTCCAAGCATAGTGATTTACCTCCAATCTCCAACCTTAACCATATCTGATTTCTTGGGATCAACTTAACCGTCCCCAAGTTTACATCAATAGAAATGCTTCCACACTGGCATACTTCATTAATTATGTGAGTCAAGTCTACTTTAATCAGAGGCCAGAAAGGCTCCTATGGAAACCTATTCATTTCCAAAAATTTTCCATCCTCCATGATATTCAATGGGGCATTATTAAGCTCATTTTTAGCAGTGAAGGCAACTATAGTGGCATAGCTTCTTATTCATGCGTCCCAACATAGAGGAGTATTCTTGTTTCTAACATGCACCTATCTCTAGTGGGCATCCATTGATTCTGCAAAGTTTCTCAAGGAAGACTTGCTCAACCTTGCCTCTAGTGGCCACGATGACTCCCTCCCTCGTCATAACCTAGTCAATGCTCTCCCTAGTCTTTACATCCTTAACGAACTAGAAAAAGAATATTTTTTATTTGCTTCAATTCTAGCCCCTTCATCCCTTCTTAATTTATCCTCTCTTAGTGGATGTTCTTGATGGAATCTTCAAGGCTGCCTTGCAAGCATCAAAGGAGAATCTTCCTAGGATAGTCCATAGAGGAGACCAACCATCTTTTGTGTCTCATCTCTTCTTGTTCCAACTGCTTGTAAATAATACAACCCTCAACCATTCTCTCTTACACTTACCTTGACGATTTCCCACCTACCAACACTCTTGGATAAGCACAATCTTTCAAAATGTACACGTTAATCTTTAGTAGCATGGTTTGCATAGAAAAACACTATAGTATTAGGTAGTGTTTAGAGATTGTTGAGGAGGTCATCATCCGCCCACATATATACTCTCAACTAGCACCCCACTAGGGGAATAGAAGTAATCAATTCTTCTAACCCTAAAAGAGCAAATTCCCACGCATGACTTACGGAGTTCAATTTGCTTTAAATGGGGTGTTGAGTCCCAAAACTAGGCAAGTATAAGCAAAAATAGTATTACTTAAGTAATATAAAACCGACTAGTGCATGCATTAATGAAGACTCTTGGCTCAACAAGTTTGCCACGGGACCTGGTGAAAGAAATGTGTTGCCGCAAAATCCAGACTAGTGTGACGTGGATAATGGGTAGGTTTGAGCTCACGAAGCAAAAATTTGGAGGTTAAGCATCTTTGTTAAACATTTTTGTCTTTTGTAGGGGGACATAAGGGGAAGACTTTCATTATAAAAATGAAATAACTTTCGAGAATTGCGTGAGAACTTATATGCAATTGGTATATTACATTTCAACAATTGCGTGAACTTATATGCAATTGGTATCTTTTTCTTTCTCAAGGAGAGCTTTGGGGGAGGACGATTGGAAGATTCTTGGCCGTTGGATTATGGACATTCCATACCCACCATTGGATCACAAGCTGTGCGCGATCATCGTCTCTCTCTCTCTTCTTCTCCTTCTCCTTTCTTCGTCCATCGCGTTCTTTCCTCCTTTCGATTCCTTTCCTCCATGGCTATAGTGATGGGATATTGCAGGTTCGGCAGACCACGCACAAAGCTGCCTCTCTTCCTCTCCTTCCATCGTCGACTGCCTCTCCATCCGGTTCACCGCGTCAGAACCATTCTCAGGCCTACACATCGGATCTCGACGGAGTAAGTTGACTTGCTAGCTTCTATCGAAAGATACACTTCCACAAAACCCTGTGACTCTTACGCGTACGTCGCTGGCCCGGGTGATGCAAGGCAATCAATTTCGCCCCGTGCTCATCCCAATCCGGAATGCAGTGAGTCATACTCTGCAAAGCCAGCAAGCTCGATGAGAGAAGAATTGGGAGACCAAGACACTGTGAGACTTCTCATTGAGCAATCTCCCACCATGAGGCTTACCTCCTTCTGAAAGGAGCAATACACGACTCTTTCTCTACAGCAATGGAGCCTCTTCTACTCAAAGACAGTCCCACCCGCGGAGCAACGGATTTCCTCCGACAAACAAGGTCAAAGAATCGTAGCTATCTGCACAGATGCTTGAGCTATGGAGCTGAGTGATGCTTCCTGCCGATCTGGTGAACGATTTCGAAGCAGAAATGCACATCTGCGGCTGATGCATTGGAGCTGACTTGATCAGGGAAGGCAGGATGGAGACAAAGACAGAGAGCGCGAGACTGTTACTCCTCCTGCATCTTCATCTTCGTCGTCCTCGCTGAGAATCAATATTTCTCGTTTTCTCCCTCGCGAAGAATCAATGCTTGGATCAAAGGCAGTCTGGCGATATCACGCCACATTCACGTCAAAGCTGGGAGGGGAAATCGTATATGATCGGGGAGAGGCAGAGACTTTGTCTGTGCCTCTCTTGCTGACGCAAGGTAACAGGACTCTAAGTCTGTTGAGCAGCATTACCGTCATGGTTTTGTGAGTTTTCGTGAAAGCAAAAAAGAGCACGGACGTCTACTATACTCAAGAACTGCCCGTGCAAAAAGACTCAAAATAATTATGGTGAAGTCTTCTACATCCGTAGCGTAGCGCGGGTTACATACTAGTATTACATTTGATGAAGACTGTTTGTGTAGAGGGATTCTGTTTGTAGGAAATTTCCTTACAAGTTTAAAATTCTTCTGTCGTAAGGGATCTGCCTGCTGCTTCGGCGGCATGGATATGCTGTCGCAAGCAATAGTACTCGTCGCCGAGCAGAAAGCGCTTATCAGCGCTGTCCCGCTTGGCAATTGGAAGTAGGAGGCCCTTAGCTCGGCTTGTTTCGGTTGCCAACGCGCCATTGCTTTCCTGGATCGGTCAAGCATGATGTTTGTCCACGAGCGAGCTGCAGGCGTTCACCTTCCAAGCATCATGCAGCTTGGCCCTATGTCCGATCGGTCTATAAGTATTCTTCGGCTTGTGCTGTGGCGGCATAGGCTGTCCAATTTTCTGTTGGCAAGCTGGCAGCGAGCTGCTCGAACTTGGAAGCTGTAGAACAAGCCGGGCTTTACTAGAATTCATAAATGAACCGGCAGGTTTTACTCGAGTTTCATCACTCTTGTCCTTCCGATGTCACCAACACTACCTCATAGATCCCAAACCTGCATTTGGCACCCAAGTTCCTCCAGTACGATTCCCCAGGTGTTCCTCCTGGGGTATTAAAGAATGCGTAGGCTGCCTCTTCGTGCTGCCAGATTCCCAATCCTAACATTCTCAAACCATCGAAGGATTTATAGAAAGTGCAAGATAACAAGCCCTCAACTTTCTGGAAATAAGCCTTTTGAATGGCTAAGCACGAATACGAAAGCAATTCTTTATATTTGGTATCTCCAATGATACCCCGTATGTGCACCACATCTCCTTGTGATATCTCCGGAAACAAATCCTTCCCTTTGGAGTCCCAGCAGGATACTTCGTACCAGCTAACATCGACGCTTCTTGCTATGGGAGAAATCGCCTTGTCAAACACATCCATCTGTAAACAAATAGTCATTAGTTTGGGAGATTGCCACAATTTCACGTACTAATTCACTGCCGGAAAGCTAGTGACGGAAACTACCAATGCTACTGGCTCTTTCTTGAAAGGATTCTCTGACTGCCTCACCTTTGGATTCTTGGCGCAAGGAACGTCTGCCGCGGTTCCCTTTTCCCAAACCGAGTACACAGCAACCTGCGCAGCGCAAGGTAAACGAGTTAGTAGATGCATGTCAAAGAGTGGGTAGGAGCGGAGCAGCGAAGAAATGAAAGGGAGGAGGAAGCGGGTCTCACCCAAGCGGAGGAGGAGTTGCTGAGGCTTTTGAGGACGGCGGAGCGGACGAAGCCGGTGTGATGGAAGGATTGGGAGATGGAGGAGAGGCGAGCGAGGAGGTGGCGAGTGGTGAAGGGGGGGCAAGGTCGGAAGATGGCAACGGAGACCCAACACGAATTGTCGACGGAGAGGGCGAGCGCCATTGATATTGATTCTCAGAAAGAGCTCACGAGGAAAACGTAAAGATTGCAAGATACAGATGCTCATTTTGGGAAATTTATACACGCCCATAGAAATACCACGTGTCGGCTCAACAGTTCCACGCGTCAGCACCATCGCCATGCTCACGTAGCACCACGCGCAAACGTGCAGGCGGTTACCTACTTCCACGTGTCCCTTTCTGATTTGCTCTTCCTCCCTGGGAATCTGCACCGTCCTTTCCTCCGAAGGTGCTGGGAGTTTGCACCCTCCATTTCAATCTCTTTGTGCGGTAACCGGTTGGTCTTATTCTTGAACTTTTACGTATTTTTCCTTGGAGATTACTCTACAAGCAACGTTTTTTAAACACATTGATCTTTTTTGGGTGGAAAATGAAAGTAAATTAATTTCAGAAAAGAAAGTAACAATAGTAGAGCTGCAGTTAGCCTAGAGGCCAGACTTCACCCGACTCACCTAAAAAGTCAACAATATTCTCAATGTTATGTACCTAGCCTACCTCATTCATGCCTTTCATTTTTATCCACCTGACTCCTCCAAGGAAAGATTGTGACTTGCCTTACGTCTTCAAGGGGTTATCACAAGATGAAATCATGCATTACACTATTGCTCGTGTTTCTTTGACTTTGTTGTTGTTCCAATCCATCAGCCCATCCACAGATTTCAGTTATCATGTTTATGTTGCCGTTCCGTCCTTTAACAATGTGATAGCTTGTGTCTTAAGAGAACATAATTCTTGAGAAAACAAATCATTCTAGTAGTGACCCAATCTTGGTTGATGGAACCTTCAACTTGTGGATTTTCAAATTCCAAAGAGAAGGATCCTTTTGACTTACAGAAGCAACCTTTGCATTGAACATTTCAACCTCACTAATTCTCAGAAGCATCGCTTTTCAATTGCACCTCTTAGAGATAGTTCTTATACAAATGAGATAATATCTCCCCATGCTCATTGCTTATACCTCCACATGCCTCCTATACGAATTGCAAGTTTGAGATTTAAAATCAAAACACATTACAATCATCTCAAACACAATAGCAAATTTTTTCTGGTAAGTAGCTCAAAGTAGGCAACATGAAGGTACCGCAGGGTCAAGACCGTCACATGGAGACCCACGGCATACATGCATCAACTTGCACACCTCAACTTGCATTCTAATAAATGCGGCCTTTTGAATTCCACAAAAAAAAACATGAAGGTATGTACAATCCCAACCATTGCATCCCGAAGTGAGGAGCACATAAAATCCATTTTTCCCTTGTGTGTCATCTCTTTCTTACATTCTTTTTAAAAGTGTGGAATGTTTTTTATCACCAGACTGCAAATTATGATTCAATGATTTAGAGAACCCCTCGAGTACCCTTAACACATACTTAAGCTATGAAATATGGTCTCTAATTTTGTACTAAACAATTTCCAAAGTTGTAGTGTGAGTGTAGCATAAGAACTCCAAATGGTGTATCTACTTATTTACTTTCACAATCGTGATGATTATGGGTATAGCATTCTCCTTATTATCTAATATGTGTAAGGATTTGAGGGTTTCAATTTCAATTATCTAATATGTGTTAGGATTTGAGGGTTCAATCTAAATTGGCAGCTTTAATCGATTTTGGCAACTTTATCAATTTATATGTACTTTTTACAAAAGAATGTTTAAAAACCTAGTCCATGTGTGATAAATAAGCACTGATTACAATCAACGACTGTGTGATAATAGAAATATTACGCAACATTATTCAATTTTTATTGTACACTGTTTCAATTTTACGTAATTTGTACATACCAAGACATAAGTGTAAGTTATCACATGCTAACATACTAGATATATAGACAGACATCATTGTTCTACTATTGCTATATGCACAAGACTCTAGTGCTCAATAAAGCTTGCCTGGTGCTAGAGTCTCCAAATAGCAGAAAGGATTTCAAAAGGATTAATAAAACTTCAAATTGAATTTATGAGCTTTATTTATCCTTTAAGAAAGTATCATGTGTTGGTTGTCTAGCTTGCTTTTGTTAGCTAACATCAACCCACACAGAGACATAAGTAACATTATTTTAATGTTTCTAGCTAGCTAGTAGTATTTGACTTTTGTTAGTTTATAAATGTACAATACTTTTAAGTTTTTGATTTTTTCAATAGATGGGGTCGGGTTTTTCAAATAAAATAAAGGTGCTAAACTTTGATCTTTTAGTGTTTAATTCATACTTGATAGTATAATGAAAGCGTTAGATATCAATGCTCCACTCTCATGTAAGTATGCGGGAACCAGCTAACTCTACTTGTAAGCCCCCCATATGAGGAGAAGGCATTTGAGTAGCTCGGTTATCCGGTAGGTCCTGGTTTGGATACCAGATGGGGGCCATGTGTGGCCTGATGGCCGGACGGAGTTGGCACACTGCCAACTAGGCTACATGCAAGTGCGGGAAGGCATCCCATGACTGACCGCATTGAGGGTGGATGGAGCATTTTCGGAGGCAGCCCACTCTCGGGTTGCGGGGCCCGTTTTGAGTCCCAGATGATCCCGGATGGCTGTGGGCCGAACGGAGACTGTAGGTTAGTTGCTCTATTTTGCGCACCGGTTCTATCATGTGGTCAGTGGCCTATTTCGGGACTGACCCCCAGTCGACCGTTTTGGGCGGACTGGGTCGGTCACCCGATTGAGCCCAACCGACTACGACTGGTGGCTATATAAGAGCAAGCCCATGAAGCCCATTTCATCACTGGCTACAGCAACCCGGATTCCTTAGCATCTAGCCTCCGTCTTCTATTGTTTCTAGCATGCCATCGAAGCTTCTTTCACAAGAGCGCACGGTTGGGAGGCAGCACCATCTATTGTATCAGTTCTACAGTAATCAAATTTTTGATTCTCCATACTATCTTGTTTTCTCTCTTGCGTACGAGATCCGGTTATCTGTTGAGCACAGACGTTGTATTATTTTCTTACATGGTATCAGAGCCTGGACTCTAGCAAGAAGATTTGGTAGTGTGTTTCTGTTTGCAAGCAGATTGTGAGAGATGGCCCAGCCCGCAAGACTGCAAATCCCACCGTATGGCGAAAGTGGAAAGTTGGACGGCTCTAACTATCCACTCTGGAAGTTCAAGATGAAGACCATCCTAAGTGCATATGAGCTTTGGGACACTGCTACTGGGGTGGATGTGAGGCCGAGACCGGATCCAGCCAATGCAGGACAACAAATAGTACCAACTGCGGATGAGATTCTCGCGTGGACAAGAAGAAATGCAGATGCGTTGTGTTCTATTGTGTGCAGTGTAAGTGATTCCGTCATGGCATTAATTCAACATGTCACCACAGCCTCGGGGGGGTCACTCATCATATGTAACCCTATCACGTGAGTTCAAAAGAAGGATATTTTTTATTCCTAAAATTTACAGAAATAAATATACATAAGGGACTATTTAAAATAGTTTTGGAAAAAATTTACAGATTTGTATAGAAAAGGGGTACATTTTATTAATGAAAGAATTTACAGATAAGGGATTTTAAATATAGGCCTTGAATGCACGTGATATAGAGGGTTTATACATAGTGACCCCCCCGAGACCACAGCGGAGGAGGCATGGACGGTCTTGAAAAATCAGTAGGAGACCACGAATCAGATGCGGATTCAGAATCTAGAGACTCAACTCGCGAATGAGAAATTGCCTGAGTCTGAAGCGACAGAGAAGTTCATCACCAGGGTGAAGAATCTGCGCGATCAGATGACTGCAATTGGCATCACCATCACCAGCGAGAATCTAGCATGAAGGTGTATACGGATTCTCCCACCAAAGTATGACGGGCTTGTTACGGTGCTGAATACGTAGAACATAAATCCGACCCTCAACTTTGAGGATTTCAGCGCGATGCTTCTGGAGGAGGAGATGCGTCAAAAGACGAGGACTGGAGAAGATTCGGCTTTCTGGACCAGATCAAAGAAAGGTAAGGGTAAGGACTCTGGTAACCCATCTTCTTCTGATGATAACAAGAGAAAGAAGAAGATCAAGTGCTTCTATTGCAACAAGGCAGGGCACAAGCAGAATGAGTGCCGAAAGAAGATTGCAGATGAGAAGAACGGAGTAAAGAAAGAGTCCAGCAACAGCGCGCAGGCAGTACCAGTAGAGCTATTAGTCGCAATTGAGGAGATTTGCATGGAGGCAGTTCATGTACCTACGGATGAACCGTGGATCATTGACCGTGGTGCATCGCGCCACATGACCAGTCGGAAGGATTGGTATACCTCTCTACAGCCGGTAGGGAATGACATCCTGGTAGCAGTCGGCAATGATGCAAAATGTCCAGCAAAAGGAAAAGGTACGATTGCTCTCAAGTCAGATGGAGTAGTAAAACAGTTGTCCGATGTTCTTTATGTGCCAGATATCAAGAGGAACTTGTTATCCGTTTCCGCAATCACGGATCGGGACCTCAAAGAATGGTGCACAGATTCTGGATCTTCAACGGAAGGTCGTTGGTAAAGGTACAACGGCGCAACAACATTTACGAACTCTCATCTTTCAGTGCTCGAGCGGATGTGAAGAACATTAAGCTGTGGCATGAGAGGTTTGGTCATCTAAACCTTAGTTCTTTGAAGGAGATGCATAAAAGTGGAATGATTACAGACCTACCAAAAATTTCAGATCTGCCCGATGTATGTGAAGCTTGCATGATGGGCAAGCAGCATTGGCATCCCTTTCCTAAAGAGGCCAGCAGGGCAAAGGCTCCTCTAGAGCTCGTTCACACGGACCTTTGCGGAAAGATGGAGACGGAAGCTTTGGGTGGTTCCTACTAATTCATGACGTTGATCGACGACTATAGTAGAAGGATATGGATATACTTCCTAAAGACTAAAGACGAGGCTTTTAGTAGGTTCAAGGAATGGCATGTAATGGTTGAGAAAGAAACGGGGAGGAAGGTGAAGAAATTGAGATCAGACAGAGGTGGAGAGTTCACATCAACTGAACTCGAGAGTTACTGCAAAAGTCACGGGATCAAGAGGCAGAAACCCCCGCCACATACATCACAGCAAAATAGAGTAGCAGAACGCAAGATGCGCATCATCTGTGAAATGGGCAGGAGTATGATGAAAGGGAAAGATTTGCCAAGGACTTTCTGGGCTGAAGCATGTAATATGGCAATTTACATTCTCAATCGTAGCTACACGAAGGCTGTGGACGGGATGACTCCACTGCAAGCCTTTTCTGGTAAGAAACCTTCAGCTGCACATTTCAGAGTTTTTGGATGTGACTGTTTTGTGCATGTCCCTGATGCTACCAGGACCAAATGGGAACCGAAGAGCCGGAAGTGTATTTTCTTGGGCTACAGTGAAGAGGCGAAGGGTTACCGTCTCTATAACCCTGTTACCAAGAAGGTAATAGTAAGTCGCGATGTGGTCTTCTCAGAACAGCTGCATCAATAGCGATGTTTAGTAGAGAAATAGGGTAAGCATAAGTGAATCTCACAATTGATACACAATACTTTCTTTTTAAGCATAAGTGAATCTCACTATTGATACACAATAGTTTCTTTTTAAAAAGCACTACTAAATACCTCTTTCATGTGAAATAATACTATTAATAATTATTCTCATGTTTTTGTAAGAAAATAATACGTCTGTGCTCAACAGATAATAGGATCTTGTACGCAAGAGAGAAAACAAGATAGTATGGAGAATAAAAAATTTGATTACTGTAGAACTAATACAGTAGATGGCGCTGCCTCCCAACCATGCGCTCTGTGAAAGAAGCTTCGATGGCATGCTGGAAACAGTAGAAGACGGAGGCTGGATGCTAAGGAATCAGGGTTGCTGTAGCCAGTGATGAAATGGGCTTCACATACTTGCTCTTATATAGCCACCAGTCGTAGTCGGTTGGGCTCAATTGGGTGACCGACCCAGTCCGCCCAAAACGGTCGACTGGGGGTCAGTCCCGAAATAGGCCACCGACCACACGATAGAACCGGTGCGCAAAATAGAGCAATTAACCTACAGTCTCCGTTTGGCCCACAGCCATCCGGGATCATCTGGGACTCAAAACAGGCCTCGCAACCCGAGAGTGGGCTACCCTGGGAAATGCCCCATCCACCCTCAATGCGGTCAGTCATAGGATGCCTTCCTGCACTTGCATGTAGCCTAGTTGGCAATGTGCCAACTCCGTCCAGCCATCAGGCCACACATGGCCCCCATCTGGTGTCCAAACCTCGGGGGGGTCACGCATCATATGTAACCCTATCACGTGAGTTCAACAAAAGGATATTTTTTATTTCTAATAAATATACGTAAGGGACTATTTAAAATAGTTTTGGAAAAAATTTACAGATTTGTAAAGATAAGGGGTACATTTTATTAATGAAAAAATTTACAGATCCCGAAATTCTCCTCAACCACACTGCCTCGCAAGAAGCAAAGCATGCAGATTTGTACTCGGCCTCGGTAGAAGAAAGAGCAACTGTGGGTTGCTTCTTGCTGACCCATGACACAACTCCAGATCCAAGTGAGAAACAATACCCTGTCACTGATCTCCTGCTGTCCACGTCTCCTGCCCAATCTGAGTCACAGAATCCAGTCAAGATGTTGCCCTTGGTATAGGTGATGCCATAATCAAGTGTGCCTTTGATGTATTTCAGCACCCGCATCCCTGCCCTCCAAAGGTTCTCCTAGGGCTTATTGGAAAACCTGCTTAGTACACCAGTCGCAAAACTGATGTCCAGCCGTGTGTTGCACAGGTAAATCAAGCTGCCCACAAGACTTCTATACTTCGCTTCGTCCACCAGTGGTGATGAATCCTCGTTTGAGAGCTTCGCGTCAACCTCCATAGGGGTACCAACTGTCTTGCACTTAGCCATGCCAAATGCCTTCAGTATCTCTCCAGCATACTTTAGTTGTGAAATGAAGATCTGTTTCGGCTCCTGCCAAACTTCAATCCCCAAATAGAAATGCATCAGTCCGAGGTTTATCATTTCAAACTCTCTTCCTAGCAAATGCTTCGTCTGCAAGATCTTCTCTTCATGGTTCCCTGTTATGACAAGGTCATCCACATAAAGGACCACGATCATACACCTGCCTCCTTCTCTGAAGATATACAAATTTGCATCAAATGGGCTCCTCCTGAACCCCTTTTTGCAGAAAGTAGGCATCAATTCGCTGGTACCACGCTCGTGGGGCCTGTTTCAGCCCGTAAAGTGCCTTCTTCAGTTTGCAGACTTTACCTTCTGAATCGGGGATCTCAAAACCTGGTGGTTGTTCAACATATACCTAATCCTTGAGATCTCCATTCAGAAAGGCGGATTTCACATCCATCTAAAACACGGGCCAACTTCCCTAGGCAGCTAAAGCCAAAATACTGCGAATTGTGGTTAGTCGAGCTGTGGGAGCAAAAGTATCTTGATAATAAAAACCATGTACCTGTGCAAATCCTTTTGCCACGAGTCGAGCCTTGTACTTATCCGTGCCATCGGACTTGTACTTGGTCTTGTACACCCACTTGGTTCCGATTACCTTGCGTTTTGGTGGTCGATCCAGAAGGTCCCAAGTGTTGTTCTTCATTATGGAGCCATACTCTGACTGCATAGCCTCCATCCACCTATCATCGCCTTGTGCCTCTTCAAGACACTTGGGTTCATCAGCACGGATCACTTTTGTCATCAAAGCATAGTTGACCAAGTGTTCATGCGCCCTTCTTTGCTCCTCTAATCTCTTGGACCGATGGTGTTTGGATGGTTCCTCCTCAATGGCTGGAGGTTCTCTGCCGTCCAAAAGTTGCTTTACCCACTTCAGGAATGGCCGTTGCCGTTGTGGCTCTATTGTTGCTCCAATCCACACATTTTGAAACATGATCATCTTTTTCTTGTCATTCCCACCTTTAACAACACCATAGCATTCTCATGGTGACCCAATCTTTGTGGGGATAGTAACTTCAACTTGTGGATTTCCAATTCCAAAAGAAGAATTCATTTAATTTCCATACACCACCTTTGCATTGAACATTTCAACCTTTCTAACTGTCAATCTTGAGCATCGCTTTTATTTCTTTCCAAGGGAATCAATTGTTTCGGTATAGTAGCTCATAAAAGACTCTATCATATAGCATGCTCCATTGCAATTCACCTCTTAGATCTAATGACATTGGTGGCATTCGATTCATAATATAACATAACATAATTCTTGCAATTGATATCTAGATATCATGTCAATAGTGACATTAACTTTATAACATGTAACATAATTCTTATAACCCCGTTGCTTGCACCCCCTCACCAAGGGCTTCTCACATTCTTTACCACGCTCCTGTACAAATTACAAGTTTAAGATTTAAAATCAAAATCCATTACAATCCTCTCAAGAAAAACAGCCAACTCATTATTAGTAAAGCAACTCAAAGTAGGCAACATGAAGGTATTTAAAATCCCAACCATAGCACTCCTAAGTTAAGAGCACATACAAACTATATTTCCTTGTGTATCATCTCTCCTTACATCATTCATAAAATTGTGAATATTTATTTATTGCCAATGTAAATTGTGATTCAATGACTTGGAGGACCCTTAACACATACTTTGATATGATATGTGGTCTCAAAGTTTTTATTCAAAAATTTCCACACTTATAGCACAAGGATGCCAAATGGTGCATCTAATTAATTTGATTTCACAATGGTGATGATTATGGATACAAAAATAACACTTTCCTTGTGCAAGAATTTGAGTTAGGCTTAAAGCGGCTAATTCAACTTGGTAGGTCAAATTGATTTGGACTAGTAGTTTAAATCAATTTAAATTCGTAGTTTAAAATAATTTAAATTGGGAGTATAAATTGATTTTAAATGTACTTTTTAGAAAAATATGTTTAAAAACTTGATCTAGGTGTGTTTTCAGACAAGCACTAGTTACAACCAATTACCATGTGATAAATAGAAATCTTGTGCAATATGATTTAATTTTTGTTGCATAATGTTTCAATTTTACCCAAAATAATTTGTCGATACCAATTGATAAGTGTTAGTTATCACACACTCACATTCTACATATAAATACACCCATCATTGTTATACTATCAATATCTCCAAGGTTCTAGTGCTCTGTTATCAATCCTGATCAGAGTCCACAAATGGCAAAAAGGATTTCTAAATGATTAAAACTCTCACTACTGTAGTTCCCTCTCCTCCCATCTCCGTCTTTGCTTTCCTGCCCAAGGGATTGGGGGGGGGGGGGCTAGTCTCTATATGGTAGTGCAAAAGCTCTTCACCCCCCCTCCCGTCCTCTCCCCCCACCACAACCACCCTTCTTCCCCAACCTCCCCTCCTTTCCCCCCCAATCCACCATCCATCGCCCCCCCCCCCCTCCACACACACATGTACACACATCACCACTACCCCCCCTCCACCACCCCAACCCCCCCCTTCATGTCTGCCCACCACCACCACCACACTTCTCCCCCCCCCGCTCCCCCTCGCTCCTCTCTCTCTCTCTCTCTCTCTCTCTCTCTCTCTGTTCTACCCCCGCTCGCCTAGGGTGGCAGCGATAATGATCTGTAGTGGTGGCCAATTGCTAGCGTGGTAGTGAATCACCGACAACAGGGGCAGCCACTATTCGGGCCTGTGGTTGTGTGCTTGCCCCGCGGCACCTCCCATGCCCCGTCCTCTGTTGTGTTGCCTTGCACAGTGATGAAGGTTGCCTAGCGCCCGCCTACCCCGCCCCGCCCCACCATTGCCAACTGCCACCTCCTTCACCCTTCTCTCCCACAGGGTCACCTACCCTCCACCCATCTTCTGCCCTTCACCACCAGTCAACCCACTATCTCCGCTAGTGCCTCCTCCTACAGCCCTCCACCTGTGCCCCTCTATCCGGTGCTGCTTTGTCCGCTGCCACCACCACCCCCTCACCTCTACCTCTTGCCCTCCACTCATGCATCCCCTCCCCTCTCCTCCCACAACCCCACCCCCCTCTCCTCTCCCCCCCTCACCCCTTTATTCACGTCACCCCTCCCCCACCCAGCCATCGTTAGCCACCAGCGGCGGCCCCCTCGCCCAAAAAAAAAAGACTCAACCCTAACCAAACTAACATGAGGTTAGGTTAACAATCGATTAGGTTCAATTAACCAGTGGTTAGGATAGGCTAACCGATACTTAGATTAGGTTAATTTACATTCAATTAGGTTAGGCTAACTAGATAGTTAGGTTAGACTAACTACTTAGTTAGGTTAACCAACTAGTTAGGTTAACTAGTTAGCTAGGATAACTAGGGTAGGTTTAGTTTCTAAAAGATTAAGTCCCTTGACACCTAACTTTCAAGGCCCAAAGACCCCCAAATAGGCCTAATGTTCCCCTTAATTTAACCCCACATAACTCGCCTATTTGGGACCTAAATTGAACCCTGTTTAAAGCTAGATTTCACACCCAAAAACACCATACTACGGGGTATTTTTTCAAGTTATTACACACCATTTTGGTATCCCTAGAACTTATTCATTTGTGCTCCCACATGGGCTAATATTTGCACTAATTCGCCTATAACTTTCATTCGTGACCTCCGATTGACGATCTGTTTGCACTTAAACATTCCCACTTTCAAGGAGGGAAATCCTAGGCACATTTTCTAGCATGAAGCTCCCCAAAATACTAACACATCTCTGACCTCCATAATTCTCACAATTGAACTTCCAAACCAAAGGAGCACGCACTCAATCAACCACTCAACAAGTGTGCATGTTGTGACATGAAGTTGGGGGTAATAAACTTCACACACCTCTTCACTTCCTACTGCATTTTGTGAAGAGAGTGGGAGAGAAGGAAGGAGTCTCACTTGCGGCTTTCTGACATACACAATGGGGGAATATACACAAAGGTGGAGGCTGAAAAACAGTTTTCCTCTTTTTAGTTGTGAAAGCCAAAAGAACTCTAAGTACAAAAGAATAGGTGAACCCTATATGTGGGTCTCAAACCACACTCAGCTAAGTTAAACTAAGGTGCCATACTAACTGAGCCACTAACTAGAGTACATAAAGATAGCTGTTATCCAGCTATTATTCATGGGCGGTGTACCAACCGCATCTACAGCTAACAAGTCGGTGACACAAATGCACAACGGTCACCTTGGCATAGCACGAGTGGAGCTCGATATCTCAACACTCCCCCTTGAGCTCAATCCCAATTCTTGCACACCAATCAGGTCTCTGAACTTGTGTAGCTTCTCTGCGCCCAATGCCTTCATGAATATGTCAGCTACTTGATCCTCTATGCTGACATAAACTAGATCAATAAAACCTACTAGAACCTTCTCCCACACATAGTGATAATGCACCTCAATGTGCTTTGTTCTAGCATGATAGACTGGGTTATTTGCCAAGTGTATACTGCTCATGTTGTCACAATAAATGACAATTGGCCCATCTATAGACTAATGCATATCATAAAGTAGCTTATGCAACCAAGCTACCTCACATGCAGCTATTGTTGCACCCCTGTACTCAGCCTCTGTGCTCGACAAGGCAACTGTAGGCTGTTTCTTGTTGCTTCAAGTGACTGGAGCACTCCCAAAAGAGAACATATATCCACTTGTAGATCGTCTATCATAAATACTACCAACCCAATAAGCATCAGTGTATCCATGCAATTGTATCTAAACCCCAGTCTCATAAAATAGTCCATACTGCAATGTGGACTTGACATACCTCAGTATGCGTCTAGCCGCATCCAAATGCGGTTTCCTTGGAGCCTGCATAAACTGACTTACCAAACCAACATCATAGCTCAAATCTGGCTTGTTAATAGTCATATAAATCAAACTTCCTACTATGCATCTGTACATAGTAGGGTCTTCCAGAAGCTCACCTACATCTGCGCTCAGCTTCACATTCTACTCCAAAGGAACTGAAATAGGCTTACAACCTATCCAATCCATACTGCCTCTGCAAGAGCATATCCCACTTGTGGATCTAACACATGAAGGATATCTTCATCACTATCACCTGTGATGATCAAATCATCAACATAAATGACAAGCAGCATAATGACTTTCTCTATTTTTCTCACATAAAGTGAGAAATCTGCCTTGGAAATCTGAAAGTCAATAGTGACAAGATACTGTCCTATCTTGTCAGACCATGCTTTGGGTGCTTGCTTCAAGCCATACAAGGCTTTCTTCAACCTACAAACAAACTCAGGATGAACAGCATGAACATAACCTAGTGGCTGCTCCATATAGACCTCTTCTTGCAAATCACCATGCAAGAAAGCATTATTTACATCCGTCTGATGTAAAGACCATCCCTTTGATGCAACCATAGCAATGACTACTCTTACGGTTGCCATCCTTGCAACCGGACTGAATGTTTCTTCATAATCAGTGCCATATGTCTATGCATACCTCTTGACAACTAATCTTTGCTTGTATCTCTTCACAGAACCATATGCATTGTGCTTCACCTTATAAACCCACTTGCAACCAATTGCATTCTTGTCTTTAGGCAAAGGCACCAGTTCCCATGTAGCATTTGCTTCCAAGGCATCCATTTCTTCATCCATGGCTTTCTCCCATTTTTCTTTTCCCATGGCTTGCTCAAAAAGCAGTGGGTTCTGGTTCATGTATTGCTTTGACCATATAGGCATAGTGAAGGGCTGTAAATCCATCATATTTCAGCCTATCCACAGGATACCTAGCTCTGGTAGACCTGTACAAAATAGGCTCACTACTAGGTGCTCTCAAAACATCCCTTGTCTTCCTTACTCCAAGTGTAACAACAGAAGGAATACCCAACTCATCATCAAGGCTCTGTTCTGAGCCACTGGATTCACCATCCACATAAGAGTGACTTGCATTCACATCAACCATGGGCTGATCTACTTTTTATTTTCTTTTTCGTGATACTTGCATACCACTATGACCTACATTGCTTTGAGGAGATCCTCCTTATCTCAATCTGCTTGTCCATGGTGAAGTATGTGAACCACTACTAGAGGACACTACAGGTCCACTAATATTTTGTGATTGTTGCTATGAATCTTATGAAGCATTACCATTTTGTGCATCTACCTCATCAATCACATTTGCTGGTTTATACTAGCTGCTCATCTCATCAAAAACAACATCTCTGCTCACTGTAAACTTACGAGTAGAAGGGTTTAGCATCTATACCCTTTCTACTGCAAAGAATAACTAATAAAGATGCACTTCTCAGCTTTTGGATCCAACTTGGATCTCAACTCATCTGGCACATGAACATAGGCAATGCAACCAAAAACTTTCAAATGAGAAATATTTGGTTTCCTACCAGTATACGTCTCCTCTGGTGTCATGCCATGTATTGCTATAGTGGGAGTCTTGCTCATTATGTAGACTGCTGTAGCAACTGCTTCAGCCCAATAATAATCTGCCAGGTCTTTTTCGTTAAGCATGGCACAAGATACCTCTCCAATATCCCTGTTTTTCCTTTCTGCAAGTCCATTTTGCTGTGGGGTATAACTGCATGAATATTGCTGCTTTATGCCATGCTCCTGCAACAACCTTGCAAACTCATTTGAGAGGTACTCTCCCCCTCCATCTGACCTTAGGCATTTTATTTGCAAGCCTGTTTCTTTTTCAACCATAGCTTTAAAAGCTTTGAAATGCCCAAACACTTCACTTTTCTTTTCCATAAAATACACCCAAACTTTTCTGCTGTAGTCATCAATAAAAGTGATAAAATAATAATAGCCTCCAATAGATGCAGCTTTAGTAGTCCACGCATTAGAGTGGATTAATTTCAATGGCCTCTTACTCTCTTGAACATGTCTAGGCTTCACATACCTTATGCATTTCCACAACAACACAAAGCAACTATAGACGCGCTTGGTAGACGTGCAAAATAGCGGGCGCGTCTATAGGCATTGCTTTAGTAGAGGAATTACGAGCGAGTCTAAAAGCGCATCTAACAACTCGTCTATTTGCATGTCTAAATAGCGTGTCTATTTGTGCGCCTAAACTGAGAAAATATGGGCCCGTCTAACGTCGCATTTATCAGTGCATCTATTTGCACGTGTATTGGCGCGTTTATTTGCGCGTTTACACTGAGAATTAGATGCACATTTAGACGCATAGATAGATGCAAACCAGAGAATACAGAAAGTGAGATTTTGGTGTACATCATTGCCTTCCAAACATTGCCCATGATTACCAAAGCACATAATTTTAACAAAAACATCAATGCTTTTTTGCAAGCCCACATCTACAAGAATTAAGTGAGGTGAGGAGAATGAAACAATATGTAAAATAGTTTTGCCAATACCAATGATGGGGCTACGGTTCAATCTCATCCTCAATGAGATCAACCCTTGCCAAACTATCTACTTCAAAATCCAAACAAGTGTTTAGATCTACAAATACATTCAACCCACTACTACTTGTGCTACTCATGTGCTCATCGAAATCAGCATCACCAATGGTAGGCAGGCTCGTCCTCATGGGTAATAGCCTCAATATCTGTATCTCCTATCTCATGATCATCCTCCTCTTTCGTATCACGGTCATCATCACGTCCATGGCCATGATCATCCTCCATACGCTCCATATTAGTAAATGTACTATACATCACTTTGGAACGTGGCATAATAGGTATGACATGCCACCATCTATTATTATCCACCATTGGTTGATAGACAACCTAATTCAAACACAAATACAATCATGTTATTTTTCTTGCATCAAATATTTAAAAGCGAGTATTTTTATATGTGTGCACAGTACCTGTTCACATTGTTATGGTAGTACTAGTGTGTCCTTCCTACTTTGCCAAAACTTTGTGGAGTCAATAGTTACAAAGCCAATTTCATGGCATTTGATTGTTGCATTAGGGCCTCTTTCCACCACGTCCTTAAACCACTTTACATCCAAAACATACACAAAGAAGCGTCGAAAGTCAAGCATAATAATATCTTGGATTATGCCACAATAATCATCCATGGCTCCATTGGCTCCCTCAAAGCTAGCAATGACGCCGCAATCTTGTGTGTTTCTCTTATCATCAATCCGTTGTGTTCGAAAATGCTTGCCCTTACACCATATAGCATTGAACATAGTATACTACACCAAGAAAAAATAAATTAAATAAGCAATCTAAATTATTGAAAGCTCGTTACTTATGCATAACATTCTATATACCGATCTTGCTCATGCATCCCCTAGCATACTCCCATTCTTCCATTGTGATATGCATCCCCTCGTCTTTCTCTGCTTTCTCCATTTCATCAAGTAGCCAATCCACATGAATATCCTTTGGAAGTGCTCTTAGATACTAAGGGTATGGCACACGAGATCCGTGGTGTGTACGAAAGAGGGCCCTTTCTTCTTGTCTTCTTGCCTTTGCATCCTCGTATCTTGTCACCCATCTTTTCATCACATCACTATTAAGCACGCAAAAGAGGTTGATACTATTATGCAACTCTGTGTCTATTACTTTGTTGCGTCCTTTCCCTTGAGTCACAATAGAGGTCATCCTTAGGTCTTCATCATCTCTCCATAGTCGTGGGAGAGAGCTATCCACATCAACAAGAAACTCAGAAATATATACAAGTGACTCTTGTACCAACCAACCATCGGCCATGCTACCTTCGGGTCTTGCATTTTGTCTCACGAAGCCCTTCAAGGTCTTCATGAAGCACTCGAGGAAGAACAACCATCGTGCATGTATAGTACCGCATATAGCAATCTCATCCACCAAATGCACTATAAGATGTAGTTGGCTTATGAGAATAGAACGTGGAAATGTCTCCTCCACTAAACAAATCACCTCCACTGCATAACTCGAGCATTCTCAAGCATGGTGGGATCTATTTCCTTTGAGCTCACATACTTGGAAATGAAAAAGTACAGCATATTAGCAATATGCATTCAAACTTGCATGGAGCATTGATACGCATCATATTTTGTATCATGTAAAGTACCTCACAAGCTCGCCCATCTTGTAAAGACAATCTTTCACGTCCTTTGATGCACTATGTGAAATGCTAGTAGGTAGTATGAACTGAACCCACGAGGAGGTGGTTGATTAGTTGCTTATAATTATTCACTCACAAATTTGAAAGGAAAAAGATATTATGCACATAAAATACTTACTTGGAGCATCTTGTGCCAATCATGAGATTTCAAGCCATATAATTGCTCTACACCTCTTTTCTTGCTCTTTGTAAAGGCTCCCTTCAAACACCTCATGCATCCAGTGGGAGTACGAATTGTAGTAATAGCGCGCTTCACCGTCACCATCTCTAGTTTTGATAACATCCATGGTGGACGAGGTAAAAAACACACCCATTTGGTCTCTCTTGTGGCCAAGCTTCATGCATCCTCCCTGTGGTACGTAGATCCTCCCTTATGCCTACAGAATCTCGTGTCCCATTCAAATGCTCCCAAATGGTAGATGCCACATTCTTGAAGATATGCATGGGATCAAGTAGGTGATTGATCTTGAGGTGGTACCAATATGGTAAACGATAAAAGATGGAGTATCTAAACAAAATAAAGTGTTAGCGGGCAATCTTTATTTCCAGCAAATATAGCACACAATAGTTACAAATCCTTACCGACTCATGCCAAGTGGTGGAGGAGTCGTGGAACCGTCCCAAATTCTCATCCAATCTCCCGCGGTGAGTGATTGTGGGAGGACTTCATTCCAAGGGGCAACATATCTAGGATGATCAGGTGGGGGAAATCAATGGTGATTCTCATAGATGACCTTATTCAATGCATCTGCCCGTGAGGCAACTAGCGAAGGACCACAAACAGGACATGCATGGTAACCCGATGTAGTGAGACCTGAACAATAGATGCAATTAAGAGTTGAAGGTGGGTTTAGGATGCCACATCCTTTGCCTATTCATAATTAGAAGTGCAATGCTTACCTGAACACTCGCCATAGCCTGGGAAGTCATGCATCATCCACATCAAGACTGCTTTGTAGTTGAAGTCTCGTGACGAGGGAGGCCTACTCACATCATGCACCTCGATACCTCTCCAAAGTATCTCTAGCTCGTCAATCAAAGGCTCCAAATAAACATCAGGGTTTTTGACTTTATGTTTCCTTGGAATTAGAAGGGACAGCATAACATGTCCTTTCTTAATAGCCATATAGGGTGGAAGATTATAATTCACCAATATCACTGGCCATACACTGTAAGACGTGCTTTTGAGACCAAATGGGTTCACACCGTCCATACCCAATCCAAGTCTCAAGCTCCTAGGTTCTTCCTTGAAGCCTGGCCATGTGTCTTCAATATGCTTCCACGCAAGAGAGTCCGTGGGAGTTCTCCACTTGCCATCGATTGATCGATGGGAGGAATGCCATGACATGAGCACAGCAATAGATTTGCACTTGAACATATGTTGGATGCGAGGGATTATGGGAAAATGTCGCAGAACCTTACGAGGCATGTCCAAAGTTTTGAGATCTACTCTATATCTTGCCTCTCCACAAGTAGGACACTCTTGCATCCTTATGTAGTCCATGAAACAAAACGCAATCGTGACGCATGCATGGATGTGCTTGTAATCTAATCCTCCAAGAGAGGTCACATGTTGCCTTGCCATATCTCTTGAGGTCGGTAATTTTTTCTCCCTTGGAAGCATTTTTCACAATAGCCTGCACGTGAAGACCATAAATGAGGAAAAGCATTCGAGTAATTGACCCACTAGCATAATTCACCATGTTTGCAAAATAGAATTTAAAGCTTACTTGAGTAATGCATTCAAACTTGCATTGCTCCATCCATAGATGGTTTGCAAGTTTAGTAACTAAGGGAGGCACATAGAACATAGAATGTGCACCCCTCAAACAGTGGAGTCGATGCTACAGTAAAAAGATCATCCTACTCCATGCTATCATCCCTCCCTTGATGGACATATAAATCCCACACCATATCATCAAACACCTCCTCCTCCACGGCTTCATGAGGTAATGGCGGAGGGCTACTATCACCATCACTCCATGCATTCGTAATGGTCCCTCTTGAAGATCCCACCTCATATTGCCGACGCTTCAGCTCCTCACGGTGAGCATGGGGCAACATATGCGGGTGTGGCACTGCATCTTGTATCAAAATAAAATGGGATCATAACTCAAACATATGAACACCCATAGGTATCTCAATAAACCTTAACTTACAAAACCTTACCCTGTTTACGGTCACATCCCATTCTCCATACTTTGAGATGTGATTGAGTGTAATCCTGTGTGCACGATACATGTTTCCTCGACATCGATCACACATACATTTGATTTTTTGCTCCAACCACATTTCGCGATGGTGGATATGGAGGGATTCATCCTCACTGGAGCTACTTGTTGACACCAAATTTGCTCTTCTTCAAATGTTTAATTTTAAACTCTGTGGCGCATCTAAAGGTGCGTCTAAAAGCACGTCTGTTTGTTCTGTGGTGCGTGTCTAAAATCGTTTCTAAAAGCACATCTAAAACTGCTTCTACTCTGTGTATTTAGACATGCCTATAGATGTGCTTTTAGATGCGCCTATAGACGCAGCTTTTAAACCTGCTTTTAGCACGCTCGCTTCGCTTTTCTTCACATTACTTATACTTTGCACGGCTTGCTTGCTTCCTTATTAGCAGATCCACAGTTTCGACGCTTAAGAGGAAGGCGCCCACAGTTACTTCCAAGATTACACTTAAGAGGAAGACACCCACACTTACTTCCAAGCTTAAAGGAGAGGAGGGCGAACAAGGAGGAGAAGCAACTTTGAAAAAGGAGAAGAACCTTCCATACCTCTATCCAAGGTAAGTCCTTTTGCAGTTGATCTTTTTTGGAAGTTTGCTCTCTTTGGATTTGTACTTTCTCGTATCCAAAAAATGCATGATCTGGGTATCAGTGTCACGTTTGTGTGTCGGGCGCAATGTCCTTTTCTACTTTTTAGAAAAGTTCATCTGTCGAAGCGCATCTATAGGCACATCTCAGAGCGCGTCTACAAGTGTGTCTAAACGTGCGTCTAGCCTATTTATAGACACACACAGCTACGTCTATAGACGCACTGTTATACGTAAAAATAGACGTGCTAATCAGACGCGTCTATAGACGCGCTCCGACAGTAATCCTCTCTTCCCTTCCCCTTTCTTCTCAGCTCATCAGTAATAGATTTTTTTTCTTTTTTCCAGTTCAACATGTGGCCAGGAAGCACTTCCAGCTCACCTGATCCCCGGGATTCTATTTGGAGGCACTTATATAACCTTTTAAGGCACCCTCCTAGTCCTGCGGAGTTATACGGGTATATGACGGGTACTCTAAACACCGCCAGGAGTTGGCACTACAGACTCCAAACCACCCCACACCAACTGAGATCACCCCAGCATGTACATGAAGCCTTTGAAGCTCATATATTCATGTCCAAGTTTGAGATGAAAAAAATCAATTAAGAGCATTTACATCAACTGTTTCATCTTGAGCCAAGTCTAAGGCACCAAACAAATCTATCTCCAACTCTATACCGAGTTGATCTCCTATATCATCATCGTACTCTAGCATCGTACGTTCACCTAAAAGTACTTGATTATCTTCTTCAATAAAGTGTGGTGATTCTTGACTCATTCTTGATGATCGTACACGACCTACTCCGAAAGTATGCTGCTGCACTGCTCTGCTCCAGACTCCATTCTTTGGAGCATAGCATCACTCACCAACTCGACCAGTCACTACTCCTTTCTTGCTGTGTGCCATCTTGCTCAACCTGTTGTTGGATTTTCCAATGTTCCCCTTCCTTTAGAGGGTGTGTGCACGTGCTCATTGCATATGCCCTCTCAACCCTTGAAACTCTTTACTGTGCCCACAAAAAGCAGAAATTAGAAGAGCAATCAACTCCTCAAAATTAGGAAAATTTCACGAACGGCAATGGATGTCTGAAATTGTGCATAATCCTTTCCTAGACCATTCAAGGTCATAGAAACTAAATCATCATCTTCCACTGGCAACCCAATAGAAGCAAGTGCATCTACAATCTTCTTCACCTTCATGTGGTAGTCATTCATGCTCATATTTTCTCTCTGCACATTATGCAACTCCTGCTTGAGCTGCATTTTCCTAGCTCGCGTATTTCTGCTATACATTTTTGTCAAAGTATCCCACGCCTCCTTGGACGTGCTTGCATCCTGAATATGCACAATCATAGAATCGGAAATACTGATAGACAACCAATACATAACTTTTCTGGCTCTCTCATGCTAGCCTTTAAATGCCTGCAACTCCTGTTGATTAGGAACATTAGGAATAACTGGTTCTTGTTTAGCCAGCCCAGCTGGCTACACAACGCAGGCCCATCTCCCATGCTGTCTTATGCACCTTCCCCCATGCCGTCTTATGCCCCTTCTGCAAATGTCGTCTTATGCCCCTTCCCCCATGCTGTTAGGAGGTCCTTCTGTCTCGCAGAGCCGTCGACGTACTCCTATGCAGTCGAGACTCGGTTCTCTAGCTTTGAGTGGTCAGCGTAGTCCTATGCAGTCTCCAGCTACGAGTGGCCCAGCGTACGAGCTCGACACGACACGGTAGCAGGCGTAGTAGCAAGGAGAGCGGTGGGGGATGGATGGCACAGTGCTTTGGGAGGGGTGGCAGTGGGGACGATGATGATTCAGATGATTTAGACGTGCGTTCATCATTGTCATCCTTCAAAACACAATCCACACAAGATTGAATTGCTAGTTGTGGTCTAGGGGAATGAGAGTGCTTCACCATCATAGAAAGAATAGGAGCAAGCAAAGAGAGGGATGTTGGAAGGATGAAGAGGTTGATAGAAGGTTGAGAGGAGGAGGAGAATCATGAGAGGAGGTTGAGAGGAGGAGAATGACATGAGGTTGAGAGGAGGAATAGGTTGAGAGAAGGTTGAGGGGAGGAAGAGAAGGCTGAGAGGAGGTTCATAGGAGGTAGAGGCTAAGAGGAAAGTCCTGATTCATGGGGATAGTTTGGGGCAACTCCTAGGAGGTGTTTGGGGGGTGGGAGGTGTTTTTCGGCCACACCAAGAGAGGGAGGAGGGTAAGGGGAACAACCCAAAAGTCAAAGTAGGGGAGTAAATGCCCCAAGAGGTTGTCTAGCAAGAGGGAGGCAAGTGGGCGCCTAGTGGGGACCAAGGGAGGTCTCTCCACCAATGAGAGGCCAATATGGAATCCTCCATTCTTTTAATGCCCAATCCTTCCCATTGGTTGGTTTGCTAATCACAAATCTTATGGGCCTAATCCAAGAGGCCCTTTTCGATGCAGGATGGATGATTTGACTGCAAATGCAGTGGAATGTAAAATCCTTCCACTTGATGTCATCTCTTAGCCTAGGCATCTGACAGAGCTCTCTTAAGTGAATATGAATAGTGCTCATCTCCCAAAACACTCCGAACAGATAATGCAACACTTGACATTGGCAATTGTAAAACATTTTAAACACATTACTAGAAACCTTGACTTGGGTATGAAGGAAAACATTTTGAGTAGGAATATATGACATCCCAACATGAAACAAGTTATGAATAAGATAGAATTTCCAAAGGGGTCAATATCAATGGCAATTGTTGATAATTTGAAAACATCACTGGGTATTGTGAAATGAGTCCAAAGTTCTGACAGGTCAGCTACAAAGAGAGTGGCACACCATACAATTGCCAACAAATCAGAGGCAAAAAATTTAGACTATGTGATACCAAAGTCACTAAAGCCCTTAGTACGGAATCCCATGGAACAACACAATTTTAAGATGAATTTTATTGACCCTCAAGGAGTAGAATTCATATGGGCTAATGGAGGTTGAAGGTAGAGAAAAGTTATCAGGTTGTTTAATGTGTGATCGAATTCTAGAAAGATAACACTAGCGTGTCACCAAACAAGAATAGCCAACAACAGAATGCAAAGCATCCCACCCATTACTTGGAGCTTATAGAGGTATATCTACTTTCTTTTGTAGAGGCACATCATCTTGTAGTTGATGAGTACTACTGCTATTTAGTACTGTTTAGTATCACTCTTATATGCTACTACCACTATTTAGTACTGTTTAGATACTATTATTTAATACTATTCAGGTACAAGTATCATGCTCTTAGACTCTATGTACCACTCTTATATCTTAGTTAGTACTATTTAGATACTATAAGAATATTCTCTCAAATGCTAAGTACCATTGTCAGATGCTATTTCGTACTATTTAGTTTTAGTTAGTGCTCTTTAGGTACTACTTCCATTTTGGCCAAGAAGTGATGCTTTGTTGAAACAAACTTTCTTTGTACAATTTGATATATTCTAGTCTTACAAAGGGGTATGTGCGTGCGTGAGTGTGTGCATGTGTGTGTGTGTGTGTGTGTGTGTGTGTGTGTGTGTGTGTGTGTGTGGAGAGAGAGATGACAAAATATGAATAGGGGAGAGGAGAAGAGTGGAGATGAGGAGAGAGGGCACAGCTAGAGAGCACACCACAAATGACTAACTGTACACTAGATTTAATTGAAAATATAGAATATATACAAACCCATTTAGGGTTAGGGTTACGGCATCTAACCCTTTCCTTTATAGCAATCTATTGGGTTAGTGCTATTCACATATGATCACATGATGGTGCTATGCACATATGATCGCATGATGTTGAGTGTGAACTCTCAACACCTTCCCTCAAGATCAACATCATGAAGTAGTCCTTCCCTCAAGATGATGATTCTTGGGAATCGAATAAGGAGTAAACATTACATTCCATCATCACACCCCTTTAATGGGAATGTCCTTCCTTTGCATCAAACCAAGAGCTACTCTGTGTTTCTCGAAAAGCTCTTTACCAAGTGGTTTGGTAAAGATGTCTGCAACATTCTCTTTGCTATCACAATGCTGCAGTGTGATGTCACCAAGTAACACTCTTTCTCTAATGAAGTGCTCTCTGACATCAATGTGCTTTGTCCTAGAGTGGTATATTGGATTCTTGGCCAGTGCTTGAGCTGATTGATTATCACAGTATATTGTTGTTGGCTTTGACTCATCAAAGTAATCTGTTTCTGACAACAGTCTTTTGAGCCATATAGCCTCACATGCACCTATAATGAGTGCTCTATATTCTGCTTCAGTCGAAGACAAAGAAATAATTGGTTGTTTGCTTGACAACCATGATATAGCACCTTGACCAAGGAAACATGCATATCCCTATGTCGATCTCCTAGTCTCATGATCTCCAGCATAGTCACTATCACAGTATCCATGCAACCATGGATGACTTCCTCTATATTCTATCCCAAACTGTGTTGTACCTCTAATTTATCTCAAGGCTCTTTTGGCTGCATTCCAAAGAGACTATTTTGTATTTGCCATAAACTATGCAAGTGAACTTACTGCATAACAAATATCTAGCCATGTGAGACATTAACTGTAGGCTTTTTTGAATCTTTTATAAGTTTCAAACGTTGTTCCATGGGAGTGGCTGTAATCTTGCAATCTGCCATATGAAACTTCTTTAGGATACTATCAAGATACTTGAGCTGACTCATGAAGGTGTTGTCTGAATCTCTCCAGAACTCAATTCCAAAACTCAATTCCAAGACAATAGTGCATATTAAGTCCAAGATCTTTCATGTCAAACTCTACAGCAGATAAGTCTTGTTTTAGCTTTCTAATGAAGCTATCCTTGCTTTTGGTCACAATCAGATCATCTACATACAAAAGTGCAATAGTGATGTCTTCCCCTTGAACTTTGTAGTAGAGAGTATGATCTACATTGGACTTCATGTATCCTAGATTAGCAAAATACTTGTCAATTCTGCTGTACCAACTTTTGGGTGCTTGCTTTAAGCCATAGAGACTTTTCTTAAGATGGAAAACTTTATTCTCCTTTCTTGGTTCAACATAACCTATTAGTTGTTGCATGTAGACTTCCTCGTCTAGATAACCATTGAGAAATGAATTCTTGATATCAAGCTAATACACATTCCATCTGCTGAGTGTCACTCATTTGTTTGCTATGGCCTTCTTTCCCGGTGGAAGGTCGCATTATTCCCAAGTATTGTTCTTATATAAAGCATCCATTTCTTCATTCATAGCAGTTTGCCATTTTGGCTTGTCTACTGCATCTCCGAAGTACACTGGCTCTTCTATAACCATGACTCGGTAGTCATAATAGCATAGTTGGTAGTTTCAACCTGAATTGCTTTACCTTTTCTGAGCATATGTCAATCTTGCTGGCGGTTTGCTTTCCCTAGTAGACCGTCTAAGCTACTATGGCTCCGCTTGGGGTGTTACTGTCAATTCTTGCTCTTCTTCATCAACCTATTCTGTAGATGATTGTGAAGTCGATGCTTCCATCTCCTGTGCATCCGAGGTTTCCATACTGATTCCTCATCAAAGATTACATCTCTGGAGATAATGACCTTGCGGTTGATGGGATCATACTTGTATGCTTTGCTTTCTTCATTGTAGCCAACCATGATGCATTTGCATGGCTTCGCATCTAATTTCCTACGATGATCATCATTTATGTAGGCATATGCTATGCAACCAAATATGCCGAGATGCCCAATGTGTGGCTTGTGTCCAGTGAATGCTTCATAAGTTGTCATACCATGTATCGGTTTGGTAGGAAGCTAATTAAGCAAGTAGTTTGCAATGGCTATTGCTTTTGCCCAATGCTTTTGCCCAATAGTGATTCAAAAGATGCTTTTCACTAAGGATTGCTCTAGCACTGTCTGCTAAAGTACCATTCTTCCTTTCAGCTCTTGCATTCTGTTGAGGAGTATTTGCACAAGTGAATTGTCTTCAAATGCCATGACTTTTGCAAAAGTTCATGAATGCTAAAGACATGTATTCAACTCCTCTGTCTGATCTCATGACTTTGATCTTTCTGCCTGTTTGGTTTTCTACCATGGCTTTGAATTATTAAAATCTAGAAAACACTTCAGATTTCTCTTTCAAAAAGTAGACCCAACAATATCTGCTGTAGTCGTCGAGACCAAAGTCAAGTAGTAAAGTGAACCATTGATGCTGCGGGTCTGGGAATAACCCCATACATCTGTATGTATCAAATCAAGAATACCTCATGCTCGAGAGGTACTTCTACCAAAGTTGGCTCGCTTTTGTTTGCCGAAACAGCATGCTTCATGAACTTTTCCAAGAAACTGTAGCTTTGGAATCCCGATTGCCATGTTCGGATTCCTGAGATCTAACAAGCTCTTGAAATTGACATGACCATATCTCTTATGTCATTTTGCAAATAGTGGCATCTGTTGTGATTGAGTTGTCAGAGCATGCTTCTCTGGTATTGTAGCTAGCATTCTATACAAGCATTCTTCCTTGACACCTTTTCCTACTAGCTGACATCTTCTCGATTTACCTCCCTAAGCTTCGAAACATAAAGTACATCATTCACCTGTCCCTTGAACTGGATTCGGTGTATTATCTACTGTGTAGATGACATTTTTCTGACCTTCTAATAGTTTTTTCTCTGTGAACCATTCCAGATGATTGGTCATGTGAGATGATGCACCGCTGTCGATGTACCAAGGATCCTGTTCTGCTTGGTTGACTTGATAGCTAAAATCCTCTTTTGGATTGTAATCAGTGTCTAGGTACATTGTATCAGTTTGTTGCATTTCCTCATTTGCAAGAAACATATTCCCATGTTCATTTGCAAAATGACTGTGACTAGAATGTCCACCATGATGATTTCCTCTGCTGCCGAAATTGCCTCGATTGTTGCTACTGGACTAACTGCCTTGGTTGTACTGCTTCTTGTGGCAATCTCTTTCATAGTGTCCAAACTTATGACAGTAGTTGCACTGAATGTTTGACACGTTGGTGGATGCATTCCCTCATCCTTGAAATCTTCCTCGGTTGGAATGATTTCCTCTCTATTGATTCTGATGTTTCTAAGGAGTCGCTGTGCATTCGTTGCTGGTGTACAAAGGTGGTTGAGCCTCTTGAGAGCGTGCAGCAGCTAGCAGAGTTGTGGCGTAGCAGGAGACCTTAGAGGTCGACTATGGAGTGGTGGTGGCTATGAGCAGCCTATGGTACGCTTGCATGCACTCGTCGCTTGAGGGTCGTAGGGCCGCGAGCATTGTAGTAGCTGTAAGGTCGTTTGAGAGCCGGTGTGGAGGGTCGTTGCTTGGCGGTTGGAGCTGGTCGGCCGGCTTGGCTGTGAGAGCTATGGAGCCCATGAAAGGCGTTGCAGTAGTGTAGTCCCCAAAGCGCATGTCAATGAAGGTGCTGTTGTTCGATGAGCTAAGCTAAGGATCTCTTGTCTGTTGAAGCTTCAGCTTGTAGAAGCGTCTTAAGTCTCAAAGGACTTCTAGGCTCTGAGTAGAATTCTCATTAGAGAACATCTCTCCCTCTCAAAGTAGGAGAGGCTCCTCTTTTCTCCTAGAAAGCTCTCAATGAATGAATCTCTCAATGAAATAACTCTCTCTCAAATCTGAAGTGAAATTTCTCACAAAATCTCTCAAGAATGAAGATGTATGGAAATACTTCTCTTGTCGCGGAATGAGCGGAAATGGACGGAAATATCTTACAATGAACGAAAATTCTCTACGGAAGTGAACTCTCACAAGAACACTCGAGAAGCTCTCAATCTCTCAATCACTCGATCTCTCTCATGATCTCAAGGATCGCAATGCCTCATCGGAAGGCAAGGGAGCTCTGATACCATGACAAAATATGAAGAGGGGAGAGGAGAAGAGTGGGGATGAGGAGAGAGGGAACAGCTAGAGAGCAGACCACAAATGACTAACTGTACAATAGTTTTAGTTGAAAATGTAAAATATATACAAACCCATTTAGGGTTAGGGTTAGGGCATCTAACCCTTTCCTTTATAGCACTCTAGTGGATTAGTGCTATGCACATATGATCACATGATGTTGAGCATGAACTCTCAACAAGAGAGAGAGAGAGAGAGAGAGAGAGAGAGATGCTCGACCTTAGGGGGTGCACTAATAGTAATCCTAGGTATCACATGCGTTCAAGGGGTATCCTCAACTAAAAATGTTCTCCCAATAAAACCACCCCTCTTTACTTATCAACTAACGGATTTTTTTCTAAAGTTGAATAAAAAACCCCCTCCTATTATTGTAAACCTGTTAAAATTTTTCCAAAAGTGGAATTAAAATACCCCTCCTTTTGAATTCACGTGGTACACTAAAATTTTTGGAGGTGAACCCCTTGAGTGCTCGATAACTTCATCTCTCTCTCTCTCTCTCTATATATATATATGTGTGTGTGTGTGTGTGTGTGTGTGTGTGTATTTATTTAGTTAGTTATTTATTTATTATTATTGAAAGTTATATTTATGTATGTATGTATGCATGTATGTACATACATACATCCATACATACATGCATACACTACTAGTGTTTCTATGGAAACTACACATCTAAACTCATCTCCCTCTTGAATATCTTCCTTAATATACCAACTAGGATAGACTAGATTATCCAAGAATTGTTCTACCATTTGTTTACATACCCACATCATCTTTGTTTTATGAATGAATACCAATTTGAAGCAATGAACAAACATCGAAGAGGGCATGAACCAACTTGCCAATAGACTTAGAAACAAAAGTGATTTTCATGGATGCTTGAATACCTTTTTGCTACTTCATTCTACATTCATCTATATTGAATGCTCAGTGAATGTATCAGGAATAGGCCATTCTATACAATCAAATGCAGGAAGAGGTACTAGGAAAATGCTTCCAAATGCTCGATCTCTTCAAGGCATTATATTAAAAATTCCCTAAATTGATTAAGGAGACCGAAGCACACCTTGGGAACATCAACTCCCCAATCGTTGAATAGAAAGCTTGAAAAGCTCCTATCAAACTCTCCAAAAGATGGTTTTCAATCTTTGTGGAAGGAAATATGTCTGTATGGATGGCTAAGAAATAGATTTTGTTCATGCTCTCTCTCTCTCTCTCTCTCTCTCTCTCACACACACACACACACACACACACACACACACACGCATGCACGCACCCCCCCCCCCCACACACACACACTATTCCTTGGTGTCATTCAACCATTCATACGCGTACACATACACGGACACTTACACACACCCTCACACACATACGTGCACATACACTATAAATGATTTTTCATATTGCGACTCATATACACATACATACACATGCATCATATATACAATGCTCACTTGTGCCTAGTTCGTACTGGGGTTCAGAGAAGCTTGAATAATACAAGTTGCAGCTAGTTTATAGGCATAGGCTTGGATGCCCACTACTCCCAGATCCCCTTGATCTTTTGGTCTGATACAAAATTCCCATATGACGTTGGATATCTTTCTGAGATTGTTGTTTCCTCCCCATAGGAAAGATCTGCATAACTTGGTAAAGCTATCCAAAGCAGTTTTAGAGGGACACCAACATGATAGGTTTAAGATGGTAATAGGATAGATGTAGTGATTTAGGACCATTCTCCTTCCTACCAAGTTGGCTTGATATTCCATCCATCTCTCTAGTTTTTCCCTGAACATGACCTACAGGTTGACAATGGCTTCAAGAAGGTGTCGGCCCTTCTATTCAGGGAGAATCTTGATCCTTAGTGTTATGGCCTTGGCAAAGATCTTGTAGCTGTAGTTTAGCATAATCAAGGGTCTCAAGTTTTTTAGTGTCTGCATGTCACCACGTTTTGTAATTAACTTGATAACACCTCAATTAACACATTTTGTGGGGAGGGCAAAAGCTAAGAGGCTATCTTCCCAAAGCTTAAGAAGATATTGGCCTGTATCTTGCTAGAAGATTTTTGTAAAACTCAATGGGCAGGCCATCCTCCCGCGCCAGGGGTTTTTACATCAATCATAATGTCAACAACTTTCAGCTCCTTTAGGGTGAGAGGTTGGTCCATGTAAAGGTTTTTAAAGTTCTAGATAGTTTTTCTTTTGGACTATCTGCATCTCTCCCTAGCTTGCAGCATTTATGCATCTTCCTTTCTTGACGTGGAGAGTAAATTTTGGAAGATTAGATGGAGGTTGTCTTCTTTTAATTACCTAATTTTGTTTCTTTGGGCCGATTTCATTACTAAGACCTCCCCTTCTACGAGGGCAGGCCAATAATAAGAATCAGACCAACCGATGAAATGTAAAGGAGGCCGGTCCAAATTCCCAGCACCGTCGAAGAAAGGAAAATCAAATCAGAAGCGGACACGTGGTAGTACGGACCTCCTACACACGTTTACGCGTGGTGCTATGGCGATGATGACGCGTGGCGCGGGATATGTATTTATAAATTTCAAATGATCATGTGAATCTTGCCATATCTGAATCAATGGCGCTCGCCCTCTCCGTCGACAGTTCGTGTTGGGTCTCCGTCGGAATCTTCCGTCCCTGCCCCCCTTTCACCACTCACGACCTCCTCGCTCGCCTCTCCTCCATCACCCAATCCTTCCATCGCACCGGCTTTGTCCGCTCCGCCGTCCTCAAAAGCCTCAGCAACGCCTCCTCCGCTTGGGTGAGACTCACATCCTCCTCCCTAATTTCACCATTTCGTCGCTGCGCTCATACCAACTCTTTGCCTCATTTATCTTGCGCTGCGCAGGTTGCTGTGTACTCGGTTTGGGAAAAGGGAACCGTGGAAGACGTTCCTTGCGGCAAGAATCCAAAGGTGAGATGGTTGGTTCTGTCACTAGGCTTTCGGACAATGCGTACGTGAATTAATTGTGGGAATCTCCCGAACTAAACTGTCTATTTGTTTACAGATGGATGTATTTGACAAGGCAATTTCTCCGGTAGCACGAAGCGTCGATGTTAGCTGGTACGAGGTATCCTGCTGGGACTCCAAAGGGAAGGATTTGTTTCCGGAGATATCACAAGGAGATGTGGTGCACATACGGGGTATCATTGGAGACACCGAATATAAAGAATTTTCGTATTCGTGCTTAGCCATTCTAAAGGCTTACTTCCAGCAAGTTGAGGGCTTGTTATCTTGCACTTTCTATAATTCCTTCGATGGTTTGAGCATGATAGGATTGGGAATCTGGCAGCATGAAGAGGCAGCCCGCGCATTCTTTAATACTCCAGGGGGTCCACCTGAGGAATGCTACTGGAGGAGCTTGGGTGCCAAATGCAGGTTTGGGATCTATGAGGTAGTGTTGGTGACATCGGAAGGACAAGAGTGATGAAAAAATGAATTCTAGGCTTGTTCTACACTAATTCGAGCAGCTCGCTCCCAGCTTGTCACCGAAAATTGGACAGCATATGCAGCCGCCGCACAAGAAGGAGAATACTGTATAGGGCATAGGGCCAAGCCGCACCAGAAGGAGGATACTGTATAGATCGACGGGGCATAGGGCCAAGCCGCATGGTGGTTAAAAGGTGAACTCCTGCAGCGTTGCTCGGGGAGAAACTGCATCATGCTCGGTGAATCCAGGAAAGCAATTACACGTTGGTAAGCTAAGTTAAGGGCCTCCTGCTTTCAATTGTCCAGCGGGAGAGCATTGAACCGGTTCCTGCCCCGCGGATGTACTATTGCATGCAACAGAAGAAGACCCTGAATGGAAATTTCCCACAGACTCCTCTACACAGACAGTCCTATTACTTCAAGTGAGCTTCATCAAGTGTAATTTATCAATAGCATAATAACTCATGAATTCTCAAAATTTATTTCATTTTCATAATGTAAGTCTTTGCATAGTGTTCCCCCTAGCAAGACAAAAATGTTTAGCAAAGACGCCACTAGTACACACTAGCTTCGAATGTATGTGGCGTGAATATTGTGATGCATAAGCACAAACCTACTCATTATGCAAGTCACACTAGTCCACACTAACTTCGAATTTATGCAGTGTGATGTGAATCGCACGTTTCAATCTCCAACAGACTTTCACCTCGAATAAGAAACACCAACACCTTACTTTCAGGGCCTTTAGAATTGATCACTCCTCCTTCTAGTGGGGATCGTGAGACTGAGAGTGCCTGTGAGAGGCAAAGTGATGACATCCTCAGCATTAATCTCTTACCATTGCACAAAATTATTCTGTTTTTCTTTGTAAACCACGCTACCTCAACCCATTGCACTTCGTTTCAAGATGAATGTGTCCTTTTTGAAAGACCTTGCTTATATTTTAGGGGTCCAACAATGCTCATAGGTATCGTAAAGGGTAAGGCTCGTTTCACAAATGGCTGCCCACAACTCCTCGGACGAGCGCTCAACCAATGAAAAAATGCAAAAGGAATTGTAGGGGTGATGTCCACTTCAAAAACAAGCGTACACCTTCTGCCAAAAAAACAAGAGGCACAAGGGTTCTGGGCGCACTGCCCTTGGACATGAGTAAATGTTTTAGCATTGTCAGGCTATGATTTTTTTATTAGAAAGTTTCCTTTCCATGGGTAAATTTCACTTTTAGCAAGTCTTGTTTAGATGGCCACCTTAAAGGGCAACTTCCTTGTTGCTATAGCCTGCCCCTAGCGAGGCAGTGCTAACCAAAAAAACGATATGGTGGTTGACTCATGCCCATCGAGGAAGAAATCTTGGGTGGCAACAAGAGCTCGCCCAAGAGGTTGGGTGGAAGAGGGGCCCATGCATGTTAGCTAAACTTTTGCATTGTAGGGACTTTAGCCAGGACCACTCGTTTGAGATTCCTTAATGTTACCACTTAACCACCTCACCCTTGGAGCAACTATAAGATCACATTTATTGTTGCCATTGGAATCAACATCTAGCAACGGTCAACGAGGATCTTCCAACAACAGAGACCAATGTTGCAACCCGTTCTTGAAGCACATAGCTTGGGTAGCAATGCAAATGATGACCTGCAAGAAGACGATTGTGCAGAAATCCTACTCAAGGCTACGCTCATCCATACAGTAGGTCACTTGGTTGATGAGGAGCTCAAAGTTGAGAGCAAAATCTTATGCGATTGGCTAGAGGTATTTCAAGCCTAGGTCTCTCCACCGTTGAGAGGTTAGAGGAACTATTGCAATACATTGATGGGGATGATGTTTGATTGGAGTCCCCAATGAGGCTCCCAAGGGACCTCTATCACTTTGTGTGCAGATTGCTTCATGAGGACCTCTCCCAAACAAAGATTCCATTGTCCCTGCACACTATTCCTTCCAGAGTCTTCTCTGTCGAGAAGAAAATTGCAATTGTGTTGCATAGGATTGGCTCAAGAATGAAGCATAGCGACATTTCATAGATGTATGGAGTTGAAAAATTATATTGTTGGCCACGTGGTGAGGCAGTTCATGAAAGGATTGCTAAAACACATGACCCAATTCATACGTTGGCCTGTAAATAAAGCATCTTTATGGCTAGAGACACTCAAGGGTTTCCCAAATTGTGTTGGAGCAATCGACAATACCCACATTGAAATTAAACTGCCTTGGAAGGTAGTCAATGTCATTGCAAGGAGTGGTGGACTCCAATATATGGTTCCTAGACATTCTCACTGGGTGGCCTCGATCTATGAATGACTTATGACTCTTGGGGGGTGCACTACTTAGAAATCCTATGTATCATGTGCATTCAAGGGGTATTTAAAAAACCCCTCAACTAAAACTTCCCCCCCAATAAAACACCACTCTTTACTTATGAACTAAGTGATTTTTTTCTAAAGCTAAATTAAAAAACCCCTCCTATTATTGTAAACATGTTAAAATTTCCCAAAAAGTTAAATTAAAATACCCCTCCTTTTGAATGCATGTGGTACACTAAAATTTTATGAGGTGAACCCCCCAAACTATGACTCCTAAGGAATTCTAGCCTGTATCATAAGTAGAAAAGGGGTAGATCCTCAATATGATGACATTTGTGGATGGAGACATAGAGATTTGAGAGCACATCCTAGCGGATGGGGGCTAAATTTCCCTTATGTAGTTGGTCATTCCATTCCCTCCTCAAGAGACCCAGAGATTGAAGGATTTTGATTTCATCCACTCCTCCAGTAGGATAGTAGTGGACAAGGCATTCGATAGGATGAAGAACACATGTCCGTTCCTACACAATCCTTCTCGATAGCCAAACATAAAATTCCTCCCCAAGTTGATTGTTGCAGCATGCTGCATTCTACAATTGGGGGTTCCACCTCCAAAAAATTTGGTGTACCACGTGCATTCAAAAGGAGGAAATAATTTTGATCCCACTTTTGGAAAAAATATAACAAGATTACAATAATGGGAGGGGGTTTTAAATTCAAAGTTACAAAATATCCGTTAGTTCATAAGTTAAATAGGGGTGGTTTATTGGGGAAAAATTTTAGTTGAGGGGTTTTTTAAATACCCCCTAAATGCACGTGACACCTAGGATTTCTTAGTAGTGAACCACCTGAGATTTTACATAACATCTTCTTGGACTTCAAAGCAGAGATATCCGATGACAACCTTGTTCCTGACATGAATGTGCAATTGAACAATGAGGCGGGAGGCTATGAATAGGAAGAGTTGGTCAGAGATGTGCCATTGGATTATCTTCCTCATGAGTGAATCCGATTGTAGAAACTATTATCATGCTACTCATATGTATCAAATTAGTTATGACATTAAAATAATTTGTTGAACCTTTCCAATTGTTGTACATGATTTTCTCTTGAGAATTTTCTATGTTCCACGTACTATGTTTTTCTATATATTCTCTGTATTTAGTTCTCTATGTATACATTCTATAAATACTAATTTGAACCATTCTTTCCAATGAAAGATTAACTTGAACATAGAAACGTTCAAGGATAGCAGATGGGAAAATATCAAAGACACACTTGCACACCATCAAAAGTAATTAACAACAAAAGATATAGCACACTTAGAGGTCCCTGCTATGGGTTATCTTGGTGGCCTTCAATACAAAATAAGAAATTGATCAAACTACTTGACATGGCAGTGCCATTGTCTTACTAGAGTCGGATAGATAGGCAGTCGAAAAAAAAGAGCTTGTACTATTTCCTAGCAAGCCCTGCCATCGAATGTGCTATGTTGTTGGAGTGAGCACTAGATGTGTTATTATTATATGCCCTAGTGGATTCTTCAATGTTGATGGAATGTCATAGACTTTGGAGACGATTCAACATCTGGAACATTATCATCTGCATCTAAAAAACAACACAGGGTTATAGCCCAGACACAATGTACATCTGTTGTCTCTATGCCAACATGGACTTATGTTGTTTTTGTGCCAACATGGACTTAGGTAGTACAGAATGTGTGTGTAGAGTAGTGGCAAAGCTCCGCTTGTACTTTCATAAGGCTAGGAATAATCTCTCTTAGGAATCCTCAACGTGCAAGTTCTACTTGCGATTCCTACATACGAGTTCTACATGCAACTCCTACATGCAAGTCCTACATGCGATTCCTACATGCATGTTCTACTTGCAACTTCTACATGCATGTTCTACTTGCAACTTCTACATGCAACTTCCACATGCAACTCCTAAATGCGATTCCTACATGCAACTCGTACATGCAACATGTAACATGCGAGTTCGACATGCAACATGCAACTCCTACATGCAACTTGCAACTTCTACATGCAACTTCTATATGCAAGCTCTACATGCAGAGAGAGAATGTCTTACAATTCCTACATGCAGAGAGAGAAGCTCTCCAACTTGTATAAATACCCCATAATGGAATGAATCCCACACTCTTTGGGGCATTGTGTTGAGTTCTACTTTGGTATTCCAAACAATTGTTTCAAGTGTCCATGCTTCCTTGCACTCCATGTCCAAAAGCATGTCCTAACCTTGCACCTCCTCCTCCCCTCTCCTCAACCTTAGAACCCATCCTCTCCCTCTCCTCCTCTCTCCTCCTCCTCCTCCTCCTCCTCCTCCTCCTCCTCTTCCTCCTCCTCCCTCCTCCTCCTCCTTCCCTCTCCTCCTCCCTCCTCTTCCTCCCTCCTCTTCTTCCCTCCTCTCTCTCCTTTCCCCCTATGCTCTTACATCTTCTTCCTCTCCCACTCCTATGCTCCCCCTAAACCCTTAGCTCCTCAACCCTTAACCTCCATGAACTACAAGGGAGACGAGTCTCCACCATGTACTCTACTCTGAACCTTGGATCCTCCTTCCAACCCTGGAACCTCTTCTAAACTCAGGAACCCCTTCTAAACTCTGAAGCCTCTTCTAAACTCTGGAACCTCATTCTAAACCTTGGAACCTCCTTCTAAACTCTGAACCTCCCTCTAACCCTTAAACTCCTGCTAAACCCTTCAAACCCCAATGAAGGCAGAAGCTTTCATTAGCTCAACCATGATGATGCAGGTTCCTTTTACACATGCATGCACTATGCTATGAGGTTATGAGGTTAGCAGAGAGAGTGGTTAGATATGGGAAGTTGGATGTGAGATATGCCCTGTCATCTTCTGACACTTCTTTTTGCTGGTGCGATGGGATCATCAAGCTGCATGGGTGGGATGTCGGTTATCATGCCTTGCAAATAATAGTGATGGCCTTTGTGGCAATGGCAACAAACCAGCAATAATCTTGAGGGGAGGACTACCTATGAGGCATACATATGCAATGAAAGCATTTATCTTGAGTGTTATAAACCCGGCATGTGTAGATAGGAAGAATATATTTTTCTCATCTTCAGACAAGTCTTGGCAAATTATGCATAGAGTTTTGGTCCCTATGGAATGTTCCCATTTGATTGTTGGATGAGCGGATATGATCCTGATTTGGAGTTGCTTCCATTGGATAAGCACGCGTGCATTGAGGTGATCTTCCACTTGTAGTGCAGCCACAAGCTCTTGGTACACCACCATTGTGCATTGTAGTGGGTCTTCATTGGTGGTGTCTTCCATTGCCTCATTGTTGTGCACTAGCAATTGGAGTTCAAGCTTGGAGATGATTATCTTTTGGGAGTGCACCTCATCCATTTTTTCTTTGTATTTCTGGTAGATGGATGTATATGCCTCCTTAAGCTTTCCCATTTGCAAGGTGACCTTCGCCTATTGAGGAACATCTTCAGTGGTATTGGACCATTGGTCCAAGACTTGTGCTTGTGAAGTGCTGGCCTCTTTAGCGGTAGCAAGTTGGTCCTTTAAGATTCTGCATGCCCTTGTAAGCTCGTCAATGCTGAAGGCACATACTGCCAAAGATTGTTTCATGTCTTCAAGCCTGTCTTTACAATCCTGGAGCTCTTCTTCTTTATGAATTAGAGTGAGTCGAGCTTTGGCCTCTACCTCCATCTCTACTGAGCATGTGTGGAGGTCAAGGAGTCATAGTAGGTCTATAGGATTTTTGTTGCTTGTACTGTTGCTGCTGTCAGTTGTGTTTGGCTTTGGTGGAGGTTGGAGGTCACATCCCTCACTGCCTTCTCTTGAGCTTGGAGAGCTTGGTTCATGTGCTTGGTTCATGTGCACTTCTTCTACCTCCTTCTCATCTATTTGTGCCCGAAGTGCCTTGACCTCTATGGCGATTTCTTGGAAATGGTCTTCAATTTTTGTTGCAGTCTGTCTGTCCAATTCTCTTGCATATTCTTCCTTGGCCAAGCTAGTGAATAGTTTGGATATTTGGATCATTTGGCTAGCTTGATGTTGGAGAATGACAGACGATGATGAGGATTGGCGATACTGCTGATACAAGTGGTGCCCATGTAGCCATCTTGATGATTCTATAGTACTTGTGGGAGGTTGTTCCAATGGTATTTCAGTCACTTGTGTACAATAGTCATATTGTTGATCGGGCAATAGCTCCCCTTGTGGCTCATCGACTAGTATGGCATCGATGGGCAATTTTGGTGCTGATGTAGCCTCAGGCTCTGGTTGTTGTTATTGTTGGAAATATATTGGTTGCAGTTGTGCACCAAACTGTAGCATCTCGTGGGGCAATTCCTCAATTCCGACCTCCAGTATAGGCATTTCTTCTGAGGCATCTGCACTTGCCAATGTGATAGTAGGAGAAAGTGTTGGTGACGGCTCCCATATTGGTGGTGAGAAGGGAATGTCCAACTCCTCAACTGGTTTTGGTGACTAGGGCAGAGTCATTTCTTGTTCTTGTAGCCCTTTTTTTATGATTATAGCGAATAAGTGTGGAATTTTACATTTTTGGCCTGATGAACCATCTAGTTTTTTTGTGAAGAACATGACTAAGTGCTGGATCCAATCTTGCTTAGTTTCCTACTCAGCAAAACAAATGTGCAGAGTGGAAAGGATCGATTCTTGCTGCACTTAACCCCCAGGATTGTGTGAGGAGAGCTGTACTTCGAGAAATTTAGCATCGGTAGGCTGTGTAGGGTATTTGGCACCTTGTGTTGGGAGTGAGAAAGCCCTTTGAATGACTGTACTGTCAAGGATAAAGCTGAGTGGGCTCACCGTACTTGCCAACCTATGCATTGCTAGAGTGGTAAGAATGGAGAAAGTCCCTGATGTATGTGGTCATTATAGGACTGTTCTCCAAGGATTTTAGGCTCTCATGCAAACTTCCTAGACCCCTTTTCTCTAAGTAAGATGTTGCTTCCTTGGAAAGAGCATAAGTCGATGTAGGTGACCAAACAAGTTCCAGTGATTGAGCCTTGTCAATGGTTGTGTAGGCCGGCGGTGACTGGTGTGGCACTTGTTCGTCTTGGTCATGCACTAAATCCTCCTCGGAGCTATTGCTCTGGACCACAAACGTGGTTGTGGCAGTGGGCTCTTTTTGTGTATCCTCTTTAGTGGTTGCATTTTTTCTAAACCTGCATCCATGTGCATGTGGTGTACCATTGATCATTAGATTAGTTGGCATGTAGGTATGACCTTTGTGTGTGCTTGTGAGAGATCTTATTTTTATACATGCTTTGAGAGTGTGGAATGAAAGTGTGTGACACGATTATTCATGCAATCATCTATGTGTCTAAGAAAAAGCATGTGAGTACACGTGACCTATTAGCTAGGTAGGGATCTTTTTTGTTGTTGCTGGGATTTCATAGGGTAGCTAGAACTCAAGCATCACTTCTAAGCCCTAGGTTAAAATCAATTAATGCTATCTATATGTGTGAAGACGTACATATGCAAGTGAGTGCTCATGATACAATCTAATCCTAATTAAGGAAGACTTGGGTTTCCCAAATCTTAATTCTTGTTGGGGATGGCTTGCGTGTTGAAGTAGTAGCGCTTTAGTTAGCTCCCGTTTATTGTTGTGTTGAATTGGACTCCATCCAATGTCTCTAGCAGCACAGTGTGGGGGTTAAAGGTCATTGTGCCTTAACCCCGGTTATGTACAATACTCAAACACATATATAAATGAATGAAAAAGAAGATTAGGGTGGTTCTGCACCCACCAAAACTTGTGTGGCTCTCTGTCTCCCTCTCTCTCTCTCTCCTTCTTCCGTTCTTGCTTCCGTTGAGAACACTCTCAACTGGTATCAGAGCCCGGGTGATCTAGCTGAGCGTGCGTGAATGCTTGAAGCTCAGCAGCTTTGTGGGAGGAAGGAGAAGCTCTGTGGGAAGCTTTGTGGGCGACTTCGAGTGTGCAGAGACCTTGGAGGAACATTTGGAAAAGTCACTTTGGCTTTGCGAAGTGGTTTTGAGAGCCTCTTAAGAGCTTTCAAAGAAAAAGTCGTTTTTTGAGCTTTTCCTTGTTCTGTTCGATGACAGAGACTCTGTATTGACTTGTAGAGGCAACTATTGCTTGCTTTTGGTGTCCACATTACTTCAGGAGCTTGGAAACACCTTCATTCTTGAATCTGGGATCATTTCAGTGGAGTTCTGACTCACTGTGTCAGTTCCTGCGTTTTTTGCCCGGGTGTTGGAACTCAAGTTTGGAGCAACCATTTGCAGATCTGTCAGTTCCAGTGGACTCAAGAGGTCCTAAAACTTCTATGTTGCTCATCATTCGCACTCCGGTGGAGTTCACAGACAGCTCTATTTCCAAAAACGTTTTTCAGTCCGTATGTTGGACCCAGTGATTGAGACCACGGTTTCCAAAACCGTCTGTCCCATTGCGTTCCGGACGCCCAAAAATTCCTACCCATCAGTTCTTGCGTGATTCGGTGGAGGATTTTCAGAGTTATAAATCTCTGTGTATTCGATTTCGTCTCTCTGTTATGCATTTTTCATACTAAGGTTTTGAAACCTTAGATTTATGCCACATGGCAGTGGATAAGTGTTGACTCCCATTTCTCACTCATCGGTTGGGATTTTGGAGTTCTGGCAGAAGAGAGATATTTGCAGATTTTCTTGCCGAGTCCGATTATGCAATGGCGCCCATGTTTTGAGGCATCTCAGGTTTTATTTTCAGCAGCGGTCATTACTGTGGGACCATGATTTCCTGAGCATACCTTATGCAGATCACTCTAGTTGCAGTTTGAGCATTGTTGTGCGCTCATTTGTGGTATGCATTGGGTTGCAGTGGATGATTTATAGGCCATTTGGATGCATTGCGGTCCTTGTTGGATGCGCTGATAGGCCCAAATTGCCTTGTGGGATGCTATTTTTTTATGGACGCTTTGCACATGGATGCTATTTTAAGCTGAGGGATAGCTTTGACACATTGCAGGTGATGCACTGATAGTGCTATGCTCTCTTGGATGAGATATTATTGATGCATATGCCAGTGGATGGTGTTTATGCTTGAGTCATTTGGCACTTATTGGCATTTTCTTTTGGGTCAGATTTGCTCATATGGATGCATAGTATATGCACATGAGTCAGATGCATCTTTTGATGCTTTGAGCTTTGAGTTTTTTGTGATATTTCAGTCTATTGTGGCATACACATTTGGGTGCACCTGGTATTTGGTGTGATTCTCTCTTGCAGGCACTAGCATTTGGGATTTTGCTTTATTTGCATCATGGCATCCTCTTCCATGTCTGAAAAGGAGTTTTTCAGCATTAAAAAGTTTGATGGGACAAACTTTTCTTTGTGGAAAGAACAAATAAGGGATGTGCTTATTCAAAAGAAGCAGATTAAACCCTTGGCAGGTATTGAAGCTAAGCCTGCGGATATGTTTGAGGATGATTGGAATGAGTTGGATGCATTAGCAAAGTCTACTATTAGACTTCATCTTGCAGAGTCAGTTTATTTCACAGCAGTAAATGAGCAGACTACGGAAGATTTGTGGAAGAAACTGTGTGCCACTTATGAGAAGGAAGCTGCCTCTAATAAAGTTTACCTCATGAAGAGGTGGTTTGAACTGCAGATGAAGGAAGGGGTCTCCATTGCTTCTCACTTGAATGAATTCAATATTATTTTCAGCCAGCTTCAGGCTCAGAAAATGAATTTTGATGCGGAGACTAAGGCAGTATTTCTCTCTATGTTCATTGCCATCCTCATGGGATACCTTCCGTACAGCTGTCAGTAACTCTGCACCTGGTGGAGTATTGAAATTTGATGATGTTGTGGGTAGCTTGTTGGCCGAGGAGATTAGACAGAAGTCTATGGATGGCAACAAGCAGGATGCAGCCTTAAATGTGCAAAGGGGCAGATCACAGTTCAGGGGGAAGTCCCAAGAAAGAGGGAAGTCTCGTAGCAAATCCGGGGCACGGAACATTGAGTGTTACCATTGTGGCAAGAAGGGCCATAGGATTGCTACAAGCTGAAAAGAGAGCAAAAGGATAAGAAAAAGAATGCAAATTGGGGTGCAAATCAAAAGGAAGAGAGTCCAAGGGAGGACAAAGGACAAGTGAAGGTCAAGGAGATCAATGCAGTCACACATGATAGTGACAATGACGTTCTCTTCATGTCTAGTTTATCTGCAGAGTTGCTTACCACTTCAGATGATGCATATTCCCAGGATTGGATTTTGGATTCTGGTGCTTCATTCCATGTTACTCCCCATAGGGAATGGTTCTCCACTTATGATAGTGGAAAGACAGGTTGTGTGCATTTTAGAAATGACTATGCATGTGACATAGTGGGAGCAGGTGACATAAAGTTTTCTTTTGCAAATGGGTCTACATTTGTTTTGAAACATGTGAGACATGTGCCTAAGCTGACCAAGAGTCTTATTTGAGTGGGTCAGCTAGATGATGCTGGTTTTCAAACCAATTTTGGCTTTCAAAGTTGGAAAATTCAAAAGGGCTCTATGCTTTTGGCCAGGGGTGCCAAGTGTGGGACTTTGTATCCCTTACATGTATCAGGGGTATTTGATCATGTTGTTGCAATAACCAAGTAGCCAAGCACTTCTTTGTGGCATTGCAGGTTGGGGCACATGAGCCAGAATGGAATGAAACTCTTATCTCGTTTGGGTTATGTACCGCATTTGAGTTTCTCTGATTTTAAATTTTGTGAGCATTGTCTCTATGGGAAGCAGACTAAATCAGCCCATAAAAGAAGGGGAAAGAAAGAGTTTGAAATGCTTGATTTGGTGCATTCAGACGTATGTGGTCCCATGCCTACACGGTCATTAGGCGGGGCTGAATACTATGTGACATTCATTGATGATGCAACTAGGAAAGTGTGGGCTTATGCTATAGCTCGGAAGAGTGATGTGTTCCAGGTATTTCAGAAATGGCTGGCCTTGGTTGAGAATCAGTCAGGTAGAACGCTTAAATGCCTACGGACTGACAATGGTGGAGACTATCTCTCTCATGACTTTCAGCATTTCTGTGATACACGTGGGATTAAGAGGGAGCTTACATCCCCTCGTACTCCAGAGCAAAATCCAGTTGCAGAAAAGATGAACCGTACCATTCAAGAAAGGTTGCAATGCATGCTTTCCAATGCAAGTCTTTCTAGTGGGTTTTGGGCTGAGGCAATGAAGACTGCAGTGCATGTGATCAATAGATCACCTAGTAAGAGTTTGGATGGTGGTATTCCTGAAGAGGCATGGAGTGGCAAGAAGCCCTCTTACTCTCATTTGCGTATATTTGGGTGTGAGTCATATGCACATGTGCCAAAAGAGCTTCGAAAGAAGCTAGATCCTAAGTCTAGGAAATGCATCTTTCTGGGTTATGGTGAAAGTGGAGAGATGGGCTATCGTCTCTGGGATCCAGAAGCAAAGAAGATAATACGCAGCCATGATGTGGTCTTCAATGAGAAGAAGATGCATAAGGCACCCATGAGGGATGTGGAAATGAGGAGAATCACTTTCCACGATGTGAATCCACCTGCATATGTTGATAGACAACAAGCTGTCCATGCACCAACAAATGTGCAAGAAATGGTACCACCAAGTACTCCCACAGGTATACAATCAAGGGTAGATGATGGATCATCTATTGGTGGAAATGATGAGCCAAATGTGGCTGATATGCAAATGGGACAGCAAGCTGAAATGCCCTTGAGAAGATCATCTAGAGTGTCTAGACCGCCTGATAGGTTTGTTCTAGGGGTAGACTATGTGATGCTTACTGATTGCGGGGAGCCTTCTTGCTACAAACAGGCTATGATGCGTAAGGATCAACGCAAGTGGGAGTATGCTATGCAATCAGAGATGAGTTCACTTATGAAGTATAAGACTTGGGACTTGGTTTCTTTGCCACATGGAAAGAAAGCATTGCCATGTAAATGGGTCTACAAAATGAAGGTCACAGGTGATGATGTGCCTAGGTACAAGGCTCGTTTGGTTTTCTAAAGGGTTCAAGCAAGAGAAGGGTGTGGACTTTGATGAGATATTCTCTCCGGTTGTGAAGATGACCACACTTAGATGCATGCTTGGACTAGTGGCAGTAGAGGATATGGAGCTTATGCAAATGGATGTCAAGACAGCTTTCTTGCATGGGGATTTGCATGAGGAAATTTACATGGTGCAGCTGGAAGGCTTTGAAGAAAAGGGCAAAGAGCATTTAGTTTGCAAGCTAAAGAAGAGTGTCTATGGTCTTAAGCAAGCACCTAGAGAATGGTATCAGAAGTTTGATGCTTTCATTCGGTCCCAGGGTTTTAGAAGGAGTGAAATTGATCACTGCCTCTACACTAAAAGGGCTAAGGATAATAGCCTGATAATCTTGGCACTATATGTGGATGATATGCTATTGGCTAGCAAGAATACTTATGAGCTAGATGCTTTAAAGGCCAAGTTGCATGAGGCCTTTGATATGAAGGATTTGGGACTTGCAGGTCATATTCTTGGTATGCGCATCACGCGTGATCGGAGTAGGAAACTCCTTTGGCTTTCACAAAAAGAGTATGTTACAAAAGTCTTGCAGCGTTTCAATATGGAGGGGGGGAAGGCAGTGAGTACTCCATTGCCTCCATATGTGAAACTGAGTCATACAGATAGTCCCAAATCAGATGAGGAGAGGGCCATGATGGCCAAGGTTCCTTATGCATCAGCGGTTGGGAGTCTTATGTATGCTATGATAGCTACTAGACCAGACATTGCATTTGCAGTGGGAGTTGTTAGCCGGTATATGGCTAATCCAGGAAAGAGGCATTGGGAGGCAGTTAAGTGCATCATGAGGTACATGAAGGGTACTAAGGAGATGTGCATTTGCTTTGGTAAAGGAGACATGCGTGTACTTGGGTACACAGATTCAGACTATGCAGGGCATGTGGATAGTAGGAGATCCACTTCTGGTTATGTGTTCACCTTTGCAGGTGGTGCAGTGTCGTGGATGTCTCGCGCACAGAAGTGCGTTGCTTTGTCTACCACAGAGGCTCAGTATGTTGCAGCCACAGAGGGTTGCAAGGAGGCTATATGGCTTGATCGGCTAGTGGGAGATTTGGGGATTCATACAGGTGTACCGACATTGCATAGTGATTCCATGAGTGCTATTCAGCTAGCACGGAATCTGGTCTTTCATGCAAAGACCAAACACATTGAGGTGAGGTACCATTTCATCAGGGAGGTACTTGAGGACAAGCGCATAGAGCTTGTCAAGGTTCATACAGATGATAACCCTGCAGATATGCTGACGAAGAGTCTACCTAGTCAGCGGTTTGAGTATTGTCGTGTATTGATGGGCATTGGATAGTATGCTCACTAGTTATTCTCCCTTAAAGGCACATTGTCCTTTAAGTGGGAGGTTGTGGGGGTTAAAGGTCATTGTGCCTTAACCCCGGTTATGTACAATACTCAAACACATATATAAATGAATGAAAAAGAAGATTAGGGTGGTTCTGCACGCACCAAAACTTGTGTGGCTCTCTGTCTCCCTCTCTCTCTCTCTCCTTCTTCCGTTCTTGCTTCCGTTGAGAGCACTCTCACACAGCTCTAATGGGATTCACCTTTCTTACTCGGTAGGGTCCTTGACCTAGATACTTCAGGTTCCCCTTGTGTACTTTTGCATTGTATAACAAGACCAAGTCACCTTCCTTGATGTCTTTAGCTTTAACATTTCTATCAAGCCATGCCTTTCTCCTGCGTTTTTTTGTTGTCATGGCATGGTAGGTGACTAGTCTTGTCTCTATATGCTTCTCCAACTGATACAGTGTTTCTTTCAAGGATTCATGGTGTCCCATGCGTTCCTGTACTACTATGCGTAGGCTTGGTATCACAAATTCTAGTGGGACCATAGCTTCAAGGCTATACACCAATTGAAAATGTGTGTTCCCTGTACTGACCTTGAGGTGGTTTGGTATGCTCATAAGTCTGCATTTAGTTTTTCTACCCAATCAGAACGCTATGGTTTACTACCTTGGTGAGGATAATTCATAATATTTTGTTGGTGGATTTGGCCTATCCATTCCCTTGGGGGTAGTAGGGTGTGCTTTTTCTATGGATTACCATAAAGCCAGACAAGAGTTCTTAGATTAACTCATTGACAAAATGTGTGCCTCTATCCGACACAATTTCAATGGGGCATCTGAATCAGGTGATCACATTCTCGTATAAGAATCTTGTTGTGCTTCTAGCATCTGCCTTTCTGATTGCTTTAGCTTTAGCCCATTTGGTAAAGTAATTAGTGGCCACAATGATGTAGCGTGCCTGTGTTCCTTTTGCTATTGGATGGATGGGACCCACATAGTCAATCCCCCATTTTTCAAATGGTTTTTGTGCAACAACTATTGTTAGGGGATTGAAGTCTTTGTATTGTGGTGAGGTTGTGGTTTAGTAGTCCGTTGGCGTACATCACAGCCTTTTACATATTCATAGGCATATGCCCACAGTGTTGGCCACCAGTAGCTTGCGAGGAGGAATTTTCTCCGAAATTTCTTAACACTTGATTGGTCCTTATGAGCAATTTGCACTTGGTTATAGCCATTGAAGCCATCCAAGAAGCTATATATTTAAGAACCTGCCACCTTTTCCAACACTGTTTCTGTTAAGGGTAGGGGATAGTGATCCCTAATTATGGAGACATTCACATTCTTTAAGTTTACACCTATTCTAAGCTTCTTGTTGTGTTTAGGCACAATGGCGATGGGTGAAACCCAATCAATGTGCTCTATCTCGTAGATGAATCCAGCATCTAAGAGTTTTTCCAGGTCGTCATAAACCATGGTGCCATACTTAGGATTTGTGCAATAAGGTCCGCATACCTTAGGGTGGGCACCTTCCCTTATAAGTATCGTGTGTACTACCACGTTTGGTGAAATTCCTTTCATCTCTATGTATGACCATGCTAGGTAGTCACAGTATTCCATTAGGAGTGCTTTGAGTTTGGTTTCATCTTCTTGTCGAGCGAAGCTATTTCCCAATGAAAATCAATTTTTCTTCCTCCCCTTCAAGGGCGAGGTTTATTGTGCGAGTTTTTGCCGGTCCCTCATAGATTGGAGTTTCTTCAATGCTATTGGTTTCTTGAACTTCAGATTCTCTTAGTGGTCTTGGCATTGCTATTGGGACACTTCCACTTGTGTAATTCTTGAAGTACTCTGGCACTTCTCGAAGATCAACCTTTGATGGTGTTGAACTAGCCTAACATGTGCCATGTTTACTGGGTGGAATAGTTTCAGTTACCAATTTGTTAGGCTCTTTTTGACTTTCATTTTCTAAAGTCTCTTGATGAGCTTCATCTGCACATAAGGCTTATACTTCTGAAACTTCTTACGTTGGGAATTGTGTGGGGGTTAAAGGTCACTGTGCCTTTACCCCGGTTATGTACAATACTTAAACACATATATAAATTAATGAAAAAGAAGATTAGGGTGGTTCTGCACCCACCAAAACTTGTGTGGCTCTTTGTCTCTCTCTCTCTCCTTCTTCCGTTCTTGCTTCCGATGAGAGCACTCTCAACTGGTATCAGAGCCCGGGTGATCTAGCTGAGCATGCGTGAATGCTTGAAGCTCAGTAGCTCTGTGGGAGGAAGGAGAAGCTCTATGGGAAGCTTTGTGGGTGACTTTACTTGCATCCGAGTGTGCAGAGACCTTGGAGGAACATTTGGAAAAGTCACTTTGGCTTTGCGAAGTGGTTTTGAGAGCCTGTTAAGAGCTTTCAAAGAAAAAGTCGTTTTTTGAGCTTTTCCCTGTTCCGTTTGATGACAGAGACTCCATATTGATTTGTAGAGGCAACTATTGCTTGCTTTTGGTGTCCACATTACTTCAGGAGCTTGAAAACACCTTCATTCTTGAATCTGGGATCATTTCATTGGATTTCTGACTCACTATGTCAGTTCCTGCGTTTTTTGCCCGGGTGTTGGAACTCAAGTTTAAAGCAGCCATTTGCAGATCTGTCAGTTCCGGTGGACTCAGGAGTCCTAAAACTTCTATGTTGCTCATCATTCGCACTCCGGTGGAGTTTACAGATAGCTCTGTTTCCAAAAACGTTTTTCAGTCCGTGTGTTGGACCCAGTGATTGAGACCACGGTTTCCAAAACCGTCTGTCCCATTGCGTTCCGAACGCCCAAAAACCCCTACCTATCAGTTCTTGCGTGATTCGGTGGAGGATTTTCAGAGTTATAGATCTCTGTGTATTCGATTCCGTCTCTCTGTTATGCATTTTTCATTCTAAGGTTTTGAAACCTTAGATTTATGCCACATGGCAGTGGATAAGTGTTGACTCCCATTTCTCACTCATCGGTTGGGATTTTGGAGTTCTGGCAGAAGAGAGATATTTGCAGATTTTCTTGCTGATTCCGATTATGCAATGGCGCCCATGTTTTGAGGCATCTCAGGTTCTATTTTCAGTAGCGCTCATTACCGTGGGACTATGATTTCTTGAACATACCTTATGCAGATCACTCTGGTTGCAGTTTGAGCAGTGTGCGCTCATTCATGGTGTGCATTGGGTTGCAGTGGATGATTTATAGGCCATTTGGATGCATTGCGGTCCTTATTGGATGTGCTGATAGGCCCAAATTGCCTTGTGGGATGCTATTTTTATGGACGCTTTGCACATGGATGCAATTTTAAGCTGAGGGATAGCTTTGACACATTGCAGGTGATGCACTGATAGTGCTATGCTCTCTTGGATGAGATATTATTGATGCATATGCCAGTGGACGGTGTTTATGCTTGAGTCATTTGGCACTTATTGGCATTTTCTTTTGGGCCAGATTTGCTCATATGGATGCATAGTATATGCACATGAGTCAAATGCATCTTTTGATGCTTTGAGCTTTGAGTTTTTTGTGATATCTCAGAATATTGTGGCATACACATTTGGGTGCACCTGGTATTTGGTGTGATTCTCTCTTGCAGGCACTAGCATTTGGGATTTTGCTTTATTTGCATCATGGCATCCTCTTCCATGTCTGAAAAGGATTTTTTCAGCATTAAAAAGTTTGATGGGACAAACTTTTCTTTGTGGAAAGAACAAATAAGGGATGTGCTTATTCAAAAGAAGTAGATTAAACCCTTGGCAGGTATTGAAGCTAAGCCTGCGGATATGTCTGAGGATGATTGGAATGAGTTGGATGCATTAGCAAAGCTCGGGGGGGTCACTCATCATATGTAACCCTATCACGTGAGTTCAAAAGAAGGATATTTTTTATTCCTAAAATTTACAGAAATAAATATACATAAGGGACTATTTAAAATAGTTTTGGAAAAAATTTACAGATTTGTATAGAAAAGGGGTACATTTTATTAATGAAAAAATTTACAGATAAGGGATTTTAAATATAGGCCTTGAACGCACGTGATATAGAGGGTTTATACATAGTGACCCCCCCGAGTAGCAAAGTCTACTATTAGACTTCATCTTGCAGAGTCAGTTTATTTCACATTAGTAAATGAGCAGACTACGGAAGATTTGTGGAAGAAACTGTGTGCCACTTATGAGAAGGAAATCGCCTCTAATAAAGTTTACCTCATGAAGAGGTTGTTTGAGCTGTAGATGAAGGAAGGGGTCTCCATTGCTTCTCACTTGTATGAATTCAATATTATTTTCAGCCAGCTTCAGGCTCAGAAAATGAATTTTTATGCAGAGACTAAGGCAATATTTCTCTTATGTTCATTGCCATCCTCATGGGATACCTTCCGTACAGCTGTCAGTAACTCTGCACCTGGTGGAGTGCTGAAATTTGATGATGTTGTGGGTAGCTTGTTGGCCGAGGAGATTAGACGGAAGTCTATGGATGGCAACAAGCAGGATGAAGCCTTAAATGTGCAAAGGGGCAGATCACAGTTCAGGGGGAAGTCCCAAGAAAGAGGAAAGTCTCGTAGCAAATCCAAGGCACGGAACATTGAGTGTTACCATTGTGGCAAGAAGGGCCATATGAAAAAGGATTGCTACAAGCTAAACGAGAGCAAAGGCATAAGAAAAAGAATGCAAATTGGGGTGCAAATCAAAAGGAAGAGAGTCCAAGGGAGGACAAAGGAAAAGTGAAGATCGAGGAGATCAATGCAGTCACACATGATAGTGATAATGACGTTCTCTTCATGTCTAGTTTATCTGCAGAGTTGCTTACCACTTCAGATGATGCATATTCCCAGGATTGGATTTTGGATTCTAGTGCTTCATTCCATGTTACTCCCCATAGGGAATGGTTCTCCACTTATGACAGTGGAAAGACAGGTTGTGTGCATCTTGGAAATGACTATGCATGTGACATAGTGGGAGTAGGTGACATAAAGTTTTCTTTTGCAAATGGGTCTGCATTTGTTTTGAAACATGTGAGACATGTGCCTAAGCTGACCAAGAGTCTTATTTCAGTGGGTCAGCTAGATGATGCTGGTTTTGACACCACTTTTGGCTTTCAAAGTTGAAAAATTCAAAACGGCTCTATGCTTTTGGCTAGGGGTGCCAAGTGTGGGACTTTGTATCCCTTACATGTATCAGGGGTATTTGATCATGTCGTTGCAATAACCAAGCAGCCAAGCACTTCTTTGTGGCATTGCAGGTTGGGGCACATGAGCCAGAATGGAATGAAACTCTTATGCCGTTTGGGTTATGTACCGCATTTGAGTTTCTCTCATTTTGAATTTTGTGAGCACTGTCTCTATGGGAAGTAGACTAAATCAGCCCATAAAAGAAGGGGAAAGAAGGAGTTTGAAATGCTTGATTTGGTGCATTCAGACGTATGTGGTCCCATGCCTACACGGTCATTAGGCGGGGCTGAATACTATGTGACATTCATTGATGATGCAACTAGGAAAGTGTGGGCTTATGCTATAGCTCGGAAGAGTGATGTGTTCCAGGTATTTCAGAAATGGCTGGCCTTGGTTGAGAATCAGTCAGGTAGAATGCTTAAATGCCTACGGACTGACAATGGTGGAGAGTATCTCTCTCATGACTTTCAGCATTTCTGTGATACTCATGGGATTAAGAGGGAGCTTACATCCCCTCGTACTCCAGAGCAAAATCTAGTTGCAGAAAAGATGAACCGTTGCAATGCATGCTTTCCAATGCAAGTCTTTATGGTGGTTTTTGGGCTGAGGCAATGAAGACTGCAGTGCATGTGATCAATAGATCACTTAGTAAGAGTTTGGATGGTGGTATTCCTGAAGAGGCATGGAGTGGCAAGAAGCCCTCTTACTCTCATTTGCGTATATTTCGGTGTGAGGCATATGCACATGTGCCAAAAGAGCTTCGAAAGAAACTAGATCCTAAGTCTAGGAAATGCATCTTTCTGGGTTATGGTGAAAGTGGAGAGATGGGCTATCGTCTCTGGGATCCAGAAACAAAGAAGATCATACGTAGCCATGATGTGGTCTTCAATGAGAAGAAGATGCATAAGGCACCCATGAGGGATGTGGAAATGAGGAGAATCACTTTCCAGGATGTGAATCCACCTGCATATGTTGATAGACAGCAAGCTATCCATGCACCAAATGTGCAAGAAATGGTACCACCAAGTACTCCCACAAATATACAATCAAGGGTAGATGATGGATCATCTATTGGTGGAAATGATGAGCCAAATGTGGCTGATATGCAAGTGGGACAGCAAGCTGAAATGCCCTTGAGAAGATCATCTAGAGTGTCTAGACCGCCTGATAGGTTTGTTCCAGGGGTAGACTATGTGATGCTTACTGATTGCGGGAAGCCTTCTTGCTACAAAGAGGCTATGATGCGTGAGGATCAACGCAAGTGGGAGTATGCTATGCAATCAGAGATGAGTTCACTTATGAAGAATAAGACTTGGGACTTGGTTTCTTTGCCACATGGAAAGAAAGCATTGCCATGTAAATGGGTCTACAAAATGAAGGTCACAGGTGATGATGTACCTAGGTACAAGGCCTGTTTGGTTGCTAAAGGGTTCAAGCAAGAGAAGGGTGTGGACTTTGATGAGATTTTCTCTTCAGTTGTGAAGATGACCACACTTAGATGCATGCTTGGACTATGCAAATGGATGTCAAGACAGCTTTCTTGCATGGGGATTTGCATGAGGAAATTTACATGGTGCAGCCGGAAGGCTTTGAAGAAAAGGGCAAAGAGCATTTAGTTTGCAAACTGAAGACGAGTCTCTATGGTCTTAAGCAAGCACATAGAGAATGGTATCAGAAGTTTGATGCTTTCATTCGGTCCCAGGGTTTTAGAAGGAGTGAAATTGGTCACTGCCTCTACACTAAAAGGGCTAAGGATAATAGCCTGATAATCCTGGCACTATATGTGGATGATATGCTATTGGTTAGCAAGAATACTTATGAGCTAGATGCATTAAAGGCCAAGTTGCATGAGGCCTTTGATATGAAGGATTTGGGACTTGCAGGTCATATTCTTGGTATGCGCATCACGCGTGATCTGAGTAGGAAACTCCTTTGGCTTTCACAAAAAGAGTATGTTACAAAAGTATTGCAGCGTTTCAATATGGAAGGGGGGAAGGCAGTGAGTACTCCATTGGCTCCATATGTGAAACTGAGTCATACAGATAGTCCCAAATCAGATGAGGAAAGGGCCATGATGGCCAAGGTTCCTTATGCATCAGCAGTTGGGAGTCTTATGTATGCTATGATAGCTACTAGACCAGACATTGCATTTGCTGTGGGAGTTGTTAGCCGCTATATGGCTAATCCAGGAAAGAGGAATTGGGAGGCAGTTAAGTGCATCATGAGGTACATGAAGGGTACCAAGGAGATGTGCATCTGCTTTGGTAAAGGAGACATGCGTGTACTTGGGTACACAGATTCAGACTATGCAGGGCATGTGGATAGTAGGAGATCCACTTCTGGTTATGTGTTCACCTTTGCAGGTGGGGCAGTGTCGTGGATGTCTCATGCACAGAAGTGCGTGGCTTTGTCTACCACAGAGGCTGAGTATGTTGCAGCCACAGAGGGTTGCAAGGAGGCTATATGGCTTGATCGGCTAGTGGGAGATTTGGGGATTCATACAGGTGTACCGACATTGCATAGTGATTCCATGAGTGCTATTCAGCTAGCACGGAATTCGGTCTTTCATGCAAAGACCAAACACATTGAGGTCAGGTACCATTTCATCAGGGAGGTACTTGAGGACAAGCGCATAGAGCTTGTCAAGGTTCATACAAATGATAACCCTGCAGATATGCTGACGAAGAGTCTACCTAGTCAGCGGGTTGAGTATTGTCGTGTATTGATGGGCATTGGATAGTATGTTCACTGGTCGTTCTCCCTTAAAGGCACATTGTCCTTTAAGTGGGAGGTTGTGGGGGTTAAAGGTCACTGTGCCTTTACCCCGGTTATGTACAATACTCAAACACATATATAAATGAATGAAAAAGAAGATTAGGGTGGTTCTGCACCCACCAAAACTTGTGTGGCTCTCTGTCTCTCTCTCTCTCCTTCTTCCGTTCTTGCTTCCATTGAGAGCACTCTCAAATTGTGGGGTAACTTTTCCACTAGTAAGGTGTTCCCAAGTAAGGGTTCATTTGTTGCACATACTCCTTCTAGTCCCTCAGGGGACCATTTAAGAGGCGATGGTTCTAATTTTGAGGGAGCTGGCTTTGTGAGATATAATTCAACGATCCTTGTTTGGACTCGTTCAAATTCATTGATGTGTTCAGCCTTTCCTTTTCTGCGATTTCCTCTTTCGTCTTTCTTGTGGGATCTTCTTCTGTTATTCAACTTTGGAGGTTCAATTTTTGGGAGCTCGACTGCCATTAGGGCATGAAGAATGGCTAGGTCATTGTCAAACATCTGATCTTCAATTTCAACATTCTCAGCCTCAGTTTCAAGGTTTCAAGGGATATCAGAGTCATCATTGGTATGGGTCCTTGCTTCAGTTTCTATCAATACTTTGTGGGGCCAAGTCATGGATTGGGTCTTCAGCTTGTTTCTCAGCCTCAGATTGATCTTGTTCCTTTTGTACCCAATTTTGAAGTGCCTGAAAATGAGCCTTCTCCACTTCTGCATTTGGGTATGGAGTTTCTTTTATTTGAGGCTCAGAAGCTGATGTGGATGAGCTTGGTTGCTCATTGCTTGGCGGAGGTGGAGGCACTTATGCTTTCTTTTTAAGAAGTCACTTTGGTTGGATTGGAATGTTAGGGTCCTTGGTGGCCTCTTTCTACTGGCATGTAATTACATTCAAAGGTTGTGATACTATGCTTGTTGAACCTAGACTTTGATGGTCCACCCCAATGATGCCGATTGGGACATCAGGCTTAACCTCTGTTTGCTGTGGGACCTTATTTTTCATGGGACAATCCATACAGGCATGTCCTATGCCACAATCTCTACAGAGTGGTTGGAAAGTAGTGAGGTTACCATGATGAGGGCACTTTACGATCCTGTGATTTTCTCCATAGCTGTAGCACTTGATTGGTGGTCGATATGTATTGGGTCAAACTTGATTTGCATAGACTGGTATTAGACACTCTTCATCTTCTACATAGTACACTGGGTACTCTACTTCATACTCAAATGGCAAGTCTACTTCCTCGACTTATAGTTGTTGTATTGGAATTGCCTGAGGAGCTGGATTTGGCGCTCTTGGATATGGTCGTGGATTCGAATTCTTGAGTAATTGTGGGACTTGTGTTCGAACAAGAACAAGATTTAGCCTCGAAGCTGGGGGCACTTGTGCAAGTGCTAGTTGCTTGTACATTATCATGGGTGTCGGTTGGTATTGTTGAGGTCGAGGCGAGTTGTTGTGCATATTGAAGATGCAATTGTTTTCATCATGACCAGCGACGATGCAGATATGGCACCACAATCTTGGCGGTGGATTTGCTTGTGTAGTGATTGTGGCTCTTAGGACCGGGCACTCATTTGTTATATGGTTGGCCATGCATTGTGGGCACTAGACATTTTCTTGCCGTGGATAAGTCTAAGCTAGCGGTTGAGACAAGTGAATCTTTTGTTCCATGGCATGCAGCATGTCTTCTTTCAGCTTCATGGTCATGGCCTCTAAGTGACCTTCATTTGATGTTTCGGAAGTGGACTTGGATTTGCCTTTTTAGAGCACTTATCTCATGCACTAGATCTGCCATCATCACTGCTAGTGTTAGAGTTGGCCATGCCATCCTCGATGTCAATGGCTACCGCATGAGTAGCACTGAACGTTTCATAGCCTACTGCTAATCTTTTTCATATCCTTGCGGATTTTCTTCCCTAGGCCTGCAATGAACCATGCCATGAGGTACTTTGCATCGGGGCATGGGTCACATTTGGCAATTAATCTTTACATCTTGCCCAGATACATGCATACATCTTCTCGATGGCCTTGTTTGAGATCTTACTGAGTTGGAGAGCGGGATCATCTTGTAGTCTCTCCATTTGAAAGCACCTTTTGAATTATGTTTGAAGCAGGTCCCATGTGGCAGAATTTGAAGCAGGTCTAATGTGGCTTGCTCTTCCACTAGGAGGTCTAGGTACCATTCCGATGCTTCATCGATTAAGGCCATGGGAAACCAAGCGACCTTGGTTTCATTGGATTGATCTCCACCTGCTCGGCATGCGGCATCCAAACGCTAGAGGAATCGGGCTGGATCTCCCCTACCATTATATTTTGGAAGTTCCAATTTTCCCAAGGGGTGCTTGCCTTGATTGTTATTATTTATGCGATTAAAGAAATTGTTAGCCTCCGCATCGAGGTCAATATCCCCATCATCATTGCGCAACGGCATCCAGTTGTGATGTGGAGTCATCAAAGGGATTTCTTGAATTTCAGGGGGGGAATCGGGGTAGAGGATTATCGGAGGCGGTGGTTGCAGTGGACTTGTATGCAGATTTGGTGAGCGTTGGAGTCGAAGGCATTGGTTGGAGCATAGCTGCATGCAGATTGGGCAAGAGTTGCAAAAGGTGTCTCTCCCAAAAGTGCGGGTGTTGATGTAGTTGTGTTTGGAGGGTTAGAGTGGTGTTAGTGTTATAGTGACCGTCATGTTAATAATGCACCTAAGATTGTCCCATGTGTGTAGGAAAATGTGCCAGTGTAGACGGATCATCAATCGAAGGTCACGACGTAAAGATATGAGGGAATTAGTGCAAAACGAGCCCCATATGGGGGCGCAAATGAGCGAGTGCTAGGGATGCCAAAATGGTGTGCAATGGACCGGGCGTGGTGCAAATGGATCGTCAATCGAAGGTCATGGCATAAAGATATGAGCAAATTAGTGCAAAACGAGGCCCACATGAGGGTGCAAATGAGCGAGTGCTAGGGATGCCAAAATGGTGTGCAATGGGCTGTAAAAATACCCTGTAGCATGGTGTTTCTGTGTCTGAAATCATGGTTCAAATGGGGTCTAGTTTGGGTCCCAAATGGATGAGTTACAAGGGTTTAAAGAAGGTGGAAAATGGACCTTTTTCTTTTGGGGGGGGTCCCTTGGTCTTAAGGTTGGTGTGAATGGGCTTTAAGTCTAACTGAGGGGTAGTTACTGACCTAGCTCAGTTAACCTAAGTGGCCCAATTAGTCTAGCTAACCTAACTATCCAATTAGATGCCTAACAGTTAGTCCAACCTAACCTAACTATGGTTTAAACTGACTACAACTAACTAAACTAACCACAATTAGTTGAGCTAACCTAGTAGAGTCAAAATAACCTAGCTACCCAGTTAGTCTTACTAACTAATAGTTAAACTAACCTAATGGCAACGTAACTAACCTAGAGTCAAACTAACTAACCTAGAGTCAAACTAACTAACCTAGCCTAGGTTGAAACTAACCTACATTAACGCTAACCTAACTAGAGTTAGTGGGTGGTTAGGTTAGATTAGGGTTTTTTAAATAATAATTATTATTTTTTTAATAAAAAAGTTTTAAAAAAACTGGGGGGGGCATCGCGCGGCATGTGGCGGCGGTGTGTGAGTTGCCCGGGGGATTCACAAGGGGAAACTTATGATATCACGTGAGTGTCCAATAGGGGGGTTTTTTGAGATGAGGCATAAGCTTATACATTAGGGGTGGGGGGCCCTTTTTAATTTTTCTCAATCTTAAATTTAAGGTAGAGGGGCCTTGACATCTTTGGAGAGGAAGAGGGAGGGTATAGGGAAATACATGTTTTTACCCCCTAAACATAAAAAGTACACACACATGCACATTCGACTGGTGACAATTGGTCATGTACCAATTGCACATGAACTAAGCCGGCGGAGCTATAGCTAGTTTTAGGCCATGGTACAGAAACAAATGAATAATAACCATTGATGAATATTTGAAGATGGTCTAATCTATATCATCTAAATTTTCTTATGGTATAATCCAAATAACTAAGAAAGGGGGGGCATAGTGTGCTTTTGGTGGTATCCTTATAAGCTTAAATAGGAGTGTTTTATTATGCTACATGGACCATATATGGGGGGTTTTCTTGAAGTTCATGCACGCAGGTGACGTCCCCCTTGTACTAAGAGTGAATCCCCTGGGGTGAGGTTGTGGGTGGGTTTTTTTTTGGGAACAGGGGGGAGGGGAGCCTGGAGTGGAGGGGAAGGAGGAGATGGTGGATGAGAGGAGGAGATGGAAGGGAGCAGCGAGGCAGTGGAGGAGTAGATGGAGGAGGCGGCAAGGCAGAGTTGGGCACTGTGGGACGAGGTTGGACAATGGAAGTGGGAAGAGGCACCCCAGGTGCGGTTTTTATTGGCAAGGCAGAGCAAGCGCTTCCACATGGCGGGCGTCACCTACTGTAGAAGGGCTGGCGGAGGTGAGGCTGGCGGCCATTGGTCAATGCCTTGCCTAAGGCAAGGCAAGGGCTTAGAAGCCCTTGTTATTTAGTTTAGGGGCTTTAGGCCCATAGGGTAGGGAGTGGAGCAGCTTGCGAGGGGGTAGAGAGAGAGAGAATGAGAGAGATAGATAGAGAGAGAGAGAGAGAGAAGAGAGAGAAGATACGAGAGGGGTGTAGAAGAGAGGGGGGTAGAGAGAGAGAGAGAGAGGGGGGTAGAGAGAGAAAGAGAGAAAAGAGAGGGGGGGGAGAGAGAGAGAGAGAGAGAGAGAGAGAGAGAGAGAGGGGGGGGGGTAGAGAGAGAAGGAGAGAAAAGAGAGAGACAAGGGGGAGAGAGAGAGAGAGAGAGAGGGGGGTAGAGAGAGAAGGAGAGAAAAGAGAGAGAGAGGGGAAAAAGAGAGAGAAAGAGAGAGAAAGCGAGAGAGAGAGCGAGAGAGGGGGGAAGAGAGAGAGAGAGAGAGAGAGAGAGAGAGAGAGAGAGGCAGGGAGAGAGAGAGGGAGAGAAGAGGGAGGGGGGGAAAGAGGGGGGTTTGGAATGGACCGGGGGGGGGGGGGTGTGGAGGAGATGGAGGAGGGGTGGGGGGGGGTGGAGAGGTGGGGGGGGGGGGGGGGGAGAGGGGGATGGTGGAGATGGAGGAGGGGGTGGTGGTGGAGAGGGGGTGGGAAGGGGGGAGGTGGGGAGGGGTAGTGGTGGAGATGGAGGAGGGGGGGGGATGGGGGGGGGGTGGAGAGGGGGGGGGTGGAGATGGAGGAGAGGGGGGGGGGAAGGGGGGGTGGTTGAGAGGGGGGGGGGGGGAGATGGAGGAGAGGGGGGGAGGGAAGGGGGGGTGGTGGAGAGGGGCAGGGGTGGCGATGGAGGAGACGGGGGATGGAGGGGGTGTGTGGTGGAGGGGGGGGTGGAGATGGAGGAAGGGGGGAGCAAGGGGGTGGTGGTGGAGAGGGGGGGTGGGTGGGAGATGGGGGGGAGGATGGAGGAGGGAATGGTGGGGGGGGAGGGGGAGAAAAAGAAAAAAACTTGACAAACGAAAAACTTTGACAGAAATCCAAAGGGAAGAAGAGATGGTCACCTGAATGCTCTCCAAGTCTTTCTCGATGTAACGGGATTGTTGAAGATGAATGGACGGTGGGTGGATGGCTAGGTTATCACTGCGAGATGGACTCGAAGTAACTCACCATGTGAGGATGGGAGTAGGGTGGTGGTCAATGGAGAGCGAGGAGTGTCTTGTATAGGGCTCAGAATGGATGGAGGCAAGATGTGAAAGAAGAAGAATGAGGGGGTGGAGTGGGTTTTTATAGAAAATGGGTGTAGGTTTAGGGTTAAAACCTAAACTCTTCCTGAGTCACAACATTTCATGGTTAGCTCGGTTTGCTCTTCTACAAAAAGGTGAAATGATTGAAATTGCAAGCTCTATGCATTCGTATCCACTACCTAGCCTGATTTATTTATCAAGTGGCTTCTTGAGGGCTTCTTTTTAAGAAATAAAGAAAAAATTTCAAGGTAGTAGCCCAAGGTTGATGCTTGGGGTAGATATGTTTGGCTGAAGTTGGAAAAATTTTTACTCTCCTTGCCCTTGAGTGTTATGTTTGTGGAAATTCGTTAAACTCTTATTTCATTAATTTTGGACTCATATGTCTACATTTGGACTATTCCTAAAACTCCTTCCCAAATGAAAAGTTTACTTTATGAAAATGTTGTTCGAGAATTAGAAGTTTACTTTTTGGCACTATCATTTCCACGTAATAAATTTTAGAATATCTCTCTATAATGTTGCACTTAATAACAATTTAAATTTATAATTTAATAAAAAATAATAGTTTAATTACTCTTAAATTGATAAAAGCAATTTAAATGTATGAAAAAATTATAAGTATGCATGCATGCATGCATGTATGTATGGATGCATGCATGTATGGATGGATGTATATATGTATGTATGTATGTATGACCCATGCATGACATTAATTTGCCATAAGAGTCCTCTTAAATCTTCAAGATATCATAACAGTATTAACAAACACCTTTTGAGAGTTTAAAAACTCTAAAATCTAGTAGATATGGAGTCACACACAACGCTACACATGCATGCATGGAACGTGCATGTCCTTGGAGCATCAATCAAAGGCCATTGATACATATGGTGGGACTAGTGCACTGCACTGTCCACGTGGCATGGGCATGCCCATAAGACTTTTATATTTATATTTATATTTATATAGTTAAGGTCCATGTATGAGATTAATTTACCATTTGAGTCTTCCAAAACGTATGGGATGGACACAATACTTTGCACACATCTCAACATAGGTTGTATTGACATGTGTGAAAAATATCATGCCCATCGAGTATGAGGGCATTTGAATAACACACCTCAAATACTATTCTTTGGCAATTGTGCATAACACTTAGTGATAAATGGAGTTTGTGGCATATTTTATGATCCAAAGCATATATGATGGATACTATATTTTTCATGCATCTCTAATTAGATGAGATTAACATGTGTGCAAAGCATCGTGCCCATCGAGTATGAGAGCATTCGAATAATACACCTCAGATACTATTTTTTGGCGCTTATGCATAATACTTGGTGAAAAATGGAGTTTGTGACATGTTTGATCATTGAAAGCATATCCAATGGGAATGATATTTTGCACGCGTCTCAACATATATTATATTGATGTGTATGCAAAGTATAGCACCCATTGGATATGAGGGCATTCGAATGACACACCTCAAAATACTATTTTTTCACTATTGTGCATAGTACTTGGTTTAAAAATGGCATATGTGGCAACTTTGACCATCTCGAGCATATCTGATGCACACAATACTTTGCATATAAATCAACATAGGTTGTATTGATTAACTTGCAAAGTATCGTGCCCATCGGGTATTTGCGCAATTGAATAACACACCTCAAAGCGTGTGTTTTTTACGGTTGTGCATAAGACTTGGTGAAAAATGAGGTTTGTGGCGAGTTTGACCATCTAAATCATATATGATGGACATGATACATTGCACAATCCTCAACATCTATTAGTCTATTGACTTTTATCAATAGTATCGTATCAGTGGATATGTGTGTGTTTGAATAACACACCTCAAATACTATTTTTTGATGGTTGTGCATAATACTTGATGGAAAAAGGGATTTGTGGTGACTTTGACCATCAAGAGCATATATGATGGGCATGATATTCTGCACACAACTCAAAATAAGTTGTATTGATGAACTTGCAAAGTATCGTGGCCATTGTATATGTGCCCATTCAAATAACACACCTAAAAGAGTGTTTTTTGGTGGTTGTGCATGACACTTAGTGAAAAATGGAGTTTGTGGTGCGTTTGACCATCCAAAGCATATTCAATGGGCACAATACTTTGCAAAGGCCTAAAAATAGGTTGGATTGACATGAATGCAAAGTATTATGTCCATCCAGTATGTTCGCATTCAAATAACACACCTTAAACTCTATTTTTTTACGATTGTGGATAACAATTGATGAAAAAAGCGATTTATGACGACTTTGACCATCCAAAGCAAATCCAATGGGCATAATACTTTGCACACAATAGATTGTATTGATGCATGTGAAAAGTATTGTACCCAAAGGGTATGAGAGCAGTTACTGGTAGGCTACCTTTTTCTACATGTACATTGTGAATTGCCTTCAGAACAGATGTTACAACTTGATTGCTATCATGTAGATGTAAGGAATCAATCCATATGTCTGCAAAAAATGTAAATCCATGCACTAACACTCCACATATGATGTGTCTTAAAAAGTATTTTCCTTATAGCTTAGGTGGAGTGTTAACGAATCAAGGTAATGCTATATTTTGATCCATACGATCTACAATAATGCACATGTACTCATTTGGATGAGAAACAGCTTGCTCCTTCCAAAATGTATATTTTATTCTAGAATGTCGAACAAGTCCATGATAAAATTCTCTCTTTTTTTTGTATGCTTCTTTTTGTTCTGGAGATGTTGCACTCTCAAGTGCTCCCTTTAAATCATCATAGTCATTGCACTTTGACATTTTTTTCCTCTTTGGGATTTTAACATGTCCAAACCTTTTTTTCCAAAGAGTATACAAAGTATGAAAAGATGCCAAAGCATGCCCTCTTTGCCTTTGTATTTCTCCAATAAAGTTGAATACTTTTTCTTTTGTCAAACCTATCGGAAGATGCATTTCAGATAGATGGGGTTGTAGTAAAGCATTTTTATAAATGTAGTCTTTCAAAATTGTTGTTTGCTGCAACCGTTGAGGCTCTTGTTTTGGGCCTTCCTATGTTTCCATGAATGTTAAATTTTACTCCATACTTTGCTTTATTAGCCAAATTCCAATATGTGCCATGTGATAATCATGTAATAATGCGATATGCATTATTGCAAATACTTTTCCCATTTATAAGAGGCCTTATATGTTGTCTTGAACTTCACCTTCTCCTATCATTTACAAGAAAGCAAGAGAGTCTCGTGAGTAAGTATTCATTTCTTCTGCTCCCTCTCCTTTGCCAAACATGTTCTCTACAGCCCTTGATGTCATGTAAGTTAATGAATCGCATACATCTATGCTTACATCATGTAGATTGCATTGCTTTTAGCATGACATCTTCATTCATTATTCTTATTCTCTTTGGTTGCTTTTCTAGATCTGCGTGGACTTGCTTTCATTTCATGCATCTGTATGTTCGTTTTGGGGCCTTCTGTACATCCTTATTTGGATTTGTGCAGTTCTCCTTGTAAGATTTATTTGTCACTTTGTTTTCATGGGATGTTGCATCCTTGATCTTATCACTATGATAGTCAAAGTCAAATACCGAATAGTCCTTTGTTGATCTCATCCCTACTTTTGATACATTTGTAGAGCCATTTGTAACATTAACAATTTCACAGTCAAAGTCAAATACCTTTTTCTATTTTGGTTTCTCAGATGTGTACTGGTGGAACCAGTTGTAATTGGAGCTTTATGTGATTATAAGTCTCTTGAGACATAATATAAAACTACTTTTTTTCGACAAAAAAAAAAACCTCCTTTGTTGATCTCACCCCTACTTTTGATACAATCGTAGAACCATTTATCACAGTGGCGATAGAGTGTCCAGAATGATCTTTAAACTCATCTATTCCTGAGAGAACATCACTCATTGATGCTCTTTCTATGGATTTCATAACTCCATAGTCTTGAAACTCCTCTACTCGAACATCACTCATTATATCCTAGTGCATGACTTCGATACACTACTACACATGCATCCTATTGCGACGTTTACGTACCGACAATTAGCATCCGCTTAGCGTTAATCGTCGGTATAAAAATCGGGTGTCGTAAATCGTCGCTATATAGCGACTTTTACTAAGCGTCGCTATATAGCGACGTTAGTAAAAGTCGCTATATAGCGACTTTTAAAGGTCGCTATATAGCGACACTGAGACACTATATTATAGCGACGTTTTACAGAGAGGTTTTTTTTTTTTTTTAGCCTTAAAATTTATTTTCTTCCAATGACAAAATTTTTTAAATTTTCATACATGTTTGAGCTCATAGAGAATTAAAAAATGAGAGCATGTACATCAAGCCTTTGAAGCTCATATATTCATGTCCAAGTTTGAGATGAGAAAAATCAAATTAAATAAGAGCATTTACATCAACTGTTTCATCTTGAGCCAAGTCTAAGGCGCCAAGCAAGTCTATCTCCAACTCTATACCGAGTTGATCTCCTATATCATCATCGTACTCTAGCATCGTACGTTCACCTAAAAGTATTTGATCATCTTCTTCAATTAAGCTTAAGTGTGGTGATTGATCTTGACGATTGTTGTCTTCCTCGTCAATATCGTGATCTCCATCCTCCTCCCGTGCGATGTCATTATGCGCATCTTCCTCTTGCCTCATATGGTGATCTACATCTTCTTCGCTAGATTCATCAATTGGATCCGGCATTGGTAGTGGCATCTCCATATCCACATCTCGATCTTCAAAAATCTGCTTACTTCGTGGTGCAACTTGGATCACGTACCACCATCTTGGATCAGAACGATCTGGATGAAAAACCACCTATATTGAAGATGAAAAATCACATGCCAAATGTCGTCAATTATATATATATCAATGGACTTAAAAAACGAAAGCTTCGACTAATTAAATCATTAGTATGCACCTGCTCACAGTGCTCGGGAAGAACAAAAGTATCACTTTCATCGGTCCAATGTTTGGTGGAGTCTATTGCAAAGAGACCGCTACCATCTTTTCTCACAGTCGCATGGGGACCGTTGTAAGTAGTTCTAAACCATTTTACATCAAGAATGAAAATAGTAAATCGTCTGAAATCAATTTCATAGATGTCGCGTATGGTTTCACAATAATCCAACTGTGAGGAGAGAAGATTGGTATCCGAAGCACTTGCTCGGCTATCTTGTGTGAAGTTAGCCATGACTCCACAATCATACGTGACTCTCTTTGAATCGATGCGTTCTACGCGAAAATGTCATCCATATGACCATAATGCACTGTACTTTTTGTACTGTAAAAGAGCATCATTAAAACAATGAAGATGCACCTATTTTATAGCATATATTGCCACAAATAATTACTTAATTACATCAAGAGATAAGAAACTTACATGCACCATACATCCAGATGATAACTCCCGCTCGCGCTCGTTTATTGTCTCTCCATCACGTTCGGCTTTACGTATAGCTAGTTGTAGCCAATCAAGTGACATGTGAGTAGGGAGAAGAGCCAGATCTCGTGGATATGGTTGTGATCGCCTGTACATTACTCTGTATCTCGTCCTTGCATTTATACTTTCTGCTTTGGCCACTTCATATCTCTCAATCCACTTCTGCATCTCAGGGCTATTGAGGATACAAAACTTATTGAATTTCTCCATTTGCTCTTCGCTCATCTTTCTTTCAATCCCTTTTCCTTGGGGGACCTCGCCAATGATGCGATCATCATCCTTGTTGTGCCAAAGCTTGCGGCATATCAGGATCCGTGGATGTAAGAAACTCTGTGATATATACTAATGACTCTTGCACAAGCCATCCCTCTGCCATGCTTGCTTCTGGTCTTGCTCTTTGTCTTAGAAACCCCTTTAAAGTTTTCATAAACCGCTCGAGAAAAAACATCCATCGATTATGAACGGTACCTGCTATAGCCACCTCATCAACTATGTGCACAAGCAAGTGGACTTGAGTTGTCATAATGCTTGAGGGAAAGTGCTTCTCAAGCAAGCATACGGCTTTGATGGATTCCACCCTAGCCTTCTCGATGCTCGATATAGAGATCTCTTTTTGAGATATCCACCTATTTCACATGTCCATGCATATGTAAGATATTTGAGATATCCACCTATTTCACATGTCCATGAAGAAAATACATAATGCGAATTGATAGTAAGCATACCTCACAATACCACAGATCTTGAATATAGCATTTCTAACATCTTCTTATAAGCACCCTTTTATTGTGATTGGAAGGATGAACTATCAAAGCAACAATGAAATCATGTCAACAATATAACATAATAATAATTACGCTAATGCATCACTATTATCGGTACACTAATTCTACTTAGAATACCTGTAAGACCTTGTGCCAATCATGGGACTTGAGGCCACTAAGCTTATTGTCCTTTGAAAATGGTCCTTTCAAGCAACGCATGTACCCTGTCGGTGTTTTAAAAGAGGCAATGTCTGCCTTGATCGCTGCCTCCTCCCTCGTAGAGAGGATCCACGTTGCTTTCGGGAGGACAACTTTTCCTGAAGCATGCACTTGGGGCCACAAACGAGACATCCTATTCATAGCACGCAAGTCTTCTCGCACTCCTCTCGAGTCCTTGGAACCAACCAAGTGTGCCCAAATGGTAGCCCCCACATTCTTAAAGATATGCATGGGATCCAAGAGATGATTGATTTGTAACTGACCCCAATAAGGAAGCTCGTGAAAGATCGATAGCCTCTTCATACCAGGAGGAGGTTCCTCTCCATTCTCCCTCCAAGCTTGAATCCAATCACTTGCTTTCAAATATGATGGTGGTGGATCAAGCTGACCTCCACGTGCGAGATGGTCGAGCGGAAGGTATCGAGCATGACCTTCATAAACATTTTTCCTCATGTGTTTGGAGTAACGTGCAAGCGATTTCAGAGCGGGTCCACAAACAGGACAAGCATGGTACCCACTTGTAACAAGCCCTGCACGCATGCATGAATATGTTAGTACAAGACATGCGTGCAAAAGAGAGTAAAAAAAGCATAATCCCTCATTGTACATGTAAAGACATAACCACGTACCTGCGCACTCTCCATATCCTAGGTAGTCATGCATGGTCCACATCAAGATACCCCTGACTAAAATATCATTGGTATGCCTAGGAGCTCTGGAAATATCAAAGACCTGCACTCCTCTCCATAATATCTGTAACTCCTCTATCAAAGGTGCCATGTACACGTCCATGTTTTTTGCCTTGTACTTTCCTGGCACAAGTAGTGCAAGCATGAGGTGTCCCTTTTTTATTGTTAGCCATGGTGGGATATTGTAATTCACCACGACTATGGGCCATGTCGACCAAGATGTCGAGCGTAACCCGAAAGGATTCACGCCGTCCATGGCTAGCCCAAGATGTAAGTTGCGTGGCTCTCTCGCAAAGTCCGGCCACTGATTATCTGTGTGCTTCCAAGCCGTACAATCTGCGGGAATCCTCAATGTGTGATCAGTGGACCGATGAGATGCATGCCATGTCATCAACTCCGCTATGGATTTGCATCGAAACATGTGTTGTATTCTTGCAATGATGGGAAAGTGTCTTAAGACCTTTACCGGTATCCTCTCACCCTGCAAGTCATCTCTATATCGTTGTTCCCCACACTTTGGACAACTAGCCAAATCTCCATGCTCACGACGAAAGAGAATACAATCATTACGGCAAGCATGGATGGTATCGTAATCCATACCCACCATTGTTAGCATCTTTTTCGCTTCATCTCTTGATGCAGGCAACATCTTTTGGAGCAACCTATGACAAAGACACTATCCAAATGATGATTCTCAAAACAAACAATATCCAAATAATGAGTCAATCAAATTAATGCAAGGGCTAACCTCATTAAGGCCGAGACACTTGTATCCGACCACCCATACTGTACTTGTAGATTCAAGATTGAGAGACAAGCACGTAGTTTAGACATCCTGGCACCCTCGTACAATTGTGTTGATTGCAACTCTCACATTTTCACCTCAGACTCTGACATCACGTGTACGTGGGATGTAGTGCCCCTAAAAATGGAATGCATCATGTCGACCATACCCTCGTCGTCATCCGGGAGACTATAGTCTTGTTGAAAGTGAGAAGGTATATGTGTACCCTCGTCACCCTCGTCATCCTATCATAAGCTCATTCGTGTAAATAGAAGATCTTCTAATTCCGGGTATACAATAAGATTGCGAACTTAAATAGCTTTGACTTACCGATGATCCATCAACATGTGCAACACCAACGGGGGGTACTGGTTCCGGCTCCTCCCCATACATCCGCAAGTGGCGCATGATAATACAACGTTGATGTCGTACTTCTCGCTTGCAATGAGTGCAATAACAATATAACCTCTCCGTAAGCCACTTCGTGCTCCCGGGCGTTGGCGCATCATCGGATGAGCTTCCACTCGTCCCTTCCATCTACACTTATAAAACCAAAACATAAGCATGAAGAGGAGATGTACACAATTATGAGCATAGCATGTTTAATTTGAGCTTCTCTTGAGGCTATATAAAAAGAATGACGTCCCTATATAGTAAGGATTGAAACAAAAAATCCTATATAGTAAGGCTATGTAGTAAGAGGAGATATTGACAATTATAGGCATAGCATGTTTGAGCTTCACAAGAGGCCACACCAAGAAATAAACAGTAAGCGTCGCTATATAGCGACGCTCTGTTCCGTCGCTATATAGCGTCGATTTTAATTTAAAACGTCGCTATATAGCGACGCTTTAAATAAAAAACGTCGCTATATAGCGACGAATAAGCGTCGCTATATAGCGACGCTGTGGGTTAAAACCCGAAATGCCAAAACCCGCGGCGTTTTGCTCAAAGCTTTCCTAATCTCTCAAGTAAGCTCCCCAAAATCTCCTCCCACCTATTTTCACTGACCTCCCATCTATTCCAAGCAACCTCCTACTCTATTTCCCACTCCTCACCCTTCTCCTACCTCTTGTGCACCCTCTCTCTCCTTTTTCCCTCTTTGGTTTCCAGAAAGAAAGTTCTTCAAAAGGTGAGTTTCTTTCAACAATGTAGGTTGTTTGTTTGTTAGCTTTGGTTTTGTGAGTGTTTCTACTTGTATTGCTAAAGTTTTAAACTAGTTTTCATGCTTGATTAGAAAGGATTCAAACAAAAAACGAAATTTCAAGAAAGAAAGAAAGAAACTCACCTCTTCTTCCTGTATTTCTCTTCCTTCTCTTCCTTCTCTTCTCCTCAATCTCCTCCTTTCCTTGTCTCCTCAATCTTCTCTTTCCTTGTCTCCTTTCAAGAAGTTGCTTTTGTGATCTCCTCTTTCCACTAACATCTTATTTGAAAAAATGGGTTGTTTTCTCTCTTTTGTAGGGCCAGTCCACTACACCGAGCGGGACATACTCTCTCTTTTGTGGGCCCAGTCCACTACACCGAGCGGGACATACTTTTGCAGGTAAGTGCTTCCTCTTCTTTCCATTTAAGCTTTTTGTTATTTGCATTGGCCTGCAGCTAGCGCCTTAAGCGCTAGCTGCAGTGATGGGCGTAGGAACCCTCTCTTCCCCCTTCTCTTTTTCTCATTTTTCCCCCTTCTCTTTTTTCCCTCTTCTCTTATTCTCTCTTTCCCCCTTCTCTCTTTCCCCCTCTCTCTTTTCCCTTCTCTCTTTCCTTTCCCCCTTATTCTCTATTTCCTTTCCCTCTTATTCTCTTATGCTTATGCTTCTCTCATTCCCCCTTCTCTATTTCCCCCTTCTCTCATTCGCACAAGCTCTTTTTCTGCATAAGCTCCTTCTCTTTTTCCGCATGAGCTTATGCTTATGCTTATGCATAAGCATAAGCATAAGCATAAGCATAAGCTCATGCTTATGCTCATTCATGAGAATGAGCTTATGCGTAAGTTTCCGCAAGAGCTTATGCGGAAATAGAGAATGAGAGAAGCATATGCTTCTCTCATTCTCTTTTTCCGCATAAGCTCCTTCTCTTTTTCCGCATGAGCATAAGCATGAGCTTATGCTTATGCTTATGCATAAGCATAAGCATAAGCTCATGCTTATGCTCATTCATGAGCATGAGCTTATGCGTAAGTTTCCGCAAGAGCTTATGCGGAAATAGAGAATGAGAGAAGCTTATGCTTCTCTCATTCTCTTTTTCCGCATAAGCTCCTTCTCTCTTTCCGCATAAGCTCCTTCTCTATTTTCGCATGAGCATAAGCATGAGCTTATGCTTATGCTTATGCTTAAGCATAAGCATAAGCATAAGCTCATGCTTATGCTCATGCATGAGCATGAGCTTATGCGCAAGTTTCCGCATAAGCTTATGCGGAAATAGAGAATGAGAGAAGCTTATGCTTCTCTCATTCTCTTTTTCCGCATAAGCTCCTTCTCTTTTTCCGCATGAGCATAAGCATGAGCTTATGCTTATGCTTAAGCATAAGCATTCCGCATGAGCTTATGCTCATGCATGAGCATGAGCTTATGCGCAAGTTTCCGCATAAGCTTATGCGGAAATAGAGAATGAGAGAAGCTTATGCTTCTCTCATTCTCTTTTTCCGCATAAGCTCCTTCTCTATTTCCGCATGAGCATAAGCTCCTTCTCTCTTTCCGCATGAGCTCCTTCTCTCTTTTCGCATAAGCTCCTTCTCTATATCCACATGAGCATAAGCATGAGCTTATGCTTATGCTTATGCATAAGCATAAGCATAAGCTCATGCTTATGCTCATGCATGAGCATGAGCTTATGCGTAAGTTTCCGCATAAGCTCCTTCTCTTTTTCCGCATGAGCATAAGCATGAGCTTATGCTTATGCTTATGCATAAGCATAAGCATAAGCATATGCCTATGAGAATGCTCATGTTTGTTTATTTGTTTTCTGTTTTCGTGTTTGTGTCTATGTTAGACATGGGATCACGTCGCTCATCGGACGAGTACGGACAGCCTCGCAGGAGGAGAGCTCACGATCTATATGCTCCAGAGGACTTTGATTCCTCTCAGGCGACTACCCCGAGGACTACCCCTGGTCCGACTCCTCTCGGTCCTAGCACTGTGACTACCCCTGGTCCGACCCCTCTTCCACGTAGCACTGCGACTACCCCTCAGGGGACTCCTTTGCTAGCCGCGCATGGCTTTGTTGGGACTCCCGACGAGTTTGTAGCGCAGATGAGCGATGAGGAGGCAGCGAGATTCTTCTCTCTGCTCTCTCAGAGGACCTCCGCAATTCCTTCCCCTACACCGATGGGTGGACGTACAGCCCAGCCATCCCCTCGCGCCCCTTCGACCGCGGGATCATCACCTGCGCATGCCTCCCGCAAGGGAAGGAAGAGTAGGATGGGCGGCTCATGTTGTGCTGACTCAGGAGATGTAGACGAGTCAGCACACTCACGCTCCTTTAGGTCTCCACTTGGTCCGGAGACACAGTATCAGTCAGGTCCCTTTCCCTCTAGCTACTCCTCGATCCGGAAGCGGTCGCGCAGCTTCCACTCCTTCAGACTCTGCTACCGTCAGTCCCCCTTACTCATCAGGGGATCTCTCCTATCAAATCACATCTGCCAGAGAGATAATAGAAGACAAAAAGGGCAAAGCAGTGATGGCCGCCATGAGGCGGTTGATGAGTCATCACTTCAAGAGCGGCATAAATATCGATTGGTGGTATCAAGATGCCCAAAAGAAGCAGGCGGTGATCGATGAGTTAAAACACAGATATCCTAATCCGCCAAATGTGGAGTTTAATAACAGTTATATGCTCGAGCGCATGGGTTTGGTCCTAAAGCATCGCAGATCAACCATGCGTACTTCCATTACAAAGGGGTTGGCTAAATCCAGCTGGGCAGACAAAGCTGATTGGAAGTACTTCAAGAAGCAACATAGGGACCATCCCGAAATGTTCGAGGGTCAGAGGAGGGCTGCGAAGAGACGGCTGGACGTCGTAGGTACTTCGCACTTTGGTGCAGGCAGACGGTATGCGTTCGAGGCAACCGTGGTAAGTTTACTTCTTTCCATTTAATGTATTGTTCTATTTGCTTTACTTACATATTACATGCACTTTAGCTAACTCTAACTCTCGTAAATTGGATCCACAGCAAGCTGCGATGGGTCGTCTTCCTATGGATACAGAGATGCGGCGCGCATTTCGGATAGGAACCAAGCTGTGGTTCATTGAGCAGGAGGCAATGGGAGCGACAGTCGATTGGGCTGAGGTGGCTACTCGCATGGTATAAGTTTACTCCTACTTGTAATCTCACTTTTTAATTTAAGTTCCAATCTAATTTTCAATTTATATGGTTCACTCTTAGGGTCAAAGCTCAAGCGTCCCATCATCAGAGACGAGCGATCAACAGGGGCAAGGATCGGACGTAGGTGCCGAGGACGAGGGAGAAGACGCAGGTGTCAGGGACGAGGGAGAAGATGCAGGTGCCGAGGACCAGGGAACAGCCCAACAAGACGATTCGGATTCGGATTCGGATTAGTAGTGGTAGTAGCATTTTGTATATCCGCTCGTTAGAGCAATTTTGTATCGCCCTTTCACAGGGTAATTTTGTTTCAAACACAGTTGTATATGTATATGCATTTCTTCCTCATCGTTCACAAGAACAATTTTGTATCACCCTGCAAGCAAGGGAAATTTTGTTATAAAAAACTTTCTTTTGTAATTACAAAAAAAAAAAAAGGGTTAGTGGGGCTAAACAGGGCCAAAAGGAAGCCCTGTTTAGCCCCACTAGCCCTTTTTTTTAACTTCTGTTAATCGTCGCTATATAGCGACGTTTACCAGTGTCGCTATATAGCGACGATTATCAGAGTCGCTATATAGCGACGTTTGCATCGTCGCTATATAGCGACGTTTGCATCGTCGCTATATAGCGACGATTAACAGTGTCGCTATATAGCGACGGTTTATAGCGACGCTCCTTTTTCGATGATTTTAATGACTTTTATAGCGACCTTTGCGCCCGTGAAAAAAGAAATTTTTAATGTAAAAAGCGTCGGTATTTCCGTCGGAAAATGGCCTATGCCTTGTAGTGATAATTTCATAATTACTTGGTTTGACTCCAAGAACTTTATCAGTATCCATGAAACCATCCATGCTTGATAAGATATCACTTTTGACATCTTTGCCCAAGTTCTCAATGTTCATGAACTCATCCACTCTGGATAAGGCATCACTTGTGAAATCTTTTTCTTTCTCAGGCCAATGAACTCATCGACTCCTGATAAGATGTAAGTGCTATAGTTGAGTGCATTAGAATCATTTATCTTTGAAGGAATAGAGCTTGGTACATTGACATATTCTTTCAATTCTTTGATATTGTAGATACATTATGTTTATTATTAAAAACCACAATATGCCAAGTCTTTCCAATCTTTAAATATTGCACGCTCCATCTCAAATCCTTACCTGCCTCATATTAGGGACCATCCAATGATATTAAGCTATCATCCATACCATCATCATCTCAGTAACTTTTTGAATTCTCATCTACGCAAATATCTAGTGTTCCACTTGTTAAAATCCCAAGACTTGACCTTCTGCTATGTTCTTATTTGCAAATGATATCATTTGTAAAATATCTTTCACTCTAAAATCCAAAGATATGCACTTTGTATTCCTAATGACATGTGTTGGATAAGTCTAATCTCTGTCTCATGCAATAAATGTTTTCATGGAAGTATTATAGGGCATAACATCTTCAAGGATTTCCATATCCTCACACTTATGCTTTAGCTCAACATGTGCACTAAGAATCTTTGATGCAATAACCACTACCTTATCTTCGGCAAGTCTTCTAAAGTGACAAATAGAATTTCTCGGGGGGGTCACTATGTATAAACCCTCTATATCACGTGCGTTCAAGGCCTATATTTAAAATCCCTTATCTGTAAATTTTTTCATTAATAAAATGTATCCCTTTTCTATACAAATCTGTAAATTTTTTCCAAAACTATTTTAAATAGTCCCTTATGTATATTTATTTCTGTAAATTTTAGGAATAAAAAATATCCTTCTTTTGAACTCACATGATAGGGTTACATATGATGAGTGACCCCCCCGAGTAGAATTTAGATCACTTTCATGGATTGTAGCAAATGCAACTACTTCTCTTTTGCAATATAGAATCACCTCCATCTGTGGGAAAAAATTTATAGCCATCTCCTTTGTAAGATTCCTTTGCAAGCAAGCTGTAACAACCATTATAAAGAAAATTAGTCTCTTTTTGATAATCTACTTTATTAATTATTTAGAAATCTAGATCTTGTTTAGAAAATATGGGAGGTCTTATTTAGAAATTCGGGTTTTCAATAAAGGATTTAGGATCTAGTAATTAGCAATTTCCTAGACCCAAACCCTCTAAACCCTACACTTTAAACTAAACCCTAAATTCCAAAGCCTTAATTCAAAAACTCTAAACCCTAATCCTTGCTCTTTAAACCCTAAACCCTAATGTTGGCTCTCTAAATCATAAACCCTAAATCTAAGCCCCAACCCCTAAATCCTAAATCCTAATCCCTAAACCCTAAGTCCTAAACCCTAACCCCTAATCCCTAAACCCTAAACCCTAATTCTAAACCTCAAAACCATAAACCCTAAATCCTAAAATCTAACCCCTAAACCCTTAAGGCCTAATCCCTAAACCCTAAACCTTAAATCTTGAACCCTAACCCCTAATCCCTATACCCTAATCCTAGCCCTCGATCCCGTAAACCCTAAATCTTAAACCCTAACTCCTAATCCCTAAACCCTAACCCTTAAACCCTAAACTCTAACCCCTAACCCTTAAACCCAAATCCCTAATCCCTAAACCTTAATCCAACATGTTCAATTGCCGGATCATTACTTCTTGCATTCTCGTGTATATTTTATGCCTGCATTGAAAACGCATGTATAATTCATCTCAATTTTATAGTTGAAACAAAGTCTATTGAAACATTATTTGTAAAGAGATTAATGTAAAATCAAGGAGAGACATGATGCAAACGAGAAAAGTTTACTTACTCATAAAATTCATTGCCCATTTCATCCAAAGAGAGATCCCTAGACACCACTTTGCCAAACACAGACTTAATTAGAATCTCATCTTTAATTCCCTGCATGCTCTTCCATGCTGTGGCTCAAATCTCTTCAGGTAATGCCTTCAAGGTCTGGGTTTCTTTCTTGAATCCTTCAGGAATGAGTTTTTTCTACCCTTTGATTTCAAAATTCTCCCACTTTAAAAAAATTGCATTTATCTGATCCCAAACTTCGCCACTACGAAATGCAATTTGAAACATCCCGTCCCATGATCTGAAGCTGTCACTTGGCCTTGATGGATCTTTATTGTTGTAGAAATCCCAGCCTCATTCAACAAAGACAAGTGAAACTCTGGAGTGATCAAAGAACGTTCCTCTTTGAGTTTGGTAACGAACTCATTGTGATAGAAACGAACCCGTTCTATCCAAGACATGGGCTTCCTATAGTCATTGTCATTATTGTGATCAAAAGCCAGTAAGTTTGCCTTCACATTAGTCAAACCATCATAAATTGTTCAATTACATGTCTTGTAATGAGAGTTGCATGGAAAATCAATATTCAACTACCTTTTTTGGTCTATTGAATGGGAACCTCCAAGAACAATGTAGTTATAATCATTTGCTTTTTGATGATCAAAAGATGCCTTGTCAGGACAATCTTTTCGATCCACGAGCACAATTTAGTTCACAACTTGTGCATGCGGATTGTCCTTCATTTGTGTCTTCAAATTCTCAATATGGAAAGGATGTATTGTGCGCACCTCTAATGGTTGAAGGCCAGTGCTAGGATCAATAGGACATCTGATAACATGATTAATGTGCAAGAAGAAAGTCTATCGATCCACAAGGTTATCACGTTGTACCTTTGCACGCACTCTATTTTGATGTGTATCTGAGGTGCCATATCCAATGTCAGCTCCTGGTATTTGTACCTTACCCACTGGTTGGGATTTCAATGATATCCAATGGCTGTACTCTCCTTGGATCCTTTGATCCTAGTTTACTCCATTTTTTCACTTGTGCAATAGATGGAGTCTCCTCAACAACATCCTCTCATAAGAATCCTCTAGAGGGTTGGAGTGGGAGTGGGAGAGGGAGTGGTAGTGGGTTGGAGAGGGGAAGGTGTGAAAGAACAATGGAAGAGTAGGTACTTGGATGGAGGGGCCAATGGGAGAGGAGATAATATGATGGAAGGGTCAATGGAGTGGAGACAATGAAATGTAGGAACCAATGAGAGAGAAGCACTTAAAACCCTAGTTTTTCTTATATATACTCTCCTCCTCTCATTCTTTCTCCCATTTCAACAAGGAAGAGCAAGAGGAGAAGCAAGAGGAGGATCAAGAGTAAAAGCAAGTACAACTACATGATTCAATCCCAACTTTCTTCCATGTATTTTCTTTAAATTTTCTTCTTTGAAATTTTATTCTAGAGAGAGAAAGAAGAGAGAGAGAGAGAGAAAGGTGGAGTGAGAGAAAGAGGGAGGGATGGGAGATGTAGAGAGAGAGAGGAGAGCAAGGAGGAAGTCACGCTGCCGTGGTAGCGCACAAGAGAGAGAGAGGGAGAGAAGGAGAGGTAGGTAGGGAGAGAGAGAGAGAGAGGCGGACATGAGAGAGAGAGAGAGGCACAGGAGAGGAGGGAAGGAAGAGAGCAAGAGAGAGAGGGAAGTCACGCTGCGAGAGAGAAAGAGAGGCACACAAGAGGAGGGGAGGCTTAGAGAGAGAGAGAAGAAATTCGTGCTACCACGGCAGCGCACAAGAAAGAGAGGGGGGGAGAGAGAGAGAGAGAGAGAGGTAGATAGGGACACAGCTGCACGAGAGAGAGAGAGAGAGAGAGAGAGAGAGAGGGAGAGAGGCAAGGGAGAGGAGAGGAGAGGGAGAGAGAGAGGGGTGCATGAGAGCAGAGGAGGCATAGACAGAGAAAGGAGAGGGAGGAGGAGGTCGCGTTGCCACAACAGCGTGCAACGCACACACATACACACACACATAGAGAGAGAGAGAGAGAGTGAAACATAAAGAGAGAGAGAGAGAGAGGAGAGAAGAGGAGAGGGGAGGGAGGGGAGAGAGTGAGAGAGAGGAAGGGAGAGAGAGCATTGCTGCAACAATGCACGCATGAGAGAGAGAGAGAGAGAGAGAGAGAGAGAGAGAGAGAGAAGGTAGGGAAAGAGTGCTGCTATTGCGGTAGCGTGCATGCACGCACGAGAGAGAGAGAGAGAGAGAGAGAGAGAGGAAATGCAGATGAGAGGGGAGAGAGAGAGAGGGAGAGAGAGAGAGGAAATGAAGAGGAGAGGAGAGAGAGAAGTAGGGAGAGAGAGAGAGAGAGAGAGAGAGAGAGAGAGAGAGAGAGAGAGAGAAACTTAATCATGACATTCATGCACTATGAAAGATCACTTTCACTTTAGATATGTTGCTCAAAGATAGGACCATATGGAGAGCTTTTAATTCTCCTATGACCACTAAAAGAACTGCTACTAAAGTGGAAGCCAAAAATCTTGTTGACTTTTGTACATGCTTGTGATAAAAGACAGAGGTGATGGCAAGCTTTAAGATAGTAAGGGACAAGTATCAAGACTACACAAGCATACTTTTCCATAGTGATGAAGTTTCTGATCAAATAACAAAAGTTTGTCTTGCATATGAAAAGGGAGATGTTGCATATGAGGCTCCATCATTTATTAAAGACAAAACAATTTAACATCTAATTCAGGTATGTAACATTGGTACCCATTTTAAGATTCCCTCAGAAATTCATTAAAATTATAACTTTTTCAAAAAAAGGTCATATTTTGCGTAGTGAAATTTTCAAAACTTTTTAAATTCTGTCAATTTTGGTACATAATGCCCGCAAATTAATAAGGACCTCAACTACAAAACACAATATCAATGTATTTAGAAAACTTAGAAAGTGTAAGTTTTTTCCTTCCTTTGACCTTTTATTTTCGATAGAAAAACTACATGATACAACTTTCATTCTTGCGTGTAGTAACATAACCTTATCAAAATTCTTAAGTTAAACTTTGTAGTATCACATAAACTACTGAAAGAATAAAAAAATATCATCAAATTAATGGGAAAAAGTAAATGCCTCCTTCAAAACATTCAACGCATATGGATTCTCAAATGTCTTAAGAACACTTGTCTATTGAAACAATTTAGAATCACAAAATTATCAATATAATTCCATAATTGGAGTCTACTCAATTTTCCCATATGTGTCATCTACATCATCTTCATAACCATCCCCAACAACAAATTAATGGGAAAAACTAAATGTTCAAAACATTCAAAGCATATGGATTCAACTGCAATTACATTTCGGCCCTTTTTTAAGGCACATGCTGTGACTGTGCTTGAACCAACAACAAATAGATCGAGTATCCACTCATGCTCATTTGAAAATAGATCTATGAGCTGATTAATTGGGAGTTGTGGTTTTTGATAAAGGATTTACTATCTCCCCATTCTTAGCTATGGTCACATGCCTAAGCTTCTTCGTCACAACTGGAATAATGAAATGATCACGAGCAAATGGAGCAAATGAAGGAAAATTGATGTGACCAATACTTTTTTTTCCATTGACAGACCAATACCCAACTAAAATGTTTTCTGTAGCAGATGTGAATCGATGTCCTTTCATTTGTCTCACATTGGGTTTCATCCTACCACATGCAACAAAAATAAGATTTAAATTTATCAACAGAATGACACTC